>NC_058130.1:136114713-136280437 GCF_016433145.1 Gracilinanus agilis | reverse complement strand
AGGAAGGAAGGAAGGAAGGAAGGAAGGAAGGAAGGAAGGAAGGAAGGAAGGAAGGAAGGAAGGAAGGAAGGGAGGGAGGGAGGAAGGAAGAAAGGAAGGAAAGAAGGAAGGAAAGAAGGAAGGAAGGAAGGAAGAAGGTAAAGGAAGAAAAGAAAGAAAAAAATAACCTTGAATGAGAGGGATAAGGGGGCCCAGTGAAATAATGACCTAGATGGGTGAGGGCTCACTGAGGAGGAAGGGAGCTCAGTGAAAGGGATATTGGCTCATGGAGAGATTTAGGATTCTGGAAGAGGACGAGTGGGGGGTTACCGAGGTGATGAGGTCTCAGCGAAGGGATGGGGTACTGAGAAAGAGTGGGAAGATTCTGGACTATCCAGAACTGATTGTCCCAGTTTCAAGAGTTCTGCTGAGCCCGTTTTGGATGGCTAGATTATGTAGAAGAATTTTTTTTTTAAACTTCATTTTTCATTCTGGGAGGTAGGTAGGTGGGTAGGTGAAGGCCTTCCCCCTCTGTCTTTTTCCAACACTAGGTGTCTTAGTCAGATTCACAGTCTCCAGCCCTTCCGCATGGTCTGCCCCTTCCAGAATGAACTACATGTGGACATTGCCACAGCCCTGAAGGTAAATCTGACCCATGACCCCTAGCTGGTGACAATTCTCTTCTCTCTTCCCATCTTCTCCTCCTTTATCTCTCCCACATCCCCTCCTCCCAACAGGGATTCTGGTTTCTACCTGCTCCCAGGTCCTCCCAGCCTCCAAAGGGCCCTAAGGTGGTTTCCCCTTCTCCAGGAGCAGCTGGGCCAGCTGAATCAGGGCCAGGAGCTCCTGCATATCCAGCTCAGTTTCCCAGATCCTCCCCTTCTCTAATGTGCCCCTCGATTTCTCAAGGGATGCTCGAGCCCAGACCCTCCAGCCTCATTAATGTTTCAGTGTACACTCAGAACTCAAAGGAGCCGTTTTCATACTTGGGATAATTAGCAAAATTCAACCCCCGGGGCAAACAGCATGAAAGCACCCTCAGCTTGAAAACTGTAGTGAAAAAAATAAATAAGAGGTAATGAAGACAAATTGAGTTGAGTGGGAGGAAAAACTGTTTCCCAGAGTGACTTCTATTCTGCCAGAAGAGCACGTGCCACGTTTTTGCCAGCCCTCCAGAGCGGTACCCTGAGACAAAGCCCTAGTAACGCCATCCTCGTTCTGCACACGCGGCATCCTAAAACGAAGGAGCAGCAGGACTTTTCCCACAAGCTGCTCACGCTCTTAGACGAGTCCACTGAGCTGAGCCTAGACACCCCAATGACCTCCCTTCTAGGGCTCTGTCACTCTGAAGCCCCCTCCTGGTTTCTGTTTCAGAAAGGAACTCAAGACTGGTATGAAAGACTCCAGAGAAGCCGGAGCCCCCTGGGAAAGGTAGAGCCCTCCGTCTGGGGCCTGGGGACGAGGGTCACTTCTTAAAGACGAGCCCCAAGAGCCACGGGTGGTGCCCTTCTCCAGGGGTGTGCAAGAGCAAATGCTTGTACCCATGTGTGGACATATTTCTGCGTGTGTGTGTGTGTGTGTGTGTGTGTGTGTGTGTGTGCATCTGTGTCCTGGGCTCCGTCACGGGCAATGACAATGACCTCTGACTGCAGCCTGGGCTGGAATGTCTCCCTGGACTTATCAGCCTGGCAGATGCCGTGTACGACGACTTGCAGGCCAGTCACAGCGTCTATGGGAAGCTCTTCGTCAGGTGAGGAGGTGGGGTGGGGACGCCGGGGAGTGGAGAGGAGCCCCCCGGGGAGGAACAAGCAGAGAGGGCACGCGGGCACACTTTCCTCTCCGTTCTCATTCGATCCTCATAGACCCTCCTCCTGGGAGATGGGGCAGAAAGGATTATCCCTCTTTTGTGGAAGAAAAGACTGAAGCCCAGACAGGGAAGGGTCATAAACCATGTTTGCCAGCAGGAAGACTGCTGGGTTTGGAGTGAGAAGACCCAGCTTCAAGTCCTGGTTTTGCCACTTCCTCTAGGTGGGACCTTGGGCAAGTCACCACATCTACCCCAGCCTGTTTTCTCTTCTAAAATGGAACCAAAAAAACCCCCTTACCTTTGGTCTTAGAATTGATACTAAGTGTCGGTTCCAAAGTAATAATTCTTAAAAGTAGCTAATTCACAGGGTTACTGTGAAAGAATGTATGGAAAGGGTTCTTTTTTCCCTCTCATTTTTTAAAATTTTTGTTTTTTTATCAATTACACATTAATAACAAATTTCCACACAGTTTTCCTAGGTTATATGATTAAACTTATCTCCCTCCCTTCCTTCTCTTCCCACTCCTGGTGCTGGCAGGTGATTCGATCTGGGTTATACATGCATTATCATGCAAAACCTATTTCTATACTGTTCATTTTTATAAGTGAGTAATCTTATAAAACCAAAACCCCAAATCATAAACCCAAATAAACAAGTGGAAAATCATATGCTTGATCTGCATTCTGACCCCAATAGTTCCTTCTCCAGAGGCGGACGGCATTCTTTGTCTTAAGTCCCTCAGAATTGTCCTGGATCATTGCATTGATGAGAGTGACTCAGTCTATCACAACTGTGGAAAGTGTTTTTGAGGATCTTAATCATACATTATATAAATGGCAGACACGCTGCCTGTCAAAGGCCGGGGTTGGAATAGATGATCTCTAAGGCTCTGTGATTCCAGGACTTGCAAGGTCACAATGGCAAGTGGGTGGCAAAACCAGTACTGGAATTTTGGGGTCCCTGCTCTGCTGAGGCTGGGGGAGTCCCAGAGTTTATCCCCAGAAGTCAGGAAAAGCAGCTAAGGGTCTCCCCAATCATGACTCTTGCATGAAGAAGGAAGAGATACGATGCCTCTACTATCACCATCATCATCAGGGTACCACAGGGCTGAGCGGCAGGACACCTAGGCTTTTTCTTCCTGTCTCAGTCTGGGCCATCTTTCCCTCTACAGCATCGTGAAGGTTGATTTGTTTGGCATCACCTATAGGCAGCTGGAGAAGATGGTGAGGAACCTCCTGTGGAATACTTCATTCTAAGATCCGGTCTTTGGGGGCACCTCTGAGAGAATTTGGATCCCTAATTCCCACCTTCTGGAGGAGGGAGCAACGAGGGTCCTTTGTCTTCTCCTGCCTTCCTCAGACGTAGGTCTGGAAAGAAAGGGGATGAGGAGGTCACGAAGGTTCCTTGTTCTGCCTTAGTTCACTGGGAACAGGGAAACCATCTTCCAGAATGGTGGAGCCTCGTCTTACACAATAGACACAGTCTTGAAAAACTGCATGTAAATTGAATCTTATTTTAAATGAATGAAGGGAGATGATTGGCCACTTAGAAACTTTCATGAAAGTACCTGAGGAGTGTGATGGATACTGTTGGGCCAATTTATCTCGTAGGTACATTCAAAGGTTCAGAAAGTGGGTAGCATCTTCTCTCTCCTCATCCCCTGGTCTGCCTCTTCTTGGTCTTTTGCTTCTCTCTGTCCAGGATCCTTTCTTCCTTCCCTCTTCTATTTCTTCTCTCTCTTGTCTCTCTTCTCCACCCCTCTCCCCTGCTCTTTTCTCTCTGGCTCTTTCTCTCTTCTTTCCTCCTCATCATTTCTATTGGTTTTCCTTCCCTCTCTCTTCCATCTCTCTCCTCTTCCTTTCCCCTTCTCTGCTCCTCTCTCCTTGGTACCTGAAGCAAGGTAGTAGTTAAAAAAAATACATATATATATATATATATATACATATATATATGTATAATTGTTGTATATTGTTGTGTATTGTATGTTGTTGACCGTGCCCTCTGTGGAGCAGGTCGCTGAAGAAGTCCAGGCTCCGGTGGAGGAGCTGAGTGCTGGGCTGGAGTTGGGCAGTGCCCCAGGCCTCTTTGAGCTCTATATCACCCTAGCAGAGATCCAGCGCCTCAGAGTCTACCTCCCCACCAAGTGAGTGGATTCTTGTCTCTCTGCAATTCTAGTATTCTATAAACTCTTGCAACCCCACCTCATAGGGTGTTGTAAGGAAAGCGTTCTGTAGGCAGTAAGCAGTGGAAGAAATACAAGCTTTTATTCTCCTTTCTCCCTGATAAATTAAGTTTTCTTCCAATTCTAATGACCTATTATAAGCCTCCAGAGGATGGGGAAAGGTTTGGGGCTAGGCCCTGCTTCAGGAAGGCAAGGTAGCTAAAAAGGGCTCTGCTACTACCCTCAGGCTTATATTCTTCATGTTCCAGACTCCCTCAGAGGTTCTCTCTCACCCTCTGTGACCAAGCCTAGATGTTTTCCACCTTCCAGACTCCTCTTCCTCCCCTTCTTGAATGAATCCCTTTAGACCAGTGATTCCCAAAGTGGGTGCCACCGCCCCCTAGTGGGTGCTGCAGTGATCCAGGGAGTGGTGATGGCCACAGGTGCATTTATCTTTCCTATTAATTGCTATTAAAATTTAAAATTTTAATAGCAATTAATATTTGCTATTAAATATTAGCAAGGGGAAAGGGGGCAGTAGGCAAAAAAGTTTGGGAACCATTGCTTTAGACCATCCCTTCAATGCACCCCTCAAACTTCATACTGGAACCAAGACCTCTATACCTTCCTCTGGGAAGTCTTCCTTGATTTAGGTCATCACAAATAACCTCTCCCACCCCAGACTCCATTCTAGCTGCCAAGTTTCATCTTGAATGATGAGGGGGCAAAAAAACCCAAACAAACAAAGGAAGTCTTCTTATCACTTCACAATTTACTCATGGGAGATTGAGGCGGGAGGGAGAAGGGATTCAAGACCACAACCCTTTAGCCTCTTCTCCTCCCTGCTAGGGACAGCCCTGCCCTAGCGCTGCCAGGTTTCCACACTCAGTTCTTTCCAGCCATCCGCCTGTGGCTGCAAACACTTCGTGACAAGACTCGTCAGCGACTCCAGAGAGCTGTAGATATGGACAAGGTGGGTGGCGAGGCTGGGCTCTCTGTGGTCCAGTTGCCTTATCTCTTGCCTGGTGGGAAGAGCTACAGACTCTTGACCTCTTCACCCCTCATCCCCCAACTAAGGGGGTCCAATCTATTGGAAGGGGGCAGTATAATTGGTCCCTCTAGCTTCTAGCCCTAGGAGGAATGTGAGAGAAGCTCAGTTGCTTCTTCCCAAGGCTGATTGGGGAGGGGGTGGTGGTTAGGTTTGGGGGAAATCCAGAGCCAATGTGGTACAGATGAAAGACCACTGGATACTGGACCTTGGGCAAGTCACTTAATTGATTTAAATCTCATTTTCCTTCTCTGTAAAATGAGGGGATTGAATGAGTTGACCTCTAAGGTCCCTTCAAGTTCTAAGTCTGTGATGCCATGAATGCCCGGAGGAGGGTCTACCCCAGAGGAGAAGCGCCAGTCCGTGATGCTGTTTTGTTTCTGTCTCATTCCTTCCCCCCCACCCCCACAGCTGGAGCCCATGGACCCCAGCTCCAAACACAGCAGCTCAGCCGCTGATGCCACCCTTTGCTTCTCGCAGACCCAGGAGCTCTGGGCCCAGCTGGCCTGGCCAGAATCTGCTGAGGCCCTGGACTTGGTGACTCAGCTCACTGAGGTGAAGCCCAGAATGGGAGGATGAGGAGACTAGATAGACTTGCCTGGAGATTCTCCAGGGGGAGAGGGCCCTGCCCTAGGAGAGCCAGGAACAAGGGGGAGGAGGGGAGGTACAGCCTTATTTGGGGGGAGCTCTAGGCCTGAAGAAGAGAAGGAAGGCTTATTTCTTCTCTTCCTTAGGATATCTGTGAGGCTGCTCTCTACTATCCAGAGCTGCTTCGGAAGAAGGTGGACGCCCGGCCTCTGGCCCTCGGTGAAGCAGTGAGTGAGCCGGTGAGCCCGTTGGGGTACAGATGGGTGAGGGGAATGGGGTGTACGGGGGGGGGGAGGTGAAGCCACAAAACAAAGCCCCTAGGCTTTCAGGGAATGGTCTGCCTCCCCTAACCAGAGCCTGAGGACGGTCCCAGTCATCTGCCCCCTCCTCCTTTCCTCTCTCAGCTTTGCATCGCCCTGAACAATGTGGAACACGTTCGAAAAGCCACGGGGCAGGTGCTTCGGAGCCTGGAGTGGCCAGAGCCAGGGGGAGGGTCTCCGGGGGGCCTCCCCAGAGCCCTGAAGAACCGACTGCTGGCTATGGATGAGGACCTTCAGAGAGAGGCCCGGAACATGATCGCACACCTGACAGCCAAGGTGGGACTGTGCCAACTGGGCTGACTGGGGCAAGGGTTGGGAGCAGGGCATGCTGCGCCCATAAGATGCTCCCATCCCCAGGAGGCCTTTGTTTCCTCCCCTTGGGGGCCTCCTCTTTCACTTATTTTCTCATTGTCCCCAACTCTTTCCCCTAGATGGTAGGAGACATTAAGAAGTATGTTCAGCATATCAGCCTGTCACCAGACTCGATCCAGAATGAAGAGGTGAGTGCCCGAATACCCAAGGCTCCCCCAGGTGGCTTGCACCCCACTCTGTGGTCCAGGGAAATGGAATGGAATGAGCATGAAGTGCCTACTAGGCGCCGTGCTAAGTGCTTTATAAATATTATCTCATTTGATCCTCACATTAACCCTTTGAGGAAGCTGCTGTTATTTTTCCCACTTTACAGTTGAGGAAACTGAGGTAGTTTCTAATTTGATCATTTAGGTGATTTACAAAAAACATAAACTTCCTGGATTAACAGAAGAGGAAACAGAATACTTAAATAATCTCATTTTAGAAAAAAGAAATTGAACAAACCATCCATGAATTCTCCAAGGGCCAGATGGATTCACAAGTGAATTCTACCAAAAAACAATTAATCCCACTACTATGTAAATCATTTAGAAAAACAGGCCAAGAAGGAGTCCTACCAAATTCCTTTTATGACACAAGTATGGTGCCAAAATCTAAACCAGGGAGAGCAAAAACAGAAAAAAAATTATAGACCAATTTCCCCAATGAATATTGAATTTTAATAAAATACTAGCAATGTATGTATCACAAGGATCATTCACCATGACCAAGTGGGTTTTATAACAGGAATTTGAGGCTGCTTCAATATTAGAACTAGCAGCAAAACTGACCATATCTATAACAAAACCAACAGAAATCGCGATTATTTCAACAGATGCAGAAACAGCTTTTGACAAAATATTATACCCATTCCTATTAGAAACATTAGGGAGCAGAGGAATAAATAGAACTTTTCTTAAAATGGCTGGTAGTATCTATCTAGAACCATCAGCAAACATTATCTATCCTGGGAACAACCCAGAAATCTTCCCAACAAGATCAGGATGGAGGCAAGAATACCCAACTGTCACTGCTATTATTCATTATACTAGAAATGCTAGCTGTAGCAATAAAAGAAAAAGAAATTAAAGGAATCAGAATAGGCAGTGAAGGAACAAAATCATCACTCTTTGCAGATGAGGTGATGGTATACTCAGGAAATAATAGAGAATCAACTAGAAAAATAGTTGAAATAATTAACAACTTTAACAAAGTTGCAGGATATAAAACAAACCCACATAAATCATAAACAGCATTTTTACTTTACTAACAAAACCCAGAAGCAAAAGATAGAAAAAAAATCCATTTATTTAATGATAGATTTATCTTTATTTACTAATTTGTTCTGTATTGCAGTAGGCTCTAGACTTCTTGAGATTAGGAGCTGCTTTTTCTCTTTAGATCTGACATTGAGCACAATTTCTTAATAAATGTTTACTGAATTTAAAAAATAAATTAATGATAGATAATATAAAATATTTAGGAATCTACTCATCAAGACAAACCAGGCACTGTATAAACTTAATTACAAACACAAAGTCAGATCTAAACAATTGGAAAAATATTCATTGCTCATAGATAGACCAAGCAAATATAATAAAAATGACAATGTAACCTAACCTACTTATTCAGTGCTATACCAATCAAACTGCCCAAAAATTATTTTATAGAGCTAAAAAAATTTTTAAAGTTATCTGGAAGAACAAAAGATCAAGAGTATCAAGGGAATCAATGGAAATTGTGGCAAATAAAAGTTGTGACTTGCCCAGGGTTATTCAGCTAAGAAGTGTCTGAGGCAGGATTTTCTCTATCCCCCACAACACCTAGCTGCCTCAAATAGGGGCTAACAGAAAAACAATCACTCATGAGTCTACGGTGTTTTGAGGCTCAAATCATCTTTCTGCATAACAGCCCTGTGAGGGAGATAGTGAAAATAGTACCCCCCTTTTACAGATAGGAAAACTAAACTTGCAAGAAGGGGAGTGATTTGATTTGTTCATGTTCGCATGGATAATAAGCGTTGGATCTGGGTCTCCTGACTTCAATTCCAGTGGTCTTTCCAGAAGGGGAAGTAGGGACTAATGGAATTAGAAATCAGGCATCAGGCCTAAGAAAACAAGAATCATATGTGCCCTACACGGAGAGGGTGAGCTGGAGGAATCATGCTAGGGTAGGGAAATAAAAACCCCTAAAGAGGATGACTCCCTGAGGATTCCTGTTCTCCCTCTGCCCCTCTCCCCAGGCTGTAGCCCCTCTCATGAAATATCTGGATGACAAGCTGATTCTTCTCAGTGATTCTCTGGTGAAGGAAAATCTCTGCAGGTACTTCTGGGGTTGTGGGTCCACATAGGGCTGGAGGAGACGTTGGGGAATCTCTGTAAAATGAGGGGGTTGGGACTCCTAGCTCCTTGAGAGTAGGGCCCTTTCTTTGTGTCCTCAGGGCTCAGTTCTGGCACCTGGTAGGTGCTTAGTAAATATTTGACTTGACTGACTAGAAGGCTTCTAAAGCCCTTCTAGGCTTAATGTGTGATCTTGTGATTTAGTCCCTGCCCAGCTGTAATTTTAGATATCTCACCCTTGGCAGGACCTTGCTGTGGGAGACAGGGTACCCTGGCCAGAAAGATGTGATGGTGTGGGGTGTCATTTGGGGATACCCAGAGTCCACGAGGTGCTGGGGGCCGGGAAGGTGTTAAGAGGGCTGCTTAAGGAAATGCCAAGGAACTGAAGGACTTTGATAGGCTAATGAAACAGACCATCCCGGTCCCTTCTTCTCTCGTTATCTCTACCCAATGCTCTCCCCAGCTAGGGAGATGACTATGGCCGTCCTCCTCCCGCGCCCCTGCTTCTCCTCAGGGGAGCCCCACCTGCCAGAGGCCAGCCCGGGTGGGCATGCCTATCTCCTCAGCCCCCAGCTCCTTTCATGTCGGTCAGAATACTTAGCCCAGTCCCCCTTCTCCTGTCCAGGGTGCTGGAAGCTCTCTGGGATCTGCTGCTTCAGGTTATTCTTCAGGCTCTGGGGGCCAACAGAGACGTCTCTGCTGAGTTCTACAGGAGGTTTTACTATACGTTGGAGGTAAGCCAGGTGGGTTGGTATTGAGGGGGTGTCCTCATTGCCTACTTTGGTCCTGGGGATGTGAGCTATCACAGGGTAATGATTTAAGGATTCATCCTAAATTTTCTAAGGATTGATCTGAGTATTTCAAAGGAGCCCAAGGCTCATGAGTGAGAACTATTGGACTGTAGCTAAGGAAAGAGGCCCCTGGCCAAAGGAAGGAGAGCAGGCTTGTGCCTGGCTTCAGGAGCAGATGGAGGCAGCTGGGGCAGTATGCACCACTGCGGGGTGTACCAGATGGCAGTCACCTCTTAGAGAGACGCTGCTGGCCCAAACTGAAGTCCAAGCCTCTTCCATCCATGGTAAAGCTTAAAGTGAGGTCCTGGGGACAGACATGGTTGTGAGAGTCTCATTAGAGCCTTTGCCAAGGGGCCTGGCCTGAATGTCTGGAGCCTCATGTGATGGGTTAGGGAGGAGGTAATGTGCACTTGGGCCTAGCCCCCAAGAAGTAACAACCTCTCCAATTCATGCCTCCCCTCTTCTTAGGCATTAGTGGACTTTTTCCATGCAGAAGGGCAAGGGTTGCCCCTGGAGAGCCTGAGGGACGGACACTACAAGGTGAACCCAGGGCAGTGGGACCAGAGGCCGGTATTTGGAGAGGGAGAAATGGTTGAAGCAGATAAGGTTGAGGGTGGGGAGCTTCACTTAACCTCTAGGATGGTGATGGCAAACCTTTTAGGGACCGAGTGCCCAAATTGCAACCCTCACACAGCATATGAGCCGCTCCCTTACCCCAGACAGAGGAGGAAGTGCTCCCACTGGGCTGCAGGACAGAGCGGGGGTGAAGTGAGAAATGTCCTCAGGAGACAGGGAGAGCAGCCCCCTCTGGCATGGTACCCCAGGCTCACCAACACAACCCCAGGGCCTGGTTTCATTGGGAGCAGTACCTGGTCTTTCCATTATCTTTAGCTTGTCCTCCCCAAACCTGCTTGAAGCTCTTTTCCTAGTGTCCTGAGGCTAGTCCTATGGTGCAGGGCAGTCTGGGGGGGCCACCTCCCAGTTGCCTTCTAGCCTGAGGAACTTGCTATTGGCAGACCTTGGAGGAGGAATTACGCCTGAACAAATGCTCCACCAATGAGTGCATTGAGCAGTATTACCTGGACAAGCTCAAACAGGTAGAGTCCCCACCTCTGACCATAGCTTCTGCCCCTGCTCACTTGTTTATCTGGTCCAGCCTGGCTGATCCTTGGCATTCTTGGACAGGGTGGGGGGACAACTCTCTCCCAGAGATCAATGGAGCAGAATAAGTATGGACGGCTGAGTGTCAGATGCTACTATGAGGCGGCAGAACAGCGGCTGGCCGTGGAGGTGCTTCATGCTGCAGACTTAATTGCCCTGGATGCCAATGGTGAGGATAGGAGCCAGAAGGCAGGTGGGATGGAAGGGAGGCCTGATGCTTGTCTGAGGGAGTGAAGAGAGATCCTAATAGACCGAGTTCAGCTTTCACGTCTTTCCTCCCAGGCCTAAGTGATCCCTTTGTTATTGTTGAGCTCTGTCCTCATCACATCTTTCCACTGGCCCGAAGCCAAAGGACCCAGGTCAAGGCCAAGACCTTACACCCTGTGTATGATGAGCTGTTTCACTTGTGAGTCCCCAGGAAAGGGCTGGGTTTTTCTCCACAAGTTCTTCCAGCTTTTTCCCTTTTCCCCCAGTATGAGCTGGAGGGATTGGGGTTGAGGTGGAGTTGCATGTGTCCTGGCCAATTAGACCCTTTGGAGTCCCTCAAAGTCTATCCTCGTTTGTTTCAGGGTCTGCCCTGCCAGGGTAAGATCTCACTGATTTGGTTAAATCATTCTTGGGATTGACCCCCCCAGTGGGGATCTGGTATGGCTACTGCTGCTCCAAAATAAGTCCTAGCTACTTGCCTCCATTTACTTTTCTTTCCCTGGTTCCCCAGCTCAGTCCCTGCAGAGCTGTGCCGCCATCGGGCAGCCTGCGTAGTCTTCACTGTCATGGACCATGACTGGCTGTCCACCAATGACTTTGCTGGGGAGGCTGCCCTGGCCCTGAGCAGCATCAGTGGACTCAGCAGGCCTCAAGTGGGCAGCAGTATGAGGAGCATGCAGCCAACCACTCTTCACCTCCGCAGGCCCAAAGCCAATGGTAATGACCACTTCCCGTAAACCCCAGCCCTGGCTCATGCCCTTGAAGGTTGATGATCTTGCCCTAAGGGAAGTGAGTCCCAGCCTTTTGGGGAGACACAGGGGGAGGTAGGGAAAACCCTTCATAGCTTTGGTGAACCTGGGCTGGATCTCTTCTAGTGAAATCAGCCCTGAGGATGCTGGAGGGAAGGATGGACAGAGAAGCACAGGAGTTTGTGAAGAAACTCAAAGAGATGGAGAAGAGCATGGGAGATGACTAAGCAGAACTTCTCTCTGGGTGGTGCCATGATCTGCTCTTTCTTTCCTCCTCCCCACCCTCATCCCTACCCCCAGCTGCAAATATTTACATTAAGGTGTCCAGTTCAACTGGTCTTTTCATCAGAAACTTCTGTTCAATTCCTTCTGGTGTATCCCCAGTGGTCATTGTGGAAGAATCTTCTAGGGTCTGGGTTTGTGATGTTTCTCTTTGTTTACTGTTGTGTGTGCCTCAGTCAGGCACAATAGCTTTTATCTGCTCCTAGGTCAATGTTGGTTTGATGCCTTTTCTATGAGCACTCCCTGGGGCCATTGGTGCCCAAGTCTCCACCAGTCAGTGACAGCTATTGCCCTACCTTCCCTCTGCCTGGAGACCCAAAAAGTGTCACCCAAAGGACCCATTTGAGTAACTGTTAGAGCACTTAGGGAAGGCTGATTTGAGACTTCAAGGTAAGCAGGTGGTGCAGGCTGAGAACCAATCCTCCAATCCTGCTTCTCCTAGCTCTGAAGCAATCTGATGAGCCTAAAGGCTGGCTCCCAATGCCCAACCCAATTACTCCTGGCTCCAGACAAGTTCCATCCCAATCCCTGAATAGATTCTCTTCAATGAAATTCAAGTCTGACAGATTTAGTAGCCAATCTATCTCAGGCCAGAAGATGGGTATCGAACCTCAAGTAGGCTAATATGGCAGCGTGAGGCTGTTGTGTGTAGTCTGGTGTAATCTTATCTAAGAAGCTCTCCTGGAAATGCCAAGAACACCACCAAGTTGAATGTCATAGAATGTCAGTCAGAAGGGCCCTTATTGATCACTCACTTAGTACAACCCTATCATTTTACAGATGAGGAAAAAGAAGTATTTAGATTTGCCTTAAGTCACACAGCTATTGAATGAAAGAGCTGAGATATGTACTGGGAGGGCACCTGGTCCTCTCAACAGCCTCTCTCATCCCAGTGCTGAGGACAGTAATTGTCCATGGCAGAAGACTGGTTTCCTGTGGAGGGCAGACCCCCTGAGAAAGGCTCTTACCCACCATGGACATCATCATGCTGAACACTTGGCACTAATGCTGAGTTCTTCCTCTAAGATTATCTAGTTGTATTTTATGATCCCGTGAAAATGTACCTGGTCCAGAGAGAGCCTTTGAACCACAGATTTCCTCTCTGCTCTTAGCCTACAAAGCTAGTCTGCAGCACTTACAAACTCAAGTGCAAAGCCCCATCTTCCCATTCACTTTGGAACACCTCACAGTTCAAGCCCAGTCTTCCCCTGCCCCTCCAACAGCTAACTAGCCTTCTGACCCCAGGTAGAGACTAAAGTTCCCGGAGCCACACCTGGTTCCTTCTGTAGGACTGTTGTGCTATAAAGAAGCAGCACCACACTGTTATCCTGTAACAAGGATGGACATATCCAGAAAATCACACTCACTAACAGTTACTGTGGGTTCTCAGCTTCATTATGACAGTTCCAAGGCAGATTCCTCACTGGCCTAAAAATTTCCATCAGTTCAGCTGAGTTAAATCATGGGCGAAATATTAAAGTAGATGAAAGTGTCCAGTGCTACAGTTCCTGGGTAGGGTTGGCACCAATCCCAAGTTCCAACAAGTGTATTGGTCTCTGTGGGTCCAGTTAATCCCTTTCTAAGTTTGTCACCCAGGTTTGGAAAATACAGCTGTATTGAGCACTAGTCAGTCTCTTTGTCTTTTCTTGATTCCTTTCCAAACGTTTGTATTCACTGTGGCAGGAGATGCCTTTCTATTCTTTTCTTCAGGGTTTTCATCATCACTTCTGTCTCCCTGCTTCTCATCCTTTTCCTTTTCCTTTTCCTCTTCTTCCTCCTCCTCCTCCTCCTCCTCCTCCTCTTCCTCCTCACTTTCATAATCTTCTTCTCCATCCTCTGATTCTTCATCACTGTCTTCAGTCATTCTGCAAACAAAGAAGGCAAATGGTTGATATGTGGAAATGCAAAATTAACAGCAAAGTCCCTGGAAGTGAGAGAGACCAGGATGGGGTCAGTCACACACCAGACAATACTAGGTGGGCCCCTCAGGGGAAAGAACAAAATAAAAACAGGAAGGGCCTACCTGGTGGGGACCACAAGCCTGTTAGGATTTGAGAATTCTCGCCCTGAGTCCACATCAAATGGATCTGAAATATCAAGGAGAAAAGGAGTAAAGTCAAGGAGCAGGCAGTCAAGAATCTCTACTTCACCCTTGAGAAAGAAGATCCAAGCTTTGTTCAATTCAACACGATAAACATTAGGTGCCCACTCTATCCAAGTATCATCCTAGGCCAATGGGGATATAAAGACATTAATGGTTGAAAACATTTTATTCTGTTGGAGGAGGGAGATACAACATGAACACATGTAAGAACGGTACAAGTGTCCCACTATCTACTGAAGTGGGAGAGAAGATCTAATTAGAGAAAGCCTCAAATAAGAACAATTTAGGAAGAGGTGCAACAGAAGCAGTGTATTCTAGGCAAGGGTAATGATTTGAGAGTCATACAAAGCAGAAGGTGGAATGTAGCACTCAGGGAGCAGTTAGTAGTCCAGTTTGTTTGGAAAGTAGAAATCAAAAAAAGGAAATAATAGGACTAAAAAGTAGGTAGGAGACAGATTCTGGAGAGCTCTAAATGCCAGGCACATTAGTTTATAATTTCTTCCTATAGGCAATGAGGATGTTATTAGATACTTTAATAAGGAGGATGTCAATTATGCCCCAAAATGATCAGGTTCAGGTATCTTTTTTACATTTTTTTTATTTATTTTTTATTTTTTTAAACCCTTAACTTCTGTGTATTGACTTATAGGTGGAAGAGTGGTAAGGGTAGGCAATGGGGGTCAAGTGACTTGCCCAGGGTCACACAGCTGGGAAGTGTCTGAAGCCGGATTTGAACCTAGGACCTCCCGTCTCTAGGCCTGGCTCTCAATCCACTGAGCTACCCAGCTGCCCCCCAGGTATCTTTTGATAAAGAGGTTCCATTACCATGCTCAAATGACTAGGCCCTGTGGAGGCAAGGGAATCAATGTGGCCTGACATAGCTCACCTATGTCCTCCTCGGGTTTCTCAGCAGCACTAGCCAGGAACTCCTTTTCCACCTTAAGCACATCCTCAGGACCACTGCAGGCTGCATACTTGTCCAAGAGCTGACTATTCAGGTCCAAAAATCCCTTCCCCCATTTGAATTTTCGTAGCAAGATGATGGCAAGATCAGAAAAGCCTGTCATTTAAGGAAAAAGAAAATCTCCAAACCTCAATTATCCTACCCCAAATACCCTGAAACAACTATATTGAAATGGGGGCCCATCAATAACCACAGCTGTCCTCCCCACTTTTGACAACCATATATGGCCAGTACTTCATTTCAGAACTCACCCAGAATGCAAAAAGTGGCAGCAAAAGCCTCCACACAGGACAGTTTGCAGGGCCGCCCATAATTGACAGGATTGGCAGCCACCAGGTAGGGTAGCAATCGAAGGTGAGTTCCTCGCATCTTCCCAAATGGAGTTTCTTCTAGTTTGGCCCAAGAGCAGTCAATGACTGCAACTCCACACTGAGCTACCAGCTGTCTACAAGACAACCATAGAAGGGTTGATTCCTCTTTGGGGGTCCAAGAAACCCATTCCCAAGACTCCCAGTCCCTCCCAAATCAGTGAATGAGATTTCCTGTCCAATATTTTGACCCCTTCCTTGATGGGGCTACATACTGCTTCTTATTCAAAGGCTCTGATCTAATTAAGTAATTCCATAGCAACAGGTGCTGCTTGTCAGCTATGCTAATCTTAACAGAATCAACAAATCGGTTCAGGAGGTCTTTCTGCTATAGGCTAGAGTCAGGTACTGCTGGTCCTAGTAGAGGGAACTTTTGCCTGAGACAAATTCATAGCCATACTTATCTGCCGGTGACACATAGTGGGTGCCCATGGGGCTAAGGATCAGGCCGTTGAATCTCTGATTCAGTCGGAGAGTTCGAACCAGACCCTGTCGAGCCAGCTTCCTACCAGTGCACTTCCGGGGGTCACAGTGGCCAAGCTCCCACATGGCCAGGGGGCAGGGCAGCTCCAGCTTGGAGGAGGTACCTTCCTTCTCAGCATCATTTTCTACAGAGGCTGCATATACAAAACAGATCTCAGATTCTGGCACTTTAGAAGACCTGGAAGGAGAGGTCTCTGGAACTTCCCTTCCTGCCCTTTCTTGTCAAAAAGTGGCACTAAACTTGGAGTCAGGAGAAACTGGGTTCTATCTTAGACACTAGTTGTGTGACTCTTGACAAGTCATTTAATTGTTTGTACTTTTGGTTTTCTCATGTATGAAATGGGGAGTGGAGAGATGGACTCAATAGTTTCTAAGATCCCTGTCAGTTCTAAATTTATTATCCTTTGCTGATCCAGGTCTCTACTTTTCTGTTCCTTGTAACTCAGAGCCTCTCAAACCCTTTGAAGGGGTTCTTATCAGTCAGTCTTCTACTCCCTCTCAACCCCACGGATCCATTCACAGGATCATCCAGAACTGGTCGTCCAGGATTCTTAATCTTTTCTGTATCGTTTTTGGTAGTCAGGTAAAGCCTCTGGATCCTCTTCATAGGATTACAAAAAAAAACTATATATATTTTTTAACAGTTCAGAGACTCCCCCTCCCCCCAGTTAAAAACGTTTAATCTAGCACAACCTTTTTATTTTACAGCTGAAGAAATAGACACGGAGGGGTTAAATGACTTGCAAGGGTAGCAAGTGGCAAAGATGACCCCTTCACCACCAAAACCATACCAAAATAAACCCACCATAGTATAAACAAAACATCAGTGGAATGGTTTCCTGCCATACCACCCCAGGGGTATTCTTTCAGCATTAACAAGCCATTTAACAAACATTAAGCACCTAGAGTGTGCAGGACATTGAGCAGAATACAAATATAGATAAAGAGCAGTCCTCAAAAAAGCTCACAGTTTAGGACCTGCCCACGGATCCCTAACTAACCTTGCGATCCATTGCTGCGGTTTTCAATCAGTCCAAGTTCACCGTCCTCCTACCCACTTTTGGAGCTTGGGCTCCATCCACCCCACTCCGACCGCCCCTAGGGCTGGCCATCACATCTTTGGGACTCCAGCCCGCCTTCCTTGCGTGCAGCGCTATGGGCCATCCCATCCCAGGGATCCCCGGCCTCCGCAGCCCCTCGGAGCAGCCTTATGGGTCCTTCCTCTCCGAGGGTGCTCTATGAGCCGTCCCATCCCCGTCCCACGCCTGGGCCCCTCTCTCACTCCCGGTCCCCGTCCTCACCAAGAAGTGCTGCCTCAACCTCCTCGGTGAAACTGTCCAAGGAGCGAGAGGCCCGAGAATGACCCTGAGCCCGCCGGCCGCCACTTTTTGCCCGCTCGGGGCCCGAGCCTCGAGTGGACTTCTTCCGGCCCATGACAGAAGGGAAGGCGGGGTTAGACACGAGACGAAACAGGACTTCTCCACAGTCTCCCCAACGCCGGATAGAACGTGCGCATGCGCCTCTGGGCGTAGTTTCCGGCTCCGCGACGTCACGTGACCGACTCCTTATCCACGTGACTACTGTTTCTCACTAAGCGCAAGTGTGGAGAGCTATGGAGCTGGGGGTCAGGCAGGGACCGCGACAGGTTGTGCTTCTGTTGCTGCGGTTGGTGCTGCTGCGGCAGCTTGGATGGGGGCCGCATTGTAAGTAACTTTCACACCCCGGGAATCCCTGAGCCTCTCTGGCCCTCGCAGCTTTCATGCCCACCCCCAGGCACCTACCCTACCTTTATTTTCTTCCTCCCAGCTCTAGCCAATGCCGGGAAAATGAAGATCGTGGAGGAGCCGAACACATTCGGGTAAGGGACCCTTGTGTCCGCCCGCTCTGCGGACCGGGCTCGAGGGGAGATTGCATGGAGTTTTCAGTGCTCCGGGGGAGGAAGGCGTGGTCATTTCTAGAGGTGGAAAGTGACTTGGGCAAAGTCACTAAAGTAGGTAGGGACAGGACAGAGATCAAATCCCGAATCTTTGACCTCCCAAACCCAGCACTTTTTCTTTCCCCACCATACAGCAGTTCAGTTTTGTTCTGGGGTAAAGAACTTTCGACTGACAGGTGAAGAGAATACAAGATTCTCTGGTTTTTATTCCAGAGACCAAAAACGTTTGACTCCAGGGAGCTAAGTTTAAGCAGTGCCCTTCCATTGTTTAGAGATTCCTTTAGAGAAATGACCCCAAAGAGAATTTGTTCCATGTTTTGATGATCATTCATTCTCAAATGAGGTATAAAACAAGGAGACATGCTCATTAAACGTTTGTTGGTGTAGGTCTACACCATTGACCTGGATAGCATCTGCTTAGAGTTGGATGGTGAGGTTTTCCCAGATCTCTGTTCTTAGATGACATTGTGCTTATTGAATTTTGCCCTGGAGTACCATATGGCTTCCTCAGGAAAAATTGGAAAAACCACTTGAAATTTTTTTAGCAATCCATGAGGAGACACTACCCATGAACTGGATCCAGAAATGAATCATGGCCATGGTTTAATAGGAATAAGTAGTAATAGATTTGTCCCTTTTTTCGAAATACCAATGAATAAAGCTCTATTTGTGAATTCTGAACACTAGTATCTTAGCAGCAGCCAAACATCAGGAATGTGCAATATGTTGCCAGCAATGACTTTGGTGCAAGAAGTTAGAGACTTGCATTGTTGAAAGAAGTGTATGTAATATTGAAAAATTACCCAAAAGAGGGGCTTCAATATACTGAACACATCATCACTTGAATTCAAGTGAGCAAACTTAATTGTATACTATGAAAAAGACCCTGTGCTAGGCACTGGCAGATTTATCAGAAAATACAAGAATCATCCTTGGTGAGAGGGCATGGATGGGTTGTGATGTATGTACTTGCAGAGGAAGCAACCCACAAGGATAAGATCTTGGATTTGTGAAAGTAAAATGGAAGTAACTCTTTTACAGGGTTTTTTGTGAAAACTTTTGTAAACTGTACTCAATAGAGACAAATAAGTTACAGCTATCACCCTTATTATTGCTGATTTATGTGTGTTAAGCAACAACTCTATAGGATGGGAGTTATATTAGATGATTTTGAAGTGCTGGGGCTCTCTGGCCTCCAGACTCCACACCATCATTGTTCCACCATGGTGGACTTGCTTCAAGAAAGAGTAGATTTTCTGACATTTAAACTTCTGACTAGTCTCTGCTACAATTGTCATCTTTATTGGGCCTTGCCTTCCTTGCCCATTTCACATCCTTCTTTAGAAGCCTCAGTAAATGTTTAGTAAGTTTGGGGTACATGCAGAAAGGCCCATGGTGCTCAGAGGAGGGAGACTTGACTGTGGGCAGGAACACTGTACTCAGGAAAAGCTTTCCTGGAGGAAGTGGTAGATTCCAGGGAGGAGAGGTATCTAGTCAGTGAGCACATTCATTTTCTCTGCTTGTTGGCCAGCATTATTGATTTTCCCCGACAGAGTGAATAACCCCTTCTTACCTCAGACCAGTCGGTTACAGGCCAAGAGAAACCCATCAGCAGTCTCAGGTGAGTCATGACTTTCCACAGCCTGGCTAAAACTTCCCATACCTTTCCCTTCACTCTTAAGGGAACCCCCAGGGAGGGTCAAAGTAAAGGGAACATAATACACATTTAATTTCAACATCTCTTCAGTTCAAATCAACTTTGAACCAAGCTTCCCTCCTTCCAATTGGATATGGCTGGACCTGGGATGTTGAACATAGGCCAATGATGGCAAACCTATGGAATGCATGCAAAAAAGGGCAGGTAGAGCCCTCTTTGTGGACATGCCTGTCGCCTGCCAGAGGGAGTTGGGGTGGAGCTGCTCCCCACCCCCTCTCCATGTACCTGAGGACATTCCTCACTTTCCCCATCCCTCAGCTCAATAGAGGTCTGGGAGTAAGGGAGGGCAAGGCACAGCACTGTCTCTGAGGCAGGTTTGGGCACTGCACTCTGGTTCTGGGAGTTGGGGTGGGGTGGTGGTGGGGCCCAGCACTTCATCTCTAAAAGGTTTGCCATCACTACCTTAGGCCCAATATTCTGTAGTAGCCTGGCATCGGTCTTTAGTTAAAGTTGGCTCAGTAAGGACTTGGAGAATGTAGGGGGAGGAGGAGGTATTTCAACTGCCATCTCTTTCACTTTTCTTGATTTTAGGAAAGATGGCCCATAATAGACATTGGTTGGTGTGCAAGAACTTCTGTATTTATTGTTAATTTTCCATTATTTGTCCTGTATTTCACTTTATCGAAGACATCTTGAAGTTGTTTGGGTTTCCTCTAATTATATGCCTGTGAAAAATGTGGTATTTAAAGGAATCCTGAGGTGAATCCTTTGAAATAAGCAGTAAATTTGGTTGTAGCACATAAAATGGATGGATGTACCCTGGTCTAAGAGTCAGGAAACCTAAATTTGGGTTCTGATTCTAACTTTGACACTAACTTGTATGTTATGAAATGACCAAATCCCTCTACTCTCCAACATTTTGTTTTTTCTTCTTTAAAAAATGAGAAGGGCTACATTGGGTGATCTCTTATCGTAATGCCCTTCTGGCTCCAAAAGTATGATTTCATTACTTTTTGAGAAAATCTCCTTATTTGTGGCGAATTTAAACCTTAAGCCGATTTCCCTTGCCATTACCACCAACACAATGTTAAAAAGCTTTTCTGGACACATCTGATATGTGGAGGTCACTATACTAGGCACTGTAGGGAATATGAACAGAAATGAGACTAGTTCCTTCCAACCCTGAAATGTGTTAACACAGGGTTCATATATTTCAAAAAATTAATAATAGTACTGGGTATTATATGCCGAGTTAAACATGTGGTATGAACAGTAAGTGCTATAGGCTTTTTTTTTTGAGGTGGGTAGGATTTACAAGTAGGAGGAACACAGGAGGGCAGCTTGGTGCTTCAGGGGTAGGATGTAAGGAAGTCCTGAGTTCAATTGTGGCCTCAGAAACTTACTAATTATGTCACTTAGTCCGTTTGCCTGTTTCTTTATCTGTAGCATGGGGATAATAATAGCACTTACATCATAGTATTGTTGTGAGGATCAAACCATAATTATAAAGCACCTAGTATAGTGCTTGCACAGAGTAAGAGCTATAAAAGTGTGCATGTGGACAGATAGGGCCTATGCAGAGAATATTAAACAGTCTGAGTCCAATCTACCCTGAGCAGTGGGTTCATATAGGAGAGCAGTGGAAAAAGGAGTAAGGAGAGCCATGTCAAACTTGTATATGGGATGAGACCTAGGACTAGAGTGGTAATAGAGAAGAACATATTAGAGGAATATGAAGTGTTGTGGAGGTAGAATCAATGTCTTGGAAACTGACTGGATAGGAAAGGGAAAAGTCCAAAATGAAATTGAGATTCTGAGCCTGGGCAGGTAAGGTGGCACAGTGGATGGACTGCTAAGGGGTCTGGAGTCATTAGACTCGAGTTCAAATGTGGCCTCAAGACACTAGCTGTGTGACCCTGAACAAATGTCACTTAACCCTGTTTGCCTCAGTTTTCTTATCTGTAAAATGAACCAGAAAAGGGAATGGCAAAACACTCCAGTATCTTTGCCAATAAAATCCAGTGGGATCATGAGGAGTCAAACAGGACTGGCTGAAAAACTGACTATACAAATGGATAAGAGAGATAGGGAATTTAAGAAGTAGAGCAGGTGAGGGGTGGGGTGATCAATAGGTTTAGGTTTTAAAATGTCAAGTTGAAGATGATAGTGGTAAATTAGGGCAGAAATGTCCAGGATGAAACATGGAAGAGAGGTCACGATTGGAGCTTTGGGAGTCATCCACATAGCAGTGTTGATAGGCTTCCAAAGGGGAAGCAAGGTCTTGAGATCTGGAGGATGTTCCAAGCTGAAGGAACATGGAGATAAGGGACAGTTGAGGTAACCAACTAGTGCAGTGCTATGGAACCCCGGGGAGGATAGCATATTAATAGATGATTTATTTACTGTTTACATGTTGCAGAGAACAAAGATGAAAACTAATGGGAGGTAGAAAGAGTTCTTTATTCATTTTAGTTTTCTTTAGAGTGGTGGGACAGAAATCAGATTTTAGGGATTTGAACAGATCTTAGGAAGATGGGGCATGGGCTAGCAAAAGATTTTTTTTTAAAGTCCTTATCTTCTGTCTTAGAATCAAGACTAGATTTGTTTGAAGGCAAAAGAGTGAAAGGGATGGGCAATGATGGGGTCACAGAACTTGTCCAGGGTCACACCACCTAGGAAGTATCTAAGGCCAGGACTTCCATTCTCCAGGCCTCTATCCACTGAGCCACCTACCATTTTCCCATTTTTTAGGATTGAGGAGACCTAGAGTCAAGATTGAAGATGTAGGAATGACTATTGAAACACATTACTTAAGGAGGTGAAAGGGGTTAGCTTTTATTATAAGTACAGAAAGATTTCGAAGCAAATATAGAAAAGTTTTGGAATGTGGAGAAGAGAAGTTTGTGGACTTTAATGTCAAAGGTCTGGGTCTTCCTCGTAAAATAGGAAGGTTTAATTGTTCATGGTAAAGAGAGGCTGGGGTTGGAGCTTGATAGAGAAAACATTTAGAAGACATGCTGTGAGAAATCTAAAATCTAAGATGAAGTCAACTAGAAGAAATGATTTTCTAGTAGTATTCATTAGGTCATAGAATAAGAACAGAGAGAGTGGGTGTTGGGTGTAGACAATTATACTTACTCTCAGCTAGCAAATTAGTGATGAATATATCCAAGGTCCAATAATTTCCTGTGATCTAACTCACATAATTGTCAACTGGTGTGAAAGTAATCGACAAATTTTCTTCTTCAAAAGGAACTAGACACCCTTCAGGAAATGGGCACTGAGAATTGAGAATTGAACTCCAGTGCTTGAATTTCCCAGGGCTTTTTCTGAGGACTTGTTTTAATATCAAAAAATTTAAGACAGCCTCTCCCATCCCTCCCCCCACTCTCATGATAGAAAACACACAACAAAAAGTTACTATGAGTTTAGAAACCCTCTTAAATGAATTTGTTTTATTAACCACAATTTCACATGCATTAAAAAAAAATCACATTACATATTTGTGAAACATCATTCTATATTATGTATGCCTGCTTATTCACTGTACTGAGTCATTTAATGTGATGACTACCATACCTGTGGATTTGGAGATCTTTTACAATAACTCCCTGACCCCACCTTCAGCCAAAGAACACCTAAATTTTAAAAAAACTCCTTGAAGGAAAAGGCTTTCTTGTTAATCAGCCTCCTTAGGACAGAGCTCGCTTGTAATTGGTTATCAGCAAATAGTCCATTTGATTTGTGGGACAATTCACCATCTCCCACCTCTGCCTCTGATCCCAAAAGATAGACTAAAGTAAAACTGCAGTCTTTCTCCTCCCCACCTTGTACTTTAGCCAAGCTCATTTACATTAGGTTTTCTGGTTCCAACACTTCAAGCCCAAGGAATGACAGAATCTCTCCTTTATGTCCTCATGCCATGGGGCCAATGAGGCCTTGATGTTGAGCTGCATATTCGGTCTTTGATCATGCTTAAGTTTTGTTTATCTCTAAAGGTAACTTTAGGGGGACCTCCCTGGCCCTTGTTTTTTTGTACAAAAGAAACTACTTCCAGTCTTATAATAGGAAACGAAAATGACTTGAATGAAATAGAAACTTAACTTTTTTAGACATCAATACAGTGTGTGTCTTCAGGATGAAGGTTTTGAATCAAAATGTCTTTCTCCCTTCCCCTCCCCTCAGGTCCTGCACATCTCTTCAGACTTTCTGGCAAGTGCTTCAGTTTAGTGGAATCCACGTAAGTACTGGGAATATGATGGAGGGGGGCAGGGAGAGTAGTTCAGAGCATTTACAGACATGGTATGTTATGACCCAAAGCTCTTGTGTCTCCCTCCAGGTACAAGTATGAATTCTGTCCCTTCTACAATGTCACACAACATGAACAGACTTTCCGTTGGAATGCCTACAGTGGCATTCTGGGGTGAGCTCACTGACTGTTACTTTTCTTTTTCAAAGAATCTTCACCATCATCAAAACTCTGTAGATTCTTGTTCAGGGTAAATAGTGGCCTCCCTTCAATGAGCCTACATATTAACTTCTGGCAGGGAGGAGTTGCCCCCACCCCCACCCCTATCCCCTGCCCTAATCTTAAAGATGGAAAACTAGAAAGAAAAAACTTTTCTTATATGTAAAAAGAGGAGGGCTGTCATGAGACTGCTCAAGATGTACATAATGGGGGGCAGCTGGGTAGCTCAGTGGATTGAGAGCCAGGACCAGAGACGGGAGGTCCTAGGTTCAAATCTGGCCTCAGATACTTCCCAGCTGTGTAACCCTGGGCAAGTCACTTGACCCCCGTTGCCTACCCTTGCCACATTTCTGCCTTGGAGCCAATACACAGTATTGACTCCAAGACAGAAGGTATGGGTTTAAAAAAAAAAAAAAGATGTATATAATGCATTTTTTAAACTTGATACTATTCATATGTTCCATTTTTATTGAGAGAAACCAATGAGAGCTAAAAAGAATTTTAAAGGCAAACAGGGTAATCTCTCATTTAGTCTTAGAAGAGAATTGACTTGCCCAAGGTTAGTGTTCTACCATACTGTCTTTCTGGTATGAGGCTAGATATTGGGCTCTTGGGATATATTAAAAGGAATAGAAGCTTCTGGGGAAATTTTTAGCAATTATGTTTTGGCAAGTCATTCATTGGTAGCTTGTCTTAGATAGAGGTCATTTTAGTGACGCTTACTTTTCAGGGATTAGTCTAAATATGGCTAAGTAATCTAAGTAATAGATTTTATTTATTCTTTCCCAGGATTTGGGATGAATGGGAAATTTTCAACAACACATTTACTGGAATGTGGATGAGAGATGGAGATTCCTGTGGGTCTAAGAACAGGCAGACAAAGGTACTTACTTTGGTGCTCAGAACAGTATATGCTGAACAGGGCAGGATTTGATGGGATCTTTGTCCCTCAAATCCTTTTTTAAAAAATAGGGAGTGTGACCTAAAAGGGCTTGAATCCTTCTACTTCTGGGATTCCACAGGGGAGCACCAACCAAAAGCATTATTAAGCTGTCCATGAAGGGAGAGAGACTCCCTCCACTCACCCAGTTTGTTTTAACTCCAGGAATCATTTTTATAAAACCAGGATTTTGCAAGAAATCTAGGAACATAAAAATGCAAATGATATATACAGCAGGAGAGATTAGATCTACAATGAGGATGTCTAGCAAGAGGCAGTTTTTTTTTTAAACTAATTATAAGGTTCTAGATATCAAGGAATAGGTACAGACACTCACCCCATAAACTATTAAGGTTTACTGAACAACATACAAATCATGTAGATATTTCCATATGGAGAAAGTAGAAAATTTTTATGTCTCCACTATCAACTTTTGGATCCCAGTCTTTTTCTAGCCTGGTGAATGAAACTAAGCTGTAAATCCAAAAGGGAAGCTCTCTGGATATAACCTGACCCCAGGTAGAAGCTATAGGTTTTATACTGAGTTAGATGAAGGAAACTAGGGTCTCCTACAAAAGCACCAATTTTAGAGTAGGTCAGTCTCTATTGCTATGTATACATTATTTAGGATTAAGCAGGATTAAATACAAACTTTAGTGGGATTCCTTTGAAGTCGGGGCTGAAATCATAGCTATTCAGTCACATTAGCTGTCATTCCCTTCTATCCTATATCTGTCTATCCCCTCTCCCTTCTATCCTCACCTGTAAAAGAACCTGTATATATAAACTTCAAAAATCAATAAACAGGGGCTTTGCTCTGGGATAGTATTTTCCTATTTTTTATGCTCTCTTTAGGTGGACCTTGCCTGTGGAAAAAGTAATAAATTGGCTCGAGTGTCTGAACCAAGTACTTGTGTTTATTCTCTAACCTTTGAGACACCTCTGGTTTGCCACCCACATGCTTTGTTAGGTAAGTATCCGTAGGTGAGATGTGAGAAGGGACTGAGGCTTGACAAGCTTAAAGGCTAAGCCTAGATCTAACAACTTCCATCAGCAGCCT
This sequence comes from Gracilinanus agilis, assembly GCF_016433145.1. Taxonomy (NCBI): domain Eukaryota; kingdom Metazoa; phylum Chordata; class Mammalia; order Didelphimorphia; family Didelphidae; genus Gracilinanus; species Gracilinanus agilis. Next base: position 136,254,673 of record NC_058130.1, on the reverse strand, counting down.
CGAAAATGGAGTGCTGAAAGCTTGGGTGATTTTTCCTCTAGTGTATCCAACCTTGGTGGAGGCCTTACAGCAGAAGTGGGATAAAACAGAGCAGTCTCTTGCTGATGAATTAATTACTCCACAGGTAAGAGAGAGAACACTTCAGTGGAAGCAGTCATGTACACAGTGTTGTCCAACCCTGGTGTGTTCAACTCCTGGATTTATTCAATTTCCTTGTTACTTATTTGAATTTTGTAACTATCACTAAGCTGAGTTGACTCTGAAGATTATTCTTTGCACTCTGTATCCTCTTCCTCTCAACACAGGGATATGACAAACTGCTGAAAGAGGTGTTTGAAGAAGCAGGCTATTTAAAAGCCCCAACAGAAAACAAGGCAGCAAATCCAGAGGGAGAGGCCAAGAGTTCTGTGTTTGAAACTCTGGAGAAATGTAATAAGGTACAGTACAGAGATGGCTTAAAGGGGAGGGAGCAAAATAGAAATTCAGCTACTTTGGTTTCTCTTGCACTGGCTTTCTAAAATGCAAATCTGAAGAAAGACTGCATGCAAATTGTGTTCGCCAGAGGACCTTCCAGTCTAGAACAGTGATTTTTATCATCTGTGGCTATCTTGGATCATAAAATCAGAGCTCAGAGAGACCTCAAAGGTCACCTCATTAAATCTTTTCATTTTATAGTTGAGAAAACTGAAGCCCAGAAAGCATCTGGGACTTGCCCCTAGGACACACAGTTAATAAGTGGCAGAGCTGGGATTAGAGCCTAGGTCACTTGAGTCCAAGCATGGCAGCTGCCTTGATGAGCTTCTCCACTAACAGCCCGGGCTGTGGAATCAAAACTTTCCCAGCTTGGTAGAGGACATGTGCCTAACCTTCAAGAATCCAGACTCTATCCATGTGGTACTAGATTTTTGCTCTTCTTAAAGCCTATAAATGTGTATCTTTCAAGGGGATTGCAGAGCTTCCTAGGCTGGGAAAACATTAGTTTAGAGATCTTAATTATAGATAGGGAGAGGTATATCTTCTACCATAGAACTACAGTGTGACAATGAAAGGTATACTGGGCAGCTAGGTGACAATTTTGATAGAGCCCTGGACTTGGAATTAGGAAGACTCAAGTTCAAATCCAGCCTCAGATACTTAACAGCTATGTGATCCTGGGTAAATTAATCTCTGTATACCTCAGTTTCCTAAGCTGTAAAATGAGGCAAATAGTAATAGCACCTACCTTCTGAAGTTTGGTTAGGATCAAATGAAATAATATTTATAAAGGTCTTAATAAATGCTACTTCTGTTCCCCGCCCTACTTTGTGGTGACTCTCCATCTAGCAACATCAGGGTAAAGAGCCTAAGTCTGAGAACTGTTTTATTAGTCTTTATTACAAATAATTTTAAAGATTTGCTAAGACCACTGGAGGTCTTGTATTGGAGTTCTAGCTAACTAACACTTAAAGTGCGCGTGCGTGTGTGCATATTTTCCTAATCTTTAAATGAGGCCTTTTTGACTTTACAGACTGAGGTCCCTTCCAAGTCCAAATCTATGATCTTTATGTAATGTTTCATTTTTAGGAATATGAGGAACTTTCTAAGGAAGTAAAAAGACTGAAAAACTTGCTAACTCAGAATCACATTTCGTATACAAAGCAGAAAGGTAAAACATGTGTGCGCTCTGAGCATTCCCTGTATGATTCTTGTTGTAGAACAGACTTTATCTTAATGTCCAAATTCAATTCTACAAGTATTAATCACTTCCAATTCTGTATGTTCTTCTGCCATCTATCTATCACTTCTGGGAGGCAATGGGAAGAATTTTTTATAGAGGAAAATTAATTGAGTCTGCTATTTGGTGTCTTGGCAGAAAGTACCAGTATTGAACATTTCGATTATAAGAAATCTGCAACTAGCTCCCCAGTTTGGAGTAGTACCAGGCCCCCAAAGCATCTTCGAGGAGACACTGGCCTTCAGAATGACTTCTTGTGACAGTTCACAGGCAGAAGACCTGAGGATTCTATATTGATTCATACATATAATATACACTTTTGTATGGGAGGGAAGGGAAATAAACTTTAAGGTTGCTTTGGTGGTCCCAAGGAACTGAACTCCTAATTACTAGGCCCAATTCTAGAAAATCCTCTCTCTTTCATGGATATTCCAGTGTTCCATCCCAAGAAATCATGATGTGACAAGAAGAGAATCTTGGAGACCAAGTCAACTTCCCTTCCCATGGTGATGGTGAGAAAGAAATCAACAGTGAAACCAGGAAGAGGAACAACAGATCATAGGGCATGGCTGGAACTCTTTGGTGCTAAAGAAAGTTTTAAGGCAAAGAATAAAAAAACACTACAGGGAAAAGCAACTATTTTCTATAATAAAGGTACTGTTCTAAAGTATGAAATACTTTATAAAATAAATAAATGAGTGAATTTATAAAGTGACTTATTGAAAAAGGAACTGGTTCCTGGATTAACTTTGAATACCTTACCTACTTATGTAACTATCTCAGGTCAGTAAAAAGGGCGCTCTCTTACTTGAATTTGGTTGATTTTTCTCAATGAGACATAAGCCAAAATAAAGATTCAAAATTTTAATTCCCATACTGATAATAAAAATAATTCCATGAATTCTGTAAACCATTGCATAAATGCTATAGTGTAAAAAAATTTAACAAGTGTTAACAATCTTAAACAATTCATTACAAGTAAATGATTATGCATTATAAATACTACCTTCTGGGTTAAGGAAATTCCATTCACAATAACATTCTCATCTAAACACTCAAACCATATTAGCGGCTTTCATAAATTAATACATATGAAAAGTCCATATTGAATTAAGGTCTTATGCTGACCACAGTTACACAAATATATTGTGACAATAATATTACTACCAATATTTAACACTAGATAGTTGAAAGACAATAGGCAACAAAAATGATGATGGAATAATTTGAACATATCTATAAACACACAGTTCGAGCTCCTTTTGAAACCAACACTCCACTTTGTAGAACAAGAATTCTTTACTGTGAAACCCACCCTGAGACAGGCGTCTCCTCTGCTCCCCAGCTACTTCAATCCACAGAGAGCATGGGGACTGAACTGCATTCACTTCAAAAACACTCAACTTGCTCTCTGCCACGTGGTCCCTACAAGCACTGGGGTGATTCAGCTTCAGAGAAATGAAAACAATGAGTAAACTACAATATTGTTAGGTCTGTCTTGCATCTGTTAAACAGTTTCTATTTAGCAGGTTTGCCAAGGCCAATGAAACCTGTGATGTTCCCTTTTGAGCATTTTCCCATTCAATGTACTTTCCAGTATTAAAAATATCACTTTGGAAAAGACTGGAAATTGCTCTTGTGGAGGGGTCCTATTATTTCTAAGGAACTGAAACACAACTATAGACTTAAAGTGGCACATAGAAAGCATCTTTCTTCTTTATGTAAATGGTTCATTCAGCACACCCAGGAAACTGGCCAGAATAGTAGCATATAACAGAGGACCAGGCTGCTTACTCTGGGAATTTCACTCATAGGTACATTTCTTTGGTCTCTCCTTTTTCCTCCCAGTCTTTTAAAAACTCAAATTTCAGTCTATGATGAGCACTACAGAAACATAAGGACACACACCTGCAACTCTTCTTACACTGAAAAACTATCAGTGATTATTCTTACAGAGGCAACACAGGTGTTTACTACTAGAAAATCCAGGCCCTATGCCAAATGTGCTTTTTAATATGGTGGGCCTTCGGGGAGAGCCCAGCCCCTATCTTCTCCCTCACTGTGTGAAGGAGATGCCATGGGAATGTTAGCCCTGGAGATGTCATCTCCTGAGAATTAGCCAAATTCAACAAAAAGAACTGACCATATTAGCTTATGAAGATCTAAAGCTTAATTGTTCTAACTTGTTCATAATTTTGAAAAGTCAATTTTAGACAATAAACACTGTCCTGTTACCCCAAAAAGGCCAAATAAAAGGCCTAAAATGAGAAACAAGTGCATAAATATTAATAAAAATAAAAGAATTTTAAACAGTGATAACAGTAGCACAAAAATATATTTAACGTCTAAGTACTGAACTAAAAGCATTGAGGCATATGACCACTTTTTAATATAAATCGGAATCATTTCACTACAATTAAAAACAAAACACCTTCACTAAAAACTAGGAACATAGTTACCTTTGTTAGCACAATAGCTGCAGAATGTTGTGGTGCCACATTCTTCTATATTGAGATAATAAAACCATTGTCTAAAATCAGTTGTATGTTTTAAAACATTTTTAAAAAATCAAAACATCATCTACTACCTTACAATACATTCTAATTTGGTCACTGTTAAAAATTCTTACCTAGTCACTTTGCACTTTTAAAAAATGCTATTAATATTTAATAAAAGTCTTTGGCAAAGCCCACACAAGTATAGAAGTCCATTGATATTCACAGCAAAGCTTGATTATTCAAGTACCACTTCATCTCTCCCTGCCTCACTCCCTTTCCCCCCCAAATCTCCACTTGGTGAATACAAAAAAATAACTGCTCTAATTATAAGCACCACCTAGACCTAACTGTCTGGAGGCAGTAACCTGCTTTGCTGAGAATAAAGTTAGTTTGGGTAAAATGAAACCATTTTTCTCAAGTGTTTAATATATAGGGAAAATGTTCAAATCCAGAGTAGGAATGATTAGAATCCTTGTCAGAAAACATTCTAAAGTTTTGTTCAGATGTTAGTGCACAAATGCTCCTGTCTTTGTTTCCCAATCTGGACTCCCAGGTTTATTGCCACAGAAGTCCGATTTTATTTTGTCTTCCTGGCTTATAATTGACCCTGGCTATAGCAATTTGTATTGAAAAGGCTTAGTGGTGAGGGAACAAAAGGTCAGGCTCAACCTATTCTCCTCTGTAACTTCCTCCCTCCCTCCATCCACTCACCATATAAACATCCCAGGCCTACTGACCAAAAAGGTGCTGGGTCTACTCTCTGGTGAGTTGCCTTCTTAGGTCTGCCCTCTAGGCCAATTTCCTGTCCAGGTCCCCCAGATCTTGTAACTGTTCCAATTCATACAGCCAGATGCCAAAGTTGAAAGGGTGTGGTTAGCCTGGATTTGTTCATTTTCAAGAGATTAAATTAAACTTTGCTGGTCACATGAATGAACTTCTTATGTTGAGAACAATAATTGAATATACAAATTAGGTAACACAGTAGAAGGTCTTTTCAATGTCAGCTGTACCTGTGTCACACTCATATTTGTAGAATAAAACCACCATTGTTAAATGTTTTCCTATACCAAAAGCTAATTCTATGAAAGTAACAAAATACAGTGTTAACATACAGTAAATGATTTCTCCTGAATTGCATACTCCCAACGGTCAGTGTTAAATATGAATGACTATCAACAACTCTAAAAAATTACAAAGCACCATTGCCTGATTAAAGACCTAAATAATTTGATCACCAAACATAGCTGTGTATTTTAATTCAATTTTAAAAATTCTAGTGTCACATCCCTTACAAGATCATTGAGTTGTTATCATTAAAGAAAGATAAGGATTTTTGTTAGTATCAAATTGTCTTGCACATTTTTAAGGGATAAAAGAACAAAATAAAAATGTAAGCTCTTTCCTTCAATTCTTTTGCAAGGCATATAGGCACTTGGAAAAAGTGGCCATGGATCATATAAATGCATGATAGATCTCTCTTAAAATCATTTCATTAGGATTATAAAACTCCAATTAGAATATGTGCAAATGCACACATTTAGGAAAATTAGTTCCTTTCATAAAATTAAAAACCTATCTAAATGCTTAAGTATATGTGCCTTTCAATAATCACTCTCTTTGCTTATAAATACTATCTGTTTGCACTTAATTTGAAAACTGTAAAAATCCTAGGCAAGTTTTTCACTACTAGATAAATGTTCATTTAATAAGTACTAATTTCTGAATATGAAATCTAACAATATATTTACCATACTATGATTTTAACAATAATAAACTGATATGAAATATTTTAAGTTCACAGTACACATATAAAGCTTCATATTATCGTATATTTAAAAAAAAACATGAAACCTAGAAAGCAGCTTAAAGCAATTTAAAACAACATCATAACCTCTAACTAAACCCCCTTGGTTAACAAAGTGCTTTCACAAGAATCAAACTTCTTCTAATAATCTAGTAAACAGTAGTGTTAGACTGATTCCAAAATACTGGCATGATTTATAACACACACTAACAGGTCATAGATTAAATGCTCTGAGGGACATTTTTCAATGAGGTTGCCTATTCGCGTAACAGAGAGATACTTTGCTCCCCACTGAACAACATTCAGAATAGGCACCTTTGCTATGCTTAGTTCAGAAGGAGAAAATGGACTGTGAGAAGATGAATTGTGTGTGTGTGTGTGTGTGTGTGTGTATGTATTAAGGGTTTTGAGGATCAAAGTAGCCATGAAACATTAGGACATGGTTGGTTAAAAAAAAAAAAGTCAATATGTAAAGGCAGTCAAATAATAGTCATTAAAAAAAACTACCATTATCTCTTTCCTTGGAGGTCCAGATTGTGATCAGTCTGTCACTAATTACTACATCTGTCTTTTATATAAAATACTAGAAACCTAAAATAGTGTCCTTAATTAGTTACCATGATATAGCAGATGTCATTTCATAAAAAGCTACAGACTGGAGTACCAGGGCTGGGGGTCACCACTTGATTGGCTGAGTCTTGCAGTAAGGACATTCAGGCTGGTTAGATGCACAGTGCTCACAGAGGACATAATGCTGACATGGCTGCAGGACTATACTACGATCATGTTCATGGCACACGACACATTTTTTCGAATGAAGTTGAAAAATTACCTGTAGTAACGAGAATTATTTTCCAGAAGAGGTTTTAGAATGTAGCATGTCTCTCACCAATCATATTCACAATCTCAGCCTCTCAGTGTATTTATTCATTTAATTTTATGAGCATTACCTGAGGTCAATTATGTTAAAGAGCCCCATGCTGGGTACTCTTCTGGAGAAATGGGGAAGAAACAAATAAGCTTAAGACACATTTCCTGCTTTGGGGGCCCTTAAAATAAAATTGTGGTAAAAGAACAAGGCATTTAAGTAATGTACAAGATTAGTGATAAACAAACTACATGATGTAGGAGGTCACAGAAAGAAGAAGTCTTCATGGACATAAGGGAAGACTTCCTAAAGAAGGAAGGCCTTAAGCTGGGCCCCATGCAATTGGTAAAATCTGGCCAGATGAAAGGCCTCCTCTTGTCAGGGGAACAGAGAATACTTGAATGGTCAGAGAAGAGAAATCATAATGAGAAAGATAAAATTGCAGGGCTGAATCAGCTGAAAATAAAATGAGGATAATCTTTTCTTCTGATAAGAAGCATGTCAGTACTCTTTGGTTTAATGATTGAGTTAACATACCACTTCATAACTGTATCTGAGTCAAAGGACTTTCAAACAAATTCAAACATGTGATCAAAGAACTCTTTAACAGAGCTTCAGCCTCATGCCTGATAATCAGGCCTTAGAGGAAGTCGTTGACATTAAGGTTTTTTGTAATTCCTAGCCCCAATAAATGCTCAATCTCCTCAAATCTCAAAATTTCTTAATTATGGCACCCTGCCAGCCAGCCGATGCCTTCAGGCTGATCCTCTTCTCCAACTTTCTGCTGCCTGATGTCAGTTCTTCTGCACAAACTCTGTAGGATACCCTCCTGAGAGAGTCCAGTCTTGCCAAAGCCAGTTCTGTGGATTCACTGCCAGTTTCTTGTTGCTACCTCTTAAAACCTCCACAGACACTGTCCCCCCTGCTCTGCTGAAACAAAGGTTAGAGGGTAGATACTTACCCCATCCACAGTTTCTAAATCTAAACGCAGCTGACTTTGTAAGGAATGCAGCTTTGGTAAAGGGATGGTCTCTATGTCTCCATAGCTTCTCAGAACAGGAAATTTAGAGGATAAACCAAGTCTTTCAAACTCTTCCTGTAGCCGTTTAAATTTATTTTCAACTTCTTCCTTCTTCTGTAAAGCTAACTGTTTGTCAGTATCTGCTACTTTAGCACGCTCCTTTGCTTCATGGGCCTCTCGCTGCCATGCATCACAAGCCTGAAATAAATTTATAGACAATTTATCCAGAATGCCTAAACAGACTGAAAAGAGAAATACTGAACCATTAGCGGATATTTATAATAGAAAACACAACTTATTTAAATCTTGTAGAAGAATAAAAGAAATAAAAGACTTGGCTTTAACATTTCTCCAGCATAATATCCTGTTTTTTTTTGTTTCTGTACCTCCTCAGCATATATTCACTTATCATGTCAGCCAAGAACAAACCAGAATACTCTTTATTATAAGGTAAAATCCCCCAAACTCCAAACTTTGCTTCTCTTTTGTTCATTACCTGTTTTACTTGTTGCCAAGAATCTTCCCACTGTTTGATTTTCCTCTTGGCCTCATCAAGTTCCCGCCTAACTCGAGCTAATTCACTGCCATGAGCACTTGAGTTTGTTGAAGGGGCAGTTCCAGTGCTCAATATAGGGGAAGGACTAGGAGAAAAACTCCCAGTTACAAAATCCCAGATGCTGCCATTGACACCATTTAAACCTGTCAGTGGAAGAAGGAAATGGAAGTAAATACACACTTATAAGTAAAGGCAAGGTCATGTAGAAAGTTTATTTAGATCTCAAACAACAATAATATTATTTAATATGAAAATTAAATTGTATTTACATAGAAAGAATTTTATAAAATATACAATTTCTGTTGCATATTGTCTAACTACTAAGAGAATTTATCATCCCATTGTCCTGATATTCAAAGCCGAAATAGAGCCAATTCATCTTTAAAATATGAAACCACAAATTTGTATACCAAGTAGATGTCTATGACGTCATCTATGAGTTGTTTCCCAGTTGGTCACCAAACTTGATGATGAAAACTGAGTGGCCCTTGAATGTGTTGTGTTCACCTTTCTATCTCAAATCAAAAAGAATTTCAACTTAGAAAATATGAAAGTGTCATGTCTCTCCACTGTGCAAACAGACAAGTGAATATATGCTAAGCAGGTACAGAAACACAAAACTTGTATTTTACATAAGTCTGTGGGGAAAATAATGTCATGGTGGGAAATGTCAGAGGTAAGTCTGAAAAATGTTGCACAACCAAAGGTCAGTTTCTAAGAATTTCATATTGTGCACAAATGAAAACCAAGTTAAGCTGTACTGTTCTTTAAAGCCAAATTTTTACAGGCATTGTTACCTGGGTGGTATTTGCTGAGAAGTTCAGTAACCTCTCACAAAACAGTCCTAGAAGTGAACATGCTTACCAGGTTAAGACTTGCTGAGCCCTCAAATAATGGTAGAGGGTTCTAACACTAAGCCTGGCTAAATTCTACTTTGCAATTTGTCTACTGGGTTATTTGGTGATTTTTTTTAAAATTTGAAAGAGCTGTTTGCATGTTTTCATGTTGATGTGTTTTAAGACTCCCTTGCTTGGTTAGCAGATCTGTGAAAAGCTCTCAGGGACAAAGGTGGGCATGTGTATATGAGGGGATAATTAGGATTTGCCTTTTTTTTTCCTTATCCTTAGACTCAACTACTTATTTAGAAGTTCAAAGTGGGGGTGGGGAGAATGGAAGTTTTCTTATGATTGGTCTTAAGTTACATCTAATCAGAAAACAAAGGTTGAAATTTTTAGGCATAACCACATTAAAGTTAGTATTTAGACTAAAACAAAACAAAGGCCAGGCTCTGCAGCCTTACCTCTGTCCTGTCAACTCCACTGATTTATAGAGATAGTCTTCTATTTTGCTTTCTATGACTGATATGTCAAAGTCACTCTCTGCATTCTGACAAGCTGTGATTCACAAGAATACTTGTGATCACACATACAAAAACTATACCTTTTAGTTTATTGATCCCTGGATGTAAAATAGCAAGTCTTAAGATGCCTGGAAATAATTGTCTTATGTAAGTCCACAAGAAATCCATTTATGGGCAGCTCTCAGAAAAAAACTGAGATGAGAAAAGAGTCAGTGTTCCTTATGTACTTTGATCAAACACCCCACCCCAGGCAAATCTGGTAACAATATTGACCTGAATTTTATAGTCTTGGAAAGCCTTCCTAAGATGAGAGAATGTGCAATCCATTATAGTGAGAATTTTTCTCAAACCCACACTAAAGTTTGTCTTTTAAGTGTCCACTGATCATTTCCCTTTTCACTATACACAAAAGTAATCTTTGAATGACTTACCTAGAGAATTATGAGAAGAGGCTGAAGTGCCTAAAACATTATGTTCTGACTTCAAATGTTGAGGCTGCTGTTGGTGAGGAGTCATAGTAGATGGAATAAGTGGCTGAGATAATGACTGAGACAAAGAACTGAGTGGGGAGGTTGAGAGAGAGGATGATGAATGCAAAGATGGTGAACGGGGAAGAGAACCTGGAATATTGACAGGAGCTGAACTTCCCAGTAACCTTTGACCTAAAGGAGAAGGAAAGGAAAAAAAAAGTGATATAAGACTGGGCCTGTAACATAGATTTACTGGAGCACCAACACTTGACTTTTATGAGGAAAAGTGACAAGTTTTTGGTGGCTATGATTAAAAATGTACATATCACTCCACTTACTAATGGCCTCTAACATCTGAGGTAAGGGGAAGTAACAGGCATTGTGCAAAATAACCAGGATAAATATGAATTCTATGTCAAGTAGTGACAAACCTAAATCCCCAAACTTTAGGCTTTCACAAATAGATACACAGAGGCAGCCTCCAGTATCACAGGGGTTGTTTTTTAGTTTCCTTTTTCTTTTTTAGTTTCCTTTTCCTTACTACTGAATGTACTGGTTCCTAACATCCCTAACTTTGGTATTTGGTAGGTGTAGACTAGTATAAAGACCTTTATATTTTGGTAAGCATTATATTTATCTCATTTGATAATGCATGAAGCATACCTGTCAATACAAGACTTCATATACATTTTGGAAATATGCACAGAACCAGTGCACCAAACGGAAAAGAAACTAGCCAAGTATCCAAAAATCATGTCATTTTGATTCCTTAAGACATTGTTTGTAGCACAATTCTCTTAGCAGCTAAAAAACCCCAGCCACCCAGTGATGGCAAAGGACTTCTTAAGTAACACTTAAGAATCCTAATACAATTCTGGTTCAGGAAGGAAATACAGTTTTTAGTCACACTGTTTTGAAAGTGCTAAATTCTGATTTTGAAATTATAAGCAACTCAGTCATTATGAACTCAATTCTAAGATATATGGGCTAGTCAATAATAAGCAGCTAAAAAGTCTACATACCAACATATATTCCAAAGAAAAATGAATTGTTAGTCACATACATAATTTACAAACAATTCAATTTTGGCTTCTTCCGTCTTTTGAAAAGTTCCCTAATGTTCTTGCCTTCTCTTCTTCCTTGTCAAATCAAAAGAGAGAACACCAAAAAAAAAAAAAAAAAAAAAAAAAAAAAAAAAAAAAAAAAGACTTGGGCTGGAAGTCAGGAATCCTGTCTGTCTGTCTCTCTCATAATTTTCTCTGCAATAAAATGGAGGTTAGACCAGATAAACTCTAAAGTCTGATTTAGTTCTGACATTCTCCAACCCAGGCAGCAGCTACTTTCTTGAGTTTTATGAATCTGAAGGTGTGCTAGTCTTTGAGATGCAAATAGGAAAACCAGGGTGAACTTTAAAGAGGTCATGCTGAAGTTTGTTCTTATGAGGACAGAACCTGAGGGCCACCAGTGATGTTCCAGGGGTGTGACAACTAAGAATATTCTAACTAATGGTATATAGAAAGGGTACAGCCTGAAGCAAAGCAGACTAATATCCTTTCTCCATTTCCAAGGAGAAATGCTTGAATAAAGATGCCTGAAGAAATTTTTGTTGAAAATTTAAAAAAAAGGAGAGAAACTAGAACAGCTCAAAAGAGATCTTTTAAAATAGTTTTCTAGTCATCAGATTTAATTCTTGTGAAGGGGCTTGAATCAAGAGAAAATGAAAAAGAATGTTCCCTCTTACTTAAGAATGACACTATCCTAAAGGCAGAAGGATGAAGAGATTATCGTGAGGCAGGATGCAAGAACTGTTCTTAAGAAGCATGGAACAGAGTCCTATGAAAAGTCTGATGTTTAACACAAGAAAATTAAACAATGACAACAAAACTCTCTCTAGAAACAGAAGAAAATAATAGTATCATAGATTTAAAATATGGAAAGTACTATAGAGATTTAATTCAGGGAGTTATGAACTTAAAAATTTTTTAACTTTAAATTTCAATACATTTCCTTTGTAATCTTAGTAATTATTTCATGCATTTAAAAATACTCTCAAAAGGGGTCCATAGGCTTTACTTGCCTGCCAAAAGGGTCTATGAAATAAAAACCCCAATTTAATCCAATCTCTTTATTTTAAAGATGAGAAAATTCAGCTTGGGAGGGGTTAAGTCATCCAGACAGTAAGAAGCAAAGTTTTAAATACAGACCTTAAGAATAATTTCCTTTCTAAGTAAAATGATTCACCAATTAAGTTTATTCCTGCTGTTCTGAGGTAATACAGAACATAATTTTACTTAATAACACTGCCATGCACTCTCTTAATACAGATCACTCTTTTATACAAAGAGCCTAGGTAGACCTTTATATACACTCTATGGGGACCAAGTTCTTCTCTTACATTGGGCTTATGGATCTCATAGAAAGGCCTTAGTGTGTTAGTCTATTTATATTATAACTTTTCAGTCCCCCTTGAATGCAAGAACAAGTTTATATCATGGTTTAGAGTTGAAAGGAACCTAAGAAATCACTAAGTCCAACCCTCTCATTTTACAAATTTGGAAACTAAGGTCCAGCTAGGTTAAGTAATTTGCCCAAGATTACAAAAGTAAATACCAGGATTCAAACCCAGCTTTCTCAATCCAAACTCAATGCTATTTCCATTGTACCATGTCCATCAATTCCCCCCAATTCCCAACCCTTTATTTTTACACAGGATAGCAATTCTACCAAATACCAAGACATCGCTTCGGCCTGGGAAGACATTTATACAACTGGACAATGCCTACATCAGGATGAGTATCAGCAGAATAGAATCTCCTTGGCAAAGGCCATTTCATTTTTGCTTTAGTACTCTGAAGACTTAACTCTGAGCTTTTACATACTCTGATAAAACTGTGATCTCATTAATGAATGAAACCCATTCAACATATGGAACTGAGAATAATAAAAATAAGAGAGAAGGACATTTGAGGCCACGTAGTCCAACTCCTCATTTTGAAATTGAGGAAACTAAGGCTCAGAGAGGTTAGGTGACTTGCCCATGGCCAAAGAGTTTAAAGAGCAAAGCCAGGGCTGGAATTCGGGTCCTCTGACTCCAAACCCAGGAATCTTCAGTGATCTTCTTATTCATGTCTTCCTAAAACCCCCCACAAAAAGTCTACCTAAAGCACTGAGGGACTAAACCTTCATTTAGACTCTCTGTCTATTATCCCTCACTCCCATGACATGACTAACCATCTGCTTTTCCAGCTAAACATCTCCTTGATGACACATCATACTATTTTTACATGTAATTAATCATTCGTAATGTTACAATCTATTTGTAGTACATATCTTTTGCTTTGAAGTGTCCTACAATTTTGATTAACTGAGATTTTGGTTTTCCATGATTTGCAGCCATAAAGTACCACCAGAAGGAATACTTAGATCAGTTTTCTCTTTATGGAAGAGTTTGGGGTCACTGAAGATGCATCACAATTTCTTAAATGCAATCCAATCCACTCTACTCCTGCTATTCAAAGAGCCTAGATACAGTGTCCATTTACAGGAATCTATATAAGATGCACATACTGATAAACCAGACCCACCAGTTTTCCAACTCCATATTTATAAACAGCCTAGACAATTCTTCCACTTGGTTCTTCCTGAAAGAACAATTAGTTGAATTCTTTTTAATATTATGAATTTTATTTGGTAGATTATGCAATGGTCCAAGGCCTGATGCAATCAGCATCACATCATTTGCAAACAGGAGACCATGAAGCATTTATAGGGAATCCCTCTTCATTCTGCATTCTTTGCTGGCCAGCCTTCATGACAATGGCAATCTCCTTTGGCAAGCATTTATCCCTTACCTGATAGTTCATAATTAGAGGATAGTCAAAACTATCTCTATTGTTGCAGCAATCAAGCAATCTTTCATGTATAAACATAGGAGGGGAGGCACAGCAATGACTACTGAATTAAATTAAACTGGTATATTTCTAGGAAAATAAAGGTGTTAGAACAAACTGGAAGAAATGACATAATCTATCTCTGGTGAAAAGTGTAACTTCACATATGAAAAACAAAACTGGGAGGGTAATTTATAATTAAAAAATGTCTTGTATGTAAAACAAAGAACTTGGAAGTTAGTGTGTGTGTGTGTGTGTGTGTGTGTGTGTGTGTGTGTGTGTGTGTGTGTGTGTGTGTGTGTTTTCTATCATAACAACTTAAGAAAACTCAAGTAGACAGTTTATATAATCACTACATTTCAGACCTGAAAGAGACATGCCCAACACAAACTGAGGAACTCTACTGAGAGGGAATAGCATTTTCTAAAGGAGTCTATTCCATTTCTGGATAGAATTGTTAGAAAGTCTTTTCTTATATCATGCCTAAAAGTGCCTCTTTGCAATTCCCACACTTTACTGCTAATTATGCTACCTGAGACAAAAAAGAATAAGTCTAAATACATCTTCCAAGTAACAGACATATTACTATTGTGTTTCTCTGAGACATCTCAGAGTAACACTCTCTATGCTAAATATACATTGTTCCTTATATAGAATGAATTCACAATGTCTTTCACTATCCTGGACACTCTTCTGAACACTTGTCAACTTATCAATTTTACACCCTTAAATATAGTTCCTAGATAACTAAGTAGCTCCTTATTCTTAGAAATGATGCCTCTCTTAATATACTAAGATCACATTAGCTTTCTTACCTGTCATAAACTTCTGACTCAAATTGAGCTTGCAGTTAACTAAAAAATTATTTTCTTTCCATTATAAACATGAATATTTCCATGCAAAAGGATCAGAAAAATATCATATGTGAAATTGTGAATAACTATTATAGTTTGATATTTTTAAAATGCAATAATTTATTTCAGTAGAGTTCCATAACTGTCCTGCTTGTCTGTCTTTTCTAGAGCTTCCTTTAACTCTCTAGAAATTTCTCTCTACTCCTACTATTTAAAAAATAAGTTCTCCTTTGTATCAAATGAATCTATACACTGGCCAGGTCTGTATGACACGTCACTTCTCTGTCAAGAAGTAAAATCTTTGGTCTTGGGCAGTCATGTTGTTCACTGTAGTGATCAGTTTTTAAATTTTCCCAAGTTGTAGACCTTTATAATGTTGTAGTCATTGTAAGTTATTTTCCTGGTGCCATTCATTTCATTCTGTCTAACTTTATATAATTCTTTCCAGATTTCTCTATCTTTTTCATAATTTCTTATGGTATCACAATACTTGGTTCCATTCAAATATTATAATTTGGCCATTTATTCCCCAGTTAACATTTAGTTTCCATTTTTTTCAATAAAAAAAAGTGCCACTATAAATATCTGTGCACATAGGAATGGATCAATTCGCTGCTCCATCAACAATGCATTATTGTGCCAGTCTTACCCTATGACCTTAAAAAAATTGTTTCATATTTCCCTGACAGATACCTCAGACTTGTTTTAATGTATATTTCTCTTATAATGAATGAATTGGAACATTTTTTTTTCATATAGTAGTTGACAGCTTATCTTTCTTTTTTTGAGAACTGTATATGATTTAATCATTTATCTATTGAAAAATGGGGGGGGGGGGGTGAGAGAGGACAATCAATTAATCATTTATATAGGGCCTATTATATTCCAGGTACTGTGCTAAGTGTTTTAACAAATATTATCTCATTTGATCTCCTAGATCTGGAATGTAGGTGCTATTATCCTCAGTTGGGGAAAGTGTTATTATCCTTAGTTAAGGAAACAGAGACAAAAAGACCTTAAATGGCTGCCTAAGGTTATATAGCTATAAAGTATCTGAAGTAAGATTTGAACTCAGATCTTCCTGACTCCAGATCCAGCACTCTATTCACTATAGCACTTAGCTGTCTCTTTCTTATTCTTATACTCATCAAATATTTTAATCAATTCTCTGTATATCTTAGATATTGGACTTTTATCTGATAAGAGTGCTTATAAAGATTTTCCTCAATCACTTCTCTTCTAGTTCTAACTGTTTTGGTTTTATGCAAAAATGCCTCCTCCCATTGTTTTGAAAGATAACTTTTTTCCTGATCCTCTAATTTGCTAATATCAATAAGCTTAAGAGGATCTTTCTATAAGGGGCAGCTAACATCTATAATGGAGAAATGACAGAAATGTTTCCAGTAAGATAAGTAGTAGCAATTTAAGTAGGTAAAGCAAGATGGTCCAATGTCATTACTATTATTTTAGATAGTTGTAGAAGTGCTAGCAATGGCATTAAAATAAGAAAAAGAAATAATGTGACTAAAATTGTGGAAAATGTGATTGGAAGAGACAAAATGGAAATAAAATTATGGCTTTTGAGAAATTATATGAAAGCTTCCTTAGAAAACTCTATAGATTGAAATAAAAATTAACCAAAATAACTTCATTAAAGTAGTAGAATGTAAATAAACTCACAAAACCATTATCCTTTCTGCATATTATTAACAAAACCAGCAGAAAAAGAAATTCTATTCAAAATAATTATAGAATATATACAATAATTGGGAGCCTATCCACAAAGGCATAGAAATTATTTTAATGTGACTATAAAATAGTCTTTAGGGAAATAAAGATATACTTAAATAACTAGAGAGATCAATCGTTTATTTAATTGTGCCAATGTAATAAAAATGGCAATACCACATAAACAAGTGTAAAGATTCATTATCATAACCATCTACCAAAGAGTTATTATAGAACTGTGCAAAATAACACAATTCAGCTGAGGAATAAAAAGTTAAGAATTTCAAGAGAAATAATGAAAAAAGTGGAAAGGGAGCATAGTAGTACCAGATCTCAAATATACTACAAAGTTGCCACCATCAAAAAAAATCTGGTACTGACTATAAAAGGCCTATGTCACTTTTCCTGCTCAATAATCTGCCTCTAAAATGAAATATCATCTTTTTAGTCTAGAACTTCTATAATATGGTTCTAGCCAATCTTTTCAGTCTGAATCTACATTACTTTCCCTCATACACTCTAACCAAATCTCACCTATTTAATGTTTGCCAAACCCAACATTCCATTTCCCACCTTTGTGACTTTATACATTGTCCCTCAGGCCTAGAATGTACTCACTTCTTCACCACTAGCTCTTAGAATTTTTAGCTTTGTTCAAAGCTCCACTCAAGTGTTATCGTCTAGGTAAAAATAAAGTCTTTCATCATCTTTGTTGCTAAGGCTTGCTCTTTCCTTAAATCTACCTTGTGTTTACTTATTTGTATAACTCTCCAGCTATCCCCCTACCATTTTTCCTTTGCAACCCCCAGCAGCTAACAGCATGTTTTGCACAAAGCAGGGACTTAAGAAATGCCTGTTGAATTATATCACTATCAAACTGAAAGGCCTATAGAATTTGAGTTATATATTAATATACTAGACAGTGATATTAATTACATCAGTTAATTTACCTTATTATCTAGGACAAAAATATCATCCTTTGCTTTTTGTATCACTCATCATTTTTAAATGGCTACTATTTCTTCCAATTCAATTTCAGCAATTCTTTCTCTCCTTATTGTCGACTTTGTTATTAACTGGACAAAGAGAAATATGCAAAGGTTCCTCATCTACTAGCCCAGATTTATAAAGATACTTGCATTTCCAGAGTACCAAGATCTGATATAAAGAAGATACTATTCTGCAATTACTGAGCAGAGCTCAATACCCAAATTAGCCTATAAACCTTGTATGTTAAAGGAAATTGCTACCTTCCTAGGTGCTGGAATACCTTGGAAAACAAATGTTACTTCTTGCAGAACTTTTGTGTTGGTTTTGTGTGATGCTTTATAGGCTCTGGAAATTGTTTTCTACAGGCCTACATACTCTGACTTCAGGAGTTTTCTTGTAGGAAAGTGAAGATCTCTCTGTGTCTACAGCTCAGTAACTTTCTTTGATCTGCTTCCTGACTTTATAACCAGCTAGAGACTGGAGATGACCATGATAGGGTATAGAGAAGGTCTTATCTTCTGTTATTTCTGTGTGGTCCAAAGACTATATGTATAATTTTTATGGACCTTTCATTTTCCTTTATCTCTGTTTACCATTACCCTCCCCATCTCCCCATCCCCTGAAAAAAGCTGCTGGGAAATGATACATTCCATAGTGTCTTATCACACTAAAGTTCAAAGAAAAGAAATATACTTTTACTGCTAGTGCCAGTAAAATCTAGAATTCTGGCATCCCCCACTCATTTAATGCAAAGGGTAGCAACAAGTGATTATAGAATTAAGAGAAGAAAATCATAAGCATTTGGTCAGAAACAATTGCGACAAAGGAGAAAGGCAGAAAGCCTGGAGGAAGCAAGAATATAGAAGATGCAAAGATGTTGAGAAAAAATAAATGAGGAGAGGAAGTAGAAGGAAAAAAAGGTTATGCATGAAAAAAAGGGAAGTTCAAAGACAGGCATGGGAAGAAACAGATTTTTCTATGCACACCAAATACACATCATCCATGACTGTTGGAAAAAAAGGTGAGTACTCTATCCAGAAAGGGAAAAGGTAACATTGAAAAACCTATCATATTAAGAAATGATAAAAAAAAAAATTCTGATAAAGAACAATCCTTACTTGTTAATCCAAGGTCACTGGTTTCTTGATCTTCTAGTTCTTTATCTAGGGATGCAACATTTATATCACTAAAATGGAGATCTAAAGCAGAACCTGTTAAACAAAATATCACATTACCTACAACACATCTGAGCCATTTATTAAAAGGCTGTGCTTATTCTTCAAAGGATTACACAGGAAGATTACTCTCTGGCAAACAAATTTCACAAAAAAATAAACTCCTTGTGTCCCAGATAAAAAACTTACTTTTAAACTTTTCAAGATGTGAGAAACTATTAATGTAAAAATTACGGAATTAGAGAATATGGAGAAAACTTGAAGAAAAAAAAAATCTGTTACTTACTTGATAATTGCTTCAAAGGCATCCCCTAAACTGGTCCTGGGAAAATCTTTTCAAAACCCAACTTGTCTAATATACTTGAACAACTGAACTTAGGTAATATGAAAATGGGCCAATAATTTTCTTTAATAATTTCAACTCCATAGAAATTCAACATTTTCTTCTTCCCAACCAACAAAGGCAATGAAAGCCAAAACACTTATAAAGACCTGCCAATATCTTCATTTCAGTGAGGAGTTGATTGACCTAACACTTCACATTTCTTATTTGCTGAAATGTTGACTATTATATTTCCCAAAACAATGCAATTTCTAGTAAATGATTTCAATACAATGTGTTTTCTATCACATCTGTACAAAACAGAAGTATTAGTGTTCCTCAGGCAAAAATTTTATAAACACTACTACCTCATCAAATGTTAACCATTAATTTTTAAATTTCTGAAAGTAACTAAAAATGAAATCAAACATTGTTTTATATGCAAAAACCCCCATTAAAATGAAATACAACTATTTTGCTAATAACTCTACCTGGAAAATGTCTCTTTGCAACTCTCCCCTGTTTCTTCCATTCTCAGGGTTACCAATTTCTTCTGCCTTCATCAACAAGGTTTGGATTATTGTAAGCATAGTTAGCTATCTCTAGATTCTCTCCATTTAAGTTCACTCTGCATAGACTAACAGATTATTCTTTTTAAAATTTGCTACCACCTTCCTTATCCTCCAATCTAAAAGTTTCTTCTACTGTCTACCACAATGATGGGCAAACTTTTTAAAGAGGGGGCCAAAGGAAAGGAAATGCTCATCTATCAGTCTGTTTCTAAGGTAACTCTTTCAAAGTTTCATTTCATTGTATTCTACTCACTGTATTCGTCAGATTAGGAATAATGCCCAGCCCGGTAGAACATTTCAGGGGGCCCAGCATCTGGCCCACAAGCTGTAGTTTACCCATCACTGGTCTACCACATTAGTCCTAGTTGATTCGCCCAGTGCTATTCTCTTCTACTTTTTAACATGAACCTTCCACTTTAATCAGAATGGTCTCCTTATTGTTCACTATAAAAATATTCATTCTTACTTTTGTGCCTTTATGTATTGCTTTACTCTACCCAGAACCCACTTTTCTCCACCAATCCAAATCCTATGTTTACTTCAAGGCATATACCTACAAGATTCAATTCTACCTCCTTCCATGAAATCTCTAATCCACAATGATGACTTTGCTCATTTATGAATTCCTAGTACAATGGAAGTTTATACCACACAATGAACACAATTATACATATCCTTACTCATTAGGTTTTTCATTCGATTCTATTGTCTTCTTAATAAAACTGTAAGGTTCCTGCATTCATGAACCAGGATTTTCTTATACCCTTTTTCTTAGTATTTTAAGGGTTAAATTAGGGATTTTTGACAAAATAAGAGAGCAGCTTTTAATAATTTACATTTTAATGAGAAACAGAGTGAGGAGAGCAATTAAAAAAAAAACTTTTGTTTAATTTAAGAAAGAAGTACAGATAGAAAGATAGAAAAGAGAGATTACTGATCTTATACCCTATAAATATACCTAAAATTCCTAATACTACCTCAGAAGGGCAGTTTCTTTTGCCTGGTACAACCCAGACCTAACCTAACCTACTCTATCTATAAATTATTCACTAACTACTTAACTCCCTAAAATAATGGATAGCCACCATTCACTCACTCCTTCAATCAGTTTTCTATAGCAGCCCAACTGTCAGTACCCAACTGACAGCAGCTCCTTGCCTCAGAGACAGAACTCTTGCTCTCTAGAGATCCCAGAGGCCAAAAAAAAAAAACCCTTTAAAGGATAAAGCCAAAAGCCCTCTCAGTAAGTTCAGGCCCGCCTTTATATTCCAGCAACTATACGCCAACCCCAATGACCAACTCACACCTAGCAGTCAACTTCCCCGCCCAACTGCCAGCCTTAACTGTTTGCAACTGACCCACCAACTGTCAGCAAATGACTCTCCTGTTAGCAACTGATAGCCTGCAACTGATGCTTGCTCAGCTGGGGGCTTCCCTGTCACTACTTCCTATCATTATGGGCTGGTTAATCCCTACACATCTCTATAGTAAGAGGACCTCCAGGTCCTCCGTTAAATTAAAAAAGGAATAAAGAATTCCTTTTTACAGTATCTATCTCTATCTGAGGGTCATGCCAGCAGGCTATTTGAAAATTAGCAGGAGCCTGAATGGGAGTATTCTCCATTTAAAATAAACTTGTTTTTATGTTGTCAGACTAAGTTGATATATGATAGCTTAATTTTCCCAAAAACTTTTTTAAAATTTCTCAATATGTAATGGCATGTTAGATAGGGAGACATTCTGAAATGAAGATAATGGTTAAAAAAAAACAATTTTTTAAAAACTTGCTTTACAAATTTTTTTACTTAAAAAGTTGAGCAAGTTAGAACCAATATTGTTTGGTGTTGCAATGGACATGAAATAATTTAAGACTGCAGATGCTGGCAAAGTAGAACATTGTATCCTGGTCTTTTAGATGCTATAAATTTCCCAAAGAAGCAAAGTAAAATCCTGGAATCTGTGGATGTAGACTGAAAAGGATTCTTGTGTAAGTGGGTAGAAAAAGGGAACAGGGAAATGCTCAAAGTATTACAAAAACACTTGCTACCACAGCTTCTAGCATCACTTTGACTGGCTACCCTTTCCTGACCAAAAATTTTCAACCCAGTTTACTAAAAGATGTCTTCTTTTCTGTGAAAACATCTTTGGTTTTATTTCAGCATATATGTTAATGAGACTTTACAGAGAAGAACTATAGATGCTTTTAATATTTATATATGCTTTTAACTACCTCAGAACATCCACCCAATGAAGTGACAATGACATCTATTTTTCTTGGGCTAGGAAATAAAACTAGAGAGATAACAGTATCCTTAAACCATCTAGAAAAGGGGTTCTTGAACTTTTTGTGTGTCATGGGCTCCTCAGGTACTTTGTGAACCCAATGGACCTCTTCATTAAATAATGTTTTTAAATGCATAAAACAAAATACATGAGATTATAATGGAAAAGAATGATATCAAAATATTTTAAAGATAAGTTTATACACTCCAGTTTAAGAACTCTCATGTAGAGATAAAATGCTTTCATACTATCTATTAAAACCACATAGTTGGAATAAAGCCTAAGAAAGAATACAGCATATTTTCATAAAAATCACAATAAATACTACGTGTTTTCAAATATTTTCTATTCTGATTTCATCCTACCCATTTCTGGACATGACTATCTTTCACCTGTAGCACTTACTCAAAGTTAAGTCACTTTCAGAGGATTATGCATTTTTCATCCACTTCCCAGCGTGAATGGGCATATCAGTTCTTTGGCACTGGTTGTGTGAATTTTTACTAAAGAAAATTTATAGTGTTCTGAGGCTTATAGTGTTCATGTATTCTATGAATCTGGAGATCCTCAACACAAATAGGTGATCATCTCTTTGATATGACTTTGCTCAAGAATTCTTCAATATTGCTGGGAAATAATCTTTCTTTTTTTAACACCTCATTTAATGCCAAAAGTTAGCTATCAAAGACCACAAAGTTATAGTCACATTTTTAAATGTATACATCATTTTTGTGCGTCTTCCTTGCAAATATTTATTTTGGCAATCAATCTTCCAATGTCTTTGAAATAGCGCTACCTTCCTCACATATTTCTTCCATATATATTTTGTTTGGTCTTCATCTTAAATATCCTTGGTAACTTCCTTATATATTATTAATAATATGAAGTCTTCCAGATGGTGTTTTGAGATATGATATTATGTTGATTTCATTAAGCTTTAAAACACTGTAGAACCTTCTGAATGAGGTACAGAATCACACAAAAGAATTTGTTGTTAGAGCAGCTAGAAGGCGCAGTGAATAACTAAGAGCCAAGCCTAGAGACAGGAGGTCCTAGATTCAAATCTGGCCTCAGACACTTCCAAGCTGTGTGACCTCAGGCAAGTCACTTAACCCCCATTGCCTAGTCCAGGGATGGCAAACCTTTTAGAAACTGAGTGTCCCCTTCCCTACCTTATCCCAGAGAGGAGAGGAAGTCCTCCCATTGGGCTGCTGGGCAGAGAGGCAGGTGAAGTGAAAAAATGTCCTCAGGTACAGTGGAGAGGGGGCAACTTGGACCCCACCTCACCCCTGCAGTCCCTCTGGCTTTCTGATAATGAACTCTGGCAGGTGACAGTGAGTGTGCCCACATCCTCTCTGGCACATGGTTCACCACCATAGGCCTAGCCCATACTGCCCTTCTGCCTTTGAACCAATACACAGCACTAATTCTAAGTTGGAAAGTAAGGGCTAAAAAAAAAAAAAAAAAAAAAAAAAAAGAATCTTCCCTAACCACAAAGAAAGAACAAATTAGATAAGAATGCCTGTTATCCAGATCCTGAGATACAATTTGATGAAGAACCCAAAGGGCTTATTTCTAATTTATTATTTCAAAATATATCTATGTGTTTTATAATTTTATAAATGCATATGAATAGATATATGCAAAGAAATATAGACAGAGTAGGGTAAATGGAAGAATTAGGCCCAAAATGGAATATCTGAGTCGGTTAAATTTCAGAAAGTTAAAAAGTTCTCTTAATAACACCAAACTTCTTCTTGAAGCAAAAGCCCCTTGTTCAAATATTAACATTCTTCAAATGTTGTTTATGGCTACTAATCATGAAACACTAGCCTCTGAAGAATAAAAGGTGTATATCTCCCAGAGAGCAAGAAAAAGGTATATGGTGGGCATGAGTAGACAGTATCACATTACAAACAAGGAACTATACAGTAGAAAAGTAAAAGGTATCATCATCAAGGTGCATGAGCAAACAAGCAGAACAGCTGGTCCTAGATCAAGAACAGAGAATAAATGGTAGATGTATATGAGCTCTGAAAAATGCTAAATGCAATGAAGTTTTCCAGAACAGTAAGTGGATTTTTTTCTGTGATAGAATTATGAGAAGACATGAACAGAGTGGCAAAAGGTATGCAGGCATGAGGAATTTACAATTCACATCACTGGAGGAGTACTCAGAGATTTGAGTATTATTTGCATTAATGAAAGTAATAACAGCCACTTAAAAGTATACAGGTTTTTAATGTTCAAAACTCTATGAGAGAATCCACTGTTTGACAAAAACTGCTGGGAAATTTGGAAAACAATATAGGAGAGATTAGGTTTAGATCAACATCTCACACCCTACACCAAGATAAATTCAGAATGGGTGAATGACTTGAATATAAAGAGGGAAACTATAAATAAGTTAAGTGAACACAGAATAGTATACTTGTCAGATCTCTGGGAAAGGAAAGATTTTAAAACCAAGCAAGAGTTAGAGAAAATTACAAAATGTAAAATAAGTGATTTTGATTGTATCAAACTAAAAAGCTTTTGTGCAAACAAAAACAATGCAGCCAAAATCAGAAGGGAAACAACAAATTGGGAAAAAATCTTTATAATAAAAAACTCTGATAAGGGTGTAATTACTCAAATATACAAGGAGTTAAATCAATTGTATAAAAAATCAAGCCATTCCCCAATTGATAAATGGGCAAGAGACATGAATAGGCAATTTTCAGGTAAAGAAATCAAAAGTATCAATAAGCACATGAGAAAGTGTTCTAAATCTCTAATAATTAGAGAAATGCAAATCAAAACAACTCTGAGGTATCACCTCACACCTAGCAGATTGGCTAAAATGAAAGAAAGGGAGAGTAATGAATGTTGGAGGAGATGTGGCAAAATTGGGACATTAATGCATTGCTGGTAGAGTTGTGAACTGATCCAACCATTCTGGCTGGCAATTTGGAATCACGCTCAAAGGGCTATAAAAGAATGCCTGCCCTTTGATCCAGCCATACCATTGTTGGGTTTGTACCCCAAAGAGATCATAAATAAACAGACTTGTAGGAAAATATTTATAGCTGCGCTTTTTGTGGTGGCAAAAAACTGGAAAAGGAGGGTATGTCCTTCAATTGGGAAATGGCTGAACAAATTGTGGTATATGCTGGTGATGGAATACTATTGCACTCAAAGGAATAATAAACTGGAGGAATTCCATGTGAACTGGAAAGATCTCCAGGAATTGATGCAGAGCAAAAGGAGCAGAGCCAGAAGAACATTGTACACAGAGACCAATACACTGTGGTAAAATAGAATGTAATGGACTTCTGTACTAGCAGCAATGCAATGATACAGGACAACTCTGAGGGATTTATGGTAAAGAACACTACCCACATTCAGAGGAAGAACTACAGGAAAGGAAACATATAAGAAAAACAACTGCTTGAACACATGGGTTGAGGCAGACATGATTGGGGATGTAGACTCGAAACTACCACACCAATGTAAATATCAACAATTTGGAAATAGGTCTTGATCAATGACACATGTCAAAACCAGTGGAAATGTGAATCGGCTTTGGGGGAAGGGGGGGTCAGGGGTGAAGGGGAAAGTAAGAACACGAATCATGTAACCATGTTAACTTTTCTAAAAAATAAATATTATTAAATGTTAAAAAAAAAACTAAACAAAAAAACTATGAGATAGGTAATGCAAATATTTCTTCAAGGATTTTTGACAGTAACTAACAAAAAAAAAAAGTGAATTGACAATAGTCATATGGCTAAGTACCAAAACCAGGATTTTCAGGCAGCCTTACACTCTTTCCATTATCCAACAGTGCTGCCAAGTACACTGAGTACCCAAATGATAGATGACAAATATGAGACTTTAAAACTAATGAAAACAGATCATTAGGAAAAAACTTAGCAGGCCTACTCCATTTTAGTCCTCCTTTTAATTGCATCTACAAATGATCTCAGAATGGTCAGTTTTAACTACTGATATGAAGTTCTCCATCAACTTGTTCTCACTTAATCTATTTTTTTTCACTCATTCTTTCTTTTTTTGAGAATTTACCACCAGGTTGGCCTACAACTACTAATGACTAATATCTACTAAGGAAAAGAGTGGATTAGTGAGTTAGGCAAGTTAGATTATCCACCCTGACAAATATCACAACTACTTCAAGTGGTAAAAGACTGGTCAAATGTTTTTGCCATCCACTTCTGTACCATTTTATGGAAGAATATACATAGAATTCATGTAGGTAAGAAACCCCATAAATACAATGATTCTGGGAAGGCCTGTGACTAGAACAAAAGCTTTACAGGATGTCATTCAGATTTTTAAAAAAGAAGATTTTTAAACCCTTTCCTTCCATCTTAGAATCAATACTGTGTATTGGTTCTAAGGCAGAAGAGCAGTAAGGGATAGGCAGGGTCACACAGATAAGAAATGTGAGGCTAGATTTGAACTGAGGACTATCCATCTCTAGGCTTGGTTATCAATCCACTGAGCAACCTAGCTGTTCCCTTAAATTTTAATAACTTCGGAAGTACAAATGGTACAAAAATTACAAAAATAAGGTTTGAAATTAAACTTTTAGTTTTGTGAACTTTGAAAAACAAATTTTAACAAACTGGGGCACTGTCACCATACATTACTGCATGTGCAATACATGCATAGTTCTGGATGACACCTTCTCAGACTGGCAGATGGAGAAAGAAAGTCCTCGACTGGCCATCTCAGTCACTTGATAAATCTCTATTAGATTTTTTCTTATGGGGTCACAGCAAAGCTATTATGTATGAAACAAAACATTCTTTAGATGATCTTAAGGCTAAGAAAACAAATGCAATCCTTTCCATCAGAGCAGCAGTTGCTAAGAAGTTTATAAAGTTAAAAAATTAACTAGTGCAATGTAAAGCACAAAGTAGTGGTTATGTTGAATTTTAATTTCAAAAAGTTATAAACATTTTAAATAATTAATCTTGCAATTTTGGGGGTTAAGTATGTAGTATTCATACTTCTGAAATTCTGAAATTATTAAGGCATAAAAATGTACTAAGACTTTTGGGACGCCCTATATTCAATGTTTTCTTTGGCCAAAATGTTTTTCCATTTGTGAAAGGCAATTAAATGTTTTGTGGCTGAGGCAATTATTGGGTTCTATTCACCTTTTCATTATAGTGAAATATCAATAATATTTTTCTAACATTTAGTAATAGTCAGTCTGTTTTTGTCCATTTCCAGTTTTTCTGAGTCAAAAGTTTATTTAAACAAATAGGTCTGGAACTCCTATAATCTTACATGATAGCTCCCATTTTTAACTTTTCTTCTAATTTGGGATTAATATTGTCTTCTGCTCTAACCAGTTGAACACTGTATATGACCAATTCTGAAATAACTTTTGATCTTTAACCAGTCAAGCATATTTTCATGGTTATAGTCATGGTGATACTATTATAGCCCATTTTGTTTTTTAATTATGTAATTTGGTTCCTGTCATATTCAGTGCCTTCAAACTCTTCTCCAAGGAAGTATTCTTGATGTATAAAAATTTGGTTCTGAATGGTCAGTGAGCCCCTTTTAGAGCTTGATCCCCAACCATATTTTCCATTATAACTTTTCCTACTCACTCCTGTGCCCACTTCGTATTGAAATCAGTAAGTATAAAGATATATGTTGATTCAGGAGAGAATCTTACCAAGTTCCTCACAGAATTACCCTGTTTTGTTTACCGAAACAAATGTTAATACATAAGCTGCAATTACTTTCACTGTGGTTTGTTTGCTTTTACTCATCACAAACACTATAAGGAGCAATAACCATATTTCCTATGAAAAGATTTTGTTAACTTTGGGCATGCAAAGGACCCAACTCCTTAATTTGCCTCTCTGAGGAGAACCTGTAGGCCATCTTTTCCTTTAATTAAATATAAAATAACTGCTTTATGTTTTCTAGGTTCATTTACAGCACAAATATCGAGATAGACATGGCTTAATTCTTTTGGGGCTATATGTAATGGTTAGTATTTGAGCAAAGATTATGTTACTATAATCAATGTGCAAAGCCCTTCAACCAGTAAACTTAGTAAACTTAAGAATTCATACAAAATACCTCATAAAAGTAAAGTCTCAGGATGTAATGAATGTGAGAAATTTTGCCTTTCCTTAAACATGAGAACTTTTTGACATATTTATACTGGAGAGAAAATTTAAGAAAGAAATCTTGAAAATGGAGAAGTTTTTGAACTGAACAGTATCAGAGCATCCATGTTGAAATGTATCTATTTTATGAATGTAATGTATGGGAAGACTTTCTGGCAGAGCTCACAATTTGCTCATTATCAGGTAATTCATACTGGAAAAGAACTAGATAAAAGTAATGTATAAAGGAAAGCCTTCAATAAAAAGTAATCCTTAGCTTCCCATCACAGAATTCATATAGGTAAGAAACCTGATAAGCACAATGATTGTAGGAAGGCCTGTAATCAGAACAAAAATTTTAACCCTAAACAGTGAGAATTCATAGTGCAGAGTAATTCCAAATATATAAGTAATATGATAGAGGCTTCCACCAGAGCATTCATATTGGAGGAAATACTTATGTTTGGGAAATATATGAATGTAATGAATGAGATGATTTCAGATACAAAAGAATTTCTGAGGAACACAAAGGGGCACATTTATGGTGGCACAAACTGAAGTTCCATCTTCCCAAGTGAACATTTCAGAAATGTACACAGTCATTGAATTTTAGAATTAGAAAGGAACTTGGCAGACATCTAGCCCAAATCACAACTCAACCAGAATCCTTACAACATGCCCCAACTGAAGCCAGTATCCACCCAGCCTATGCTTAAAGGCTTCCAATTAAACAGAACTCATTTCCTGTGGCAGCCTATTCCACTTATGGTTAGCTTTAATTGTTAGAAAGCTTTTCTTGACTTCCAAGTCTACATCTGCCTTTTCACAACTACAATCTATTGTCCCCAGAGTACAGAACTAGTGGCAGAATCTACAACCATTTAAATACTTGATGATGAATATCTCTTTTCCAGTTTAAACATCTTTAGTTCTTATAGACAAATCCTTACATGCCATGTGCATAAGGTACTTCATCATCTTGGCTATCCTCTTTTAGGCGCTGTGCAGCTTACATAAGTTGTTCTTAATGCCACTGAAGAAATATTCATAATATTTGGCTACCATATCACACTACTTTGTACATTAAGTTGGTAGTTCACTAAAACACTCATATTTAGTAGAGAGTATATTCCTTTGGTTCAAATAAGAGAAATGAAAATCAAAACAATTCAGATTTTACCTTACAATGAGCAAATTAACAAAAATAACACCAGATGAAAATAGTTTATGCTAGAGGGTCTTAGAAAAAGAGAGGAACATTAGTACATTGTTGGTGGAGCTGTGAATTGTTCCAATTATTCTGGAAAACAACTGGGAACTAAGCTAAGAAAGTGACTAAAATTGTCTGTACCTTTTAGCCAGACATTCCACTTTATCCCAAGGATATCAAAGATAGAAAGGCCTCATATGTATCAAAATATTTATTATAATACTTTTAATAGTGGCCAACTGTAAGCCCTTTGAATATAAAGATCATCTTTATAGAATCATAGTCTAAGGGTTGGAAGGGGTTTCAAAAGCTACTAAGTCCAACTCCTTCATCTGAGAGATGAAGAAACTCATAAATCTCTATTTCCTATACCACCCAGAACAACCATGAACCGAATAGGTACTCATTAAGTATCTGCTAATTGACTGAATCCTAAGAGGCCAGGTCACATTTCTATTTTTGACTTATTTTTCAGGTATCCTAGAATATGCTGTGATCCATTATTACTATCTATCTACATGCTCTTCAAAAGTCATGTTGAAATGAGTCATTTATAGTTCATCCTTTCAGAGGAAAACGTGCAAAAATTTCTCAGGTTTCTAAGAATAGTATTTTTCAAACTTATTTCTTGATAATTATAGATTTTAATCTACTTATTAACTTCCTAGTTTCCACTGATTCTGACTTTCTTCTCTGATAGATAACTTTCTTTAAACATAAAAGAGTTTTGTTTTTGTTTCTTTTGGGGGAAGGGTACTTCAACATGATTCTCATTTGGTGATTCAACAATTAGAAGTCTATTTAGAAGTTTTCAAGTACTTTAGTGGCTATGGAAAAATTAGTTTGATCTACTTAAGTAATTCATGTTCAATGTTCAATAGTTAATACAAACTAATATTAAATGCAACTATGTTGCTTTGACTTTTACCTAAATATTTCACACTTCTAAAAAAAAGCCAATAAACCCAATGCTATTGTCCAGCATGCAAGAGAGATCAAAAGCGTCAAATAATCTTCACCTTCTTAATCAACAGCTTTAGAGAGACTTGTATACTTAACTTGATATCAAAAGGCAAGCGAGGCTCAGCAGCAATGAAATACAGTAATCAAGATTAAAGCTATGCTTATCATTTCACAGGGCTATTCATTTAAAGATGGAAAATCAAAAAGTTCCCAATGTAATTGCCATATGATCAGCTTAAAATAAGAGGACTCAATAGAAGTCATAATGAAAGAGGGCAGGGCAGAACAATGCCTTCAGGGAAAAGGTAAAAGACCAATTTTGTGTATCTAACATTGTCATTAAAGGCTGGCAGGCATGAACAGAAAATGCTAGCCTGTTGCAACAGGCTAGCTGAGTTCTGACTAAACATTTCTAGAGGACAAGGAAACCATACTGTAACCAAGTCAACAGCAGCTGATCAAGAAGTCTTTCTAATAGATGACAGTAAGGAAAGAAATTTAAGACTCTCATTTGGGATTTCAGCCATGACTGAATGACATAGAAATAATGGTTTCTGAAAGAGGCACACAAATTCTTGTTTTCTTGTGAACATGCATATACCATTTGCCCCAAAGTAAGACATTTGCACTGTGCAATCTCATTTCAATTTCTGTTTAGACTTTATTGTAACAATGAACCCCATTTGGTGGTCACAGTCTAGGTCAGTGACTCCCAAAGTGGGAGCCACCTCCCCCTGGTGGGTGCTGCAGCGATCTAGGAAGGCGGTGATGGCCACAGGTGCATTTGGGGGAGGTGATAGTATGTGAAAGGGGGCGGTAGGCCAAAAAAGTTTGGGAACCGCTGGTCTAGGTCAAGCCTAGTGAGCAATTAATAAAAACTCTGTAGTTATAAAAGTCACTGGAACAGGAAGTAAAACCTGGCAATAAGGAATGTGTTAAGGCCTTGAATTTGTTTCATTTCGCCAGGCTCCTAGCCAGGAAAAGGCTAATTACATATGTTTTACTTATTGCTAGTGGTTAAATGCTTTATAATTATTTGCTTCATCTATTACATTATATAATCAATACACAAAAATTTAAAGTGATAACAGAAAGAATGTACCTAAGTCTTTTAAAATATAAAGCTCAATGTTTTAGTCTGTTTTACTTACTTGTACTTTTTTGTTAGAAGATAGAATTCTATTAGTGAGGGGCACAGGAGTTATTGAGAAATGGAAGTGGTGTAGGAAAGAAAAAAGCATCAAAAAAAAAAGATTTAAGGCTTTAACAGTTTCTTCTAAGTGTAATAATTTTTCCAAATACTGTTGGCCATTTAATAAATAAAGCTGATGAAAATTCTGGGCTTCCATTTATTTTTTCAGAAACTGAAAAAACAGTTTTACCTTAAAGATTACTTTGGGTAGGGGCAGTGAGGTGACTCACTGGATAAGAGAGCCAGGCCTTGAGTTTGGGAGGAGTTGGGTTCAAATTTCACCTCAAACATTTATTTCCCAGCTATGTGACTCTGGGCAAATTATTTAACCCCAACTGCCCAGCCCTTACTGCTCTTCTGCCTTAAGAACTGATAATTAGTAAGAAAGAAGTCTGAGGTTTAAAAAAAAATAACTTGGGGTAGCTATATCTGAATCCTTTGACTAAATCTAAGCTAGAGAGATCATCTAGTTTTCCCATAGAAGTTCACTGGGTTATCTGGAACTTACCCTAGAAAGGAGACTCAGAAGTAAATTAAATTAGGACTCTCTACATGCAAGAGACCAATTCTTACATTTTTATCTCCAGAGGAACTGAACTGCCATAGAAAAGAAAAGCATTTTACTAAGAACGGACAACTAAAACCTCTATCTTCTTAGATGATCAGAGGACTATTGAGGCAATTTTGGCCGACTAGCATGGAAGACAGATGGCATCAGGCCTAAACAAGAATAATGAACCCTAATCCAGAAATGTTTAATTCACTACTTGTCCTAGAAGGTGTTATTCTCTTCATGTTTCTTGATTTTTAATCCTCTCTCTTCTTACTCTTAAGAGTTCCTAGCTCCCACCAAGGCTCAGAGCAAGTATCACCTTCTACAAGAAGGACCTGCTGGATCTTCTTAAGAGATGGATAATGGTTAAGGAAATATTTCTCCCCTAAATTACTTTATGTGTATATTTTAAATTTACCTATCTTTGTGCATTATGCTACCTTACCAGTAGAATAGGAGCTCCTAGAGGGGAAGAATTGTTTTCATTTTTGTTTCCCTATTCCTGGTGCTTCTCATACTGCCTAGTATACCATAAACAAATAATAAATTCCTGTTGAATTGAACTGAATTTTCATTAAGCTTCATATTTTTTTTGGCCTGAATCCAACTGTCTCAAATATTTTATGAAATGTGAACTGCTGGTCTGCTCAATTTTAAAAAGGTAATCTTTCAAAACAGATGAAAACCATTTATAAGACAAAGTCTCAGGAGTCAAAACAATATCAAAAGTATAAAAATCTTAAAAAAAAAACTAGGAAACCCACTTCAACATTAATGACAACCAGCCAGGAAGTGCTGAGTAATACAGCCGGCACACACTGTTGCCTGGAAGTGCGTGGCTGGCTCTTTAAACAACCCTAAATCCCACTGTAATCCCTAGGGGGCAGTGGGACATTCTGGAGGACATAGAAAGAAACAGGTAAAACTGGCAATATCTGAAAGGGAAAAGACTGATAACTGATGAGCAGGTATTTTATGCATAAATAACACAAACATTTATATTCTACTCTCTTTCTTTAAATGAACTTACAAATGCTACTAGGCAAAAGGCTATGAAAACCAAGTTGCAATTCATCAAGTTGTGTTCCAAAGCATTTCATATCTAAGTCACTCACATGGAGACCTTTCACATCATTACATAACATAGACACAAACTTCAAACCTTAATGCTAAACACAGGATATCAGAGTCTGTCAAATGTTAACAACTTGGCTAATCAAACTTGTTTAAATTGTACAACAGTTCATAGTTATTTGAAATTGACACTTTCATTTTAAAAAACAAAACAAAACAAAAGAAACAACTTCTGAATCAATACAAGGGCTAAGAGCTCCTATCTCTAACACCTTATGGGGAGAAAGAAGTATCTACTTATTTAAACTATATTAAACATATGCTTTTATTTTAGTCTATAAAGCAAACTGTGCATATCAGTGATCAAGGTGGGATTGTGTTGTAACCAGTACCCTAAACCTGTAAGTAAATACAACATTTTATTTCCCCAGAAATATATTAACCTTAAACGGTACACATGCAGCCCAGCCCTTTGTCTCTACTGCATTCATACACCCTGGCTAAGTACTGCTCTAAACAACTCTGACAATATAATTCTGACAAGCAAGGAGTAAGACCTTTGTCAGTTAATGTAAATGCTGTCATGGCAGCAGAAAGGAACAAAACCTTATGACTGCCTGGTCTAGATCAATTCTGTTAATGGAAACCACGGAAATTAGGCAACTTCATAATAAGGACATACTAATATAGTTTATTTTTTAAATAAAGGATTTTATATATCTAGATTTTTTAATGCAAATAAAACTGGAAAAGGTTTCATAATGACCCAAAGCTATTTAAACACTGCTTTCTTACCCTGATATCTAAAATGCTATCTTCACACTTGAAAAATCTTACTAAACTAAAACTGAGATGTAAGGTTTGAATACAAAATTATTTGCTAATACTAGAGCAATGTTCCAATCTATAGATTGAAACCTATTCAGTTAAGATTTGTCTTCCTTACAAATCTTAAAATCACTGTGAGAGGTTTTACAAGGTTTCAATTACCAAAAACAAAAAAAACCCAAACCCTGAACATTTTTTAAAAATCCACATCCTAAGTATATTTAAAAATCAATGTGATATTCTATAGCATATTATAAATCAACACAGCAGATTAATGAAAAACAAATTATGCCTTAAAAACATTTATTTGATAAAATTTTTGAATTAGTTTTTAAAAAGAAATTAAGAAAGCTTACCAGCCCTAACTGCTGACTCACTGTCTGCAGCCTCTCCTCCTCCTCTACACACCAATTTAAACATAGAATCCTGCAAACGTACCAGCTAATCACAGCAACCTCCGATCACATGACTGGAGGCACAGCCCTCTGCCAATGAATTCAAATACACTGGTTGCATCATGAACTTTTATACATGGCTCATTCTGAGAGAATCTACCATATTAACTCTGAGATACAACAGCATAATATTCACAAACCTACAAGACCAATAATCAAACAAACCCGTGGTGACATGTTAGGCAAACAAATATGTACAAAAGTGAATGGCAACTTTGGAAAGCATTTTAATAGCCTCAATTGCAAATGCTGATTTTGGGATCCTACCATATTTTCTGAATTTGAAAATGATCAGTTCTCATTTTATCTCTAGGAGAATTAATATTTTCTATTAAAGTCATCATTTGATTCTCTAGGTCCTAGAGGACAAAGCCAGGAAAGTGCAGAATGTACAGAACTTGTAAAGGCTTCAAGAATGGGCCCACTGAGAGACTGTGCCAGCCGTTCAAAAACCAGTTTAGCAAGTTCAGAGCGGTTCTTTATCATGTTGACATGAGGGTGATGAACTAAATGCTTTATAATTGTTTGCTTTATCTGTGACATTCACTAAATCAATACATAAAAATCCAAAAAATAATAGTAGAAAGAATGTGCATAGATCTTTTAAAATATAAAGTTCAAAAGTTTTAGTCTGTTTTACTTAGCTGTACTTCTTTGTTAGAAGATAGAGCTCTATTAGTAAAGGTCAGAGGAGTCACTGGGAAACAGCAAATCTTGGACCAATGAATCAATGAACAAGCACATGCAGCCTATGAAGAATGTTATAGACCCAGATTCCTTAAGACCCAGGTTTGAATTCTATCTCAAACACTTATTAGTTTTGAGACTCTGGGACACCAACCTTACCCTCACTCAGCATATTTTCTATTCTGTAAAATCGGTATAGCACCTACTTCACTGGGTTTTTGTTTGGTTCAAGGGACATAAGTTTATGGAAAGCACTAGGCAATCATAAAGGTTGTTAGCTATTGAATTGTAGAGGGGTTATGATGCATCAACAGACAAGGTATAGCCACATTTATAAAATTATAAATCCTTCAAGTACCAAAGTAGTATTCCACATTCAATTCAAATCTTTACTGAATATGTACAAGCCACATTTTCACAAGAAAACTATGAGTTACACTGAAAGAACATAAATCTCTTCTCCACTGAGTCCTTTTTTTTCAGTCTTCAAGTAATCTTGGGTCCTCAAAATCCTAAACAAAACTCTTCCCATGACACCTTCTACCCTTGTCACCTACCATCCTATTCTTTTTTTCATTCCTCAAATGTTGTTTGCAGTGCCTAACTATTTATTCCCTCCTAGATCCCTTACAGTTTCGATTCCTAATTCTACCACTCCATAGATAGTGTTCTCTCCAAGAAGAGTAACTTTTTTCTACATAAACCTAATCATTCTTATTTTAGTCCTTATTTTTGACTGCTATTGCTACATCTAACACTGGTGTGACATCAGCTCGAGCTTCTCAAGACTGTATCTTTGGTTTTTATGACATTTCACTCTCCCAGATTTTCACTACCACAACTACCACCTACCACCAAAAGCACTTCTACTCCTCTGATAGCACCTTCTGGGCTATTATTCATCAAACTCTATGTGTGGCTCAAGGTTTACTCCTTGGCCTTCTGTCTCCAAACACACTTTCTCTTAATGTGTTACCACAACAACTGAACTGATAAATAACTGACTTCTCTAACTTGTCAACTAAGTTCCAATTCCGTATTTTCAACTGCCTAAAGGAATTCTCTACTTGGATGTCTCTGTCACTAAAACACTGAAAACCAAACAAAAATATTAGAGCTATAAGGGGCCTTAGATATAACAGCTTGAAACCCTCATTTTTATAAGTTAGACAACTGAGGCACAGAGAAGCAAAGTGATTTGTGCACTATTAGATCTCTGAATATAAAGACCATTAATTCAGAAAAAGAAGCTCAATGTCATGAAATGGAAGAACTCCTAGAGGGAATGTATACATGAGACAGAAAAGGAGGATAAGAAAGAAAAGGATGCATTTTACATACCTCTGCTCCACTGTTCATCATCTCTTCCTCAAACATTTATAACAGTCTTCTAGCAGCCCTTGTATTCCTCAACTTGGTTAAGTGACAGCAGCAACTGGCTCCTTCTACCCAATCTTATCTACAAATTCAAATTCTCCTCTCTACCAATTTAAATCCTATATTACTTTTATTTTTTTAAACCCTATATTACTTTTATTTTTTTTTTAAACCCTTAACTTCTGTGTATTGGCTCCTTGATGGAAGAGTGGTAAGAGTGGGCAATGGGGGTCAAATGACTTGCCCAGGGTCACACAGCTGGGAAGTGACTGAGACTAGATTTGAACCTAGGACCTCCTGTCTCTAGGCCTGGCTCTCAATCCACTGAGCTACCCAGCTGCCCCCTCTATATTACTTTTAAAAGCCAGCTCAAATACAAAGTCTTGTAAGTAGTCTTTCCAAAACACTAGAGGCCACACTGATATTTTTTCTGAATTTCTATTACACTAGCACATTGCTTAGCACATATTTTGTTATCTTACATCAGCCTCTAATTGTTTTATGAGTGCATTTATATAGCACTTTTAAAGTTAGCAAAACATTTTACATACTGTAATCCCTATATCTCTATGAGGGAGATGCTAAAAGTATTATCTCTGTTTTACATATAAGGAAATGGGGGCTCAGAAAGGTAAAATAACATTACCCAATCATACTATATAAGAGTCAGGCAGGAGATTTAACTTCTGACTTCCTAATTTTAATTCCTAATTCACTATATTATGTTGTTTAGGCATTTTAGGTAATTTGGTTGACAATAGTTTCCTTGGAACCTCCCATACCACCTAACATGACATTAATCATGGAAGAAAAGGCACATTTATATGAACCTGCTCTTTTTGAAATGACAAAGAGCTGCAACTAAAGGAGTGCCCATCAGCTGGGGAAAAGCCGAACAAATTATAGCATATGAATATAATGGAATATTATTCCCTCATTAGAAATGATAAAAGGAATTATTTCAGATAAATTTGGGGAAGCTTGTATGAACTGATGAAGAATAAAGTAGAACCCAGAAAATAATTTAAACAATAAACAACCACATGGCAAAGAAAACAACTAAAAGACTTAGGAACTCTGATCAATATAATGATCAGCCTTTAATTCTACAGGAATAGCAAGGAAATATACTACATATCTCCCAAAAGAAAAATGATAAATTTACGATGCAGAATGAAACATGTATTTCTGGACAGGGATAATATGAAGATATGATAATTTGTTTAGTTTATAATATAAATCAGATACAGGAGTTTTGTTTTTCTTCTTTTAAATGGGGACAGAGGGGAACCTGGGGGAGAAGAAGGGGGAATAGTAGTTTAGCAACAGGGTTACCAAAAGAGGAAAAATTTAGAAAATAAGGAGTCATTAAAGCAATTTTAAAATGCACAGAACAGAATACATAAAAGATCAATAAGAACAACAAACAAACAAGAGCCAAGCAGGTCAGCTTTGAAAAAAAAAAGCTGAATTTATTATATACTTGGAAAAGCAAGCTGTATTCATAATGCAGATATGTAGCTTTTTTATATTCTCCTTTATATATGGAAATGTTCATCTTATTTAGTGTTTGTGAAGTTCAGAATAACTGAATAACAGAATAAGATGATCATTTTGGAGTTGAAAAAAGTCTGAGGTCATCAAGTACAATATTCTCATTTTTCAGATGAGGAAACTAAGAACCAGAGGTGAAGTTAATTATTTGAAGTCATACAAGTAAATGGCAGACCCAAGATTCAAGCCTAGGTCTTTTTATTTAAAATTCCATTCTCTTTCTACTCTGGAAACTTGAAGATGCAAGAGATTATGTTATCATAAACTGTAGTCTCCAAACTTATTGCCATTTAACTTAGGCTTCCAAGGGCCAATAAGAACTACAGCAATAGAGTTCCTGATCTCTTTATGGCACTTCCATGGAATAAGGTCAAGCTATATTGAGATACTATGTGGTATTCCCAAAGTTGAGTAAAGAATACTTTGGGAATTTTGACAATAGTCTCTTAATTTCCAAAATCAATACAAGAATCAACATTTCAGTCCCTCAGTTCAGGACTCTTGCAATTACCCAGAGAGCTGCCCAAACCTACCCATCACTCCAAGTAGCAAGTAAGCTTCCGCCTCTATTTCTGAATTTTTTAGCTTGAATTTCTATATGCCATTATTCTTTTCAATGAAAATCAAAGTGTTTCATGATTCAAGTCAGGTAATATCTCCTCTATGAAGCCTTTCCTAATCAACCTGTTTTAATCCCTTCTCTCCATCCTCAAATTAACCCTATACTTACTTATCTGCATCCAAGTATGCCACTCACAGCCTCCAGCAAAATATAACTAAAGCAGGGATAATTCCATTTTTGCCTTTATATCCAGAGTGCTTTGCATACTAAATTATTATTCTGCCAACTAATTTAAAGGTTCAACTATGCATTTTGCAACAGAGGAAACATTACCTTTGACAATGTGTATTTTCCCCACCCTCATACACTGTTCTCAAGGTTACTATATCAATCTAGATCTTGTTTTTGTATGCCTCTTATTTTGTTTATTTGTTTTTAATAATCCTTACCTTCCATCTTAGAATCAATACTATGTATTGGTTACAAGGCAGAAGAGTGGTAAGGGCTAAGCAATGGGAGTTAAGTGACCTGCCCAGGGTCACACAGCTAGGAAATGTCTGAGTCTAGATTTGAACCCATTTCTGGGCCCAGCTCTCAATCCATTGAGCCACCCAGCTTCCCCCTATGCCTCTTATTTTGAACCTTTGATAATATTTATTCTTTCTCATCCTGTACCTTCTCCCCTATTAGATACCTCTACCATTCAACCTGCTAGAATAAAACAGCTTGTGGTTCACCTTGCCTGCTTTTAAACTTACCTTTTTTTTTTTTTTTTTTGGGGGGGGGTTCAACATCTTCCTTAGCAGGTCTTTCAAAGGCTTCATCTGCTCACTAGGAATAATCCCAAGTTTGTTTCCCAAACACTTCTTCCTTTTGAGACTCTTACTGGCAACCACAAGTCAGTTTCTCTTTCTTTTGTTTTTTGCTTCTGAACAACAGCTTCCAAAATCTCTCTCCAGTTCCAACTCTGGATTCCTTGTCAACTGTTTATGTTCCTCTATACTTATGTTCCAAGCAACAATTTGAATTCTATTCCACTCTAACTACTAATACATAATCAATGCAAATATTAGTATCAGTGAGGCTGGTTCTGCCTCAATTCCAATATCTCCCCACCCAAATCAAATATCAGACTTCTGATTAGCCCTCTCCTCTTCTCAACTCTGCATTCATCACAGATCAGGCCTCTGGCTAATCATTTATAGCACTTTTCATGTTGCCTCCAAAATCTGATTCCTTTTGGTACATTTAACAGTAACTGCAAGTTAGAAATGGACTGAAAACTGTTTTCCAGCTTTTGTCCCTATTAATGAACTTCACAGATTATTGGCATTTTTGTTCAGTAATTTGTTTGAGACAGCACAGGAAAATAAAATTAACAAGTAAAACTCAAATGAGTCCATCCAAAGAAATGCAGAATAATTCTGGGATGCATCCTATTCTATACTTTCTAGACTAAATTTTTGAATACACTTATATCTGTGTATGTATAGTTATATGTATATGTAGAATATAAAGAAAAATTTATTATGCTCATTAAATAGAAAAGCTTTCTACTGAGTATCTAACATTTCATTCTATACAAGCGTTAACTCTTCATAAGTTGCCATTAGTTAGTCTTTTCTGGATAAAACTGTGTAAAAGCAAGGAAATATGCTAAGAAAAATACAGACTAAGTAAAATTGCTAAACCTTACTATTCTTGGGGAGATGAAGGAAAACATTATTTTTCTAAAACAACACTAGTCTGAGCAAAATTTACTTCTGAGCAAAACAAACCATTAGTGGTTTGTATAAGAATGTCTGTTTATCTAAGCCTACTGAAAGACAATCCTCAAAGTAATCAAGTGAAACTGCTGGACTAGAATTGGCTTTAAAACCAAGTAATAACCCCCCCCCCCCAAATAGATAAAATGGAACAAATTCCACTCTTTAGTTGTTGTTATGTACAAAGGTGCACTGGATGTTGAGGATACACAAAATATATGATATGATCCTTATCATTAGGGAGATATAATGCTATAGGAATTCAAAGGATGGGATAAATGAACTTTCAAGACAGGTGAAGGAAGGTTTCACAAAGAAAGTTTTATCTGGGCCTTGAAGGATGGGTAGGAGTATAAGAGGAAAAATGAGAATTGTCAAGGGCAAGCCAAATAACTTCTCTGAGCCTGTTACTTCATTTACAAAATGAGGGGGTTGGACTTGATGACCCCTAAGATCCTTCCAGTTCTAAACCTATAATCCCACAATAAGAACTTTGAAATAAAAATTTTATTGAAAAAGGAAAAATGTAGCCAATTTCAAATAACCAGTTATAATTTTAAGTCCAAAGTGAACTTTTATATTATTTATTTTATATGAGACCTAGAAAACTTGTATAAGTCTAATTCTATTTTGCAATTAAATTATTTGTCAGGAGATTATGCAAAATGTATAAGTTAATGAAATATAGACCTTTTGAAAACACAAAGTGTTAATATGCTCCCATATACAGAGTATATGTTGACCACCAGAGTACAAAGTCAACAATTCTAAGGGAAAAATGCAGGTTTTCCCAGGTCAATGATCTGCTTCTTTTTCAATGTATGTAATGTATGTAATGTATGTAAATGCTCTGTGCTACAAAAGAGTCCTCAGCTGAGTCATTACAAATTCTATGGTTCAGAATTATTAAGATCAAAGGTTTTCACATGATAGCCCCTCACTTAAGACTGTCTTCCATAACAAGCTGGATCTTTATATATAAAGAGGCCAAAAAGGTTCTTGGGGCAGCTAGATGGCATAGTGGGTAGTGTACTGGGTCTGAAGTCAGGAAGATTATTATTCTTCCCAAGTTCAAATTTGACCTGAGACACTTACTAGCTATATGACCCTGGGCAAGTTACTTCACTGTTTGCCTCTGTTCCTCACCTCTAAAGTGAGTTGAAAATGGCAAACCACTCCAGTATCTCTGCCAAGGAAATTCCAAATGAGGTCACAGAGTCTGATGTGATTCAAACAAGTGAACAACAAAAATAAATTTCTTTAATAAGCAACGTCTTTTTCCTCTCAATTTCAAGTACAAGTGACAAAGACAAGGCACCCTTCATTTGCTTAAAAATTTTTGTTTGGCTTTAAATAATGACATACACATGAAATTTATAATTTTCCCATGAGAATGAATATAATATATGTGAGAAGGCTCTAAGTTTTAATACAGAAATATCAACGTGCTATTATTTTTCTCAGAAGAATTTATACAGGTAGTTACTGCATCTTTGATTTTTCCTTAGAAGTAGAAGGCTCAAAAGGAAATAGGGCATTTTGAGTACAATTTTCCATACAAAGAGCTAACTAGCAATGGGTCAGATGATCATGGAAACAGAGACAAAAATCTGAAGATATCTTGCCATGATGCTTCCCCAAATAAAAACTGCAGTTCTTGATAATACATATTTCTTAAAAATAAGCCAAGAAAAAAATGTATTTTAAACCAATTATGCCCAAATATTTTAGCAAAAACTCTTAAGAGTAGAGCACAGATAGATGAAAACATGTTTTTTCACTTGTTTTTTAGGGTATATGATTTGGGGTTTTTATTTTAGAAGATTATTCATTTTTAAAATGATTAATATGGAAATGTTTTATATGATCAGACATGTATAACCTAGACTGAATTGCTTGTCAACTGAAGGGGGGGGGGCAGGGGAAGAGAGACAACATGAATCATATAACTTTGGAAAACCTATGTGGAAATTTGTTATTAAAATAAAATAAAGATAAAATATAAAAAAAGCTTAGTGAAAACACTTCATAAAGAGCTTATAACAGATATAAGAGCATATTCTAGGCAATCTGATACTACATTAAAAGAAAGTATATTATTAGAATAAATCCATCTATGAATAAATAATGATGAAAAAACTAAATACTGTAGACATGTTCCTAACATGTAATCTGACATTCTACTGATTTTCAGTCTTTCAAAATGTCACTGGTCCACAGTGGGTAAAATATATTCAACAAAAGGGTTATTTTAAAATATTCTGCGATCTGAATACTTCACAAGGGAAGTGTATGAAAATTACATAGACTTGCTGGGTGTAGGACTCTTTAAATTTGCTACTACCACATAGGTTGGCTGATAAATATTCTGATTTCCAAGGCCCTTTAAAACCAATCTGAATACTCTAGAAAATATTATCTGCTTCTTTTTAAATGTATTAAAAGTAAATGCTCTGTCCTGCAAAAGAGTCCTCAGATGGGTTATTACAAATTTTGTTGGTCAGAATTAAGATAAATGTTTTTACATGATAGTCCCCCACTTATAATCACTGTCTCCTATAAAAAGGCTGGATCTTCATATAAAAAGGCCAAAAAGGTTTTTGGGGCAGCTAGGGGGCAGAGTGGATAGAGTGCTGGACTTGAAGTCAGGAAAATTCATCTTCCTGAGTTCAAATTTGGCCTCAGACACTAACTTTCTAAAACAAATATGTTTTCTTAATTATCTTTGTACTTATCACAACTAGAACAATGTTTTGCATAGGCTAGGTGTCTAAAAATGTTAAGATGAATTAATGGTTCACCAGTATATCTCCTGGGCTAGATAAGATGGTTTAAGTAGGGAAGTATAGTTTTGTAGTAGAAAGTACTAAGATCAAAGAGAACTTGATTCTAGTTCTGGTTCTGTCACTTATATTGGGCAAATTATCCAATCTCTCTGATGCTGTTTCCTCTTTTGTAAAATAAAGCTAATACTACCTATGTCACAGACTATTGGCTACAGGGCTCTTTAAATTGTAAAGTGGTGCATAAATAAGAAAACGTACTATTACTACATAGAATTGTTCAGTTTTTCTATCTCCAAGGTATGAAAAAGATCATTAATTGATAGTAAATGTCTCAACCACAATTTCTTCCTTGAAAAAAACAAACATAAAAACCCACCTGTCCTGGATGACTACCAGGCTCAGTTCTACTGCTAAACCTGTTCATAGAGAAGCAGGGTCATAATTCTATTTTTCAAATCTTGGTCATGAAAATGCTTAGGACAAGTTAAAGAGGATGGAGACAAACTGAACACTGGTTTCAACAC
Organism: Gracilinanus agilis; assembly: GCF_016433145.1. Lineage (NCBI taxonomy): Eukaryota > Metazoa > Chordata > Mammalia > Didelphimorphia > Didelphidae > Gracilinanus > Gracilinanus agilis. The sequence goes on along the minus strand of NC_058130.1, from coordinate 136,210,900 downwards.
AAGATTAAACCTGGTCGAGAGAGGGCCATGGTTAGTCTCTTTTGGGTTAGCTCCTGGAATTTAATCTGATATTTACTCCTACTATCATCCTTTTCTACTCCAGTAAAAATATGGACCCAGAGAACATGCCAGGATGCTGGAAATGGCAGAATACTAATTACACACTGAATCCCTTCCCATAGGCCAAAGAGATCACCTTCAGTTTTTCGTATATAGGTCAGTTTGATGCTTTTAAGATTTATGATCACAAATTAATTATGCTAAAATCACATAAATTTAGCAGTTATAAGTTTCTCATCTATTGTATAATATGGATTTTATTGTTAGGCGGGTATTATTTTAGAAGGAGGACTTAAAAGGACTAAATGATGATATAAATACAATTTTTTAACTTTATGGTGAGGTTAAGTCAGGTACTGATTTTAACTGCATGTGATTAAAATCGACATATGTAAAAAATGCAAATTACTTTTCAATGAGCATTTCCAGAATATTTATCAAAAGAGAATAATCCTGAAAAGCCATAACATAAATGCAAAAAGAAAAAAAAGAGGAAACACTTAGACTTACCTATTACTGATTCAACTGTATTACTCGGAGGGTAGAACGGGAGAGCTTTGGCATTGATAGCTGACAGAGTTGTAGGGGATGAACTACCTGATCCAATACTGGAAGCCAGACTAGAAGTTATACTGGAGGTTATACTTGAAGCAAGTGGGTTAACCACTGCAAACACACTGAGGTGGTTCTGTTTAAAAATATATAAATAAAATAAGCAAATGTATTTTTGACAGAAAAATATTAAAGTGACATTAAATACAGTTAATTGGGAGAGGATGTGGGATTATTAAGCAAATTTTGGAGGTATCATGAATTTCATGTGTTTGTGTGTATTCTGCTCCAAACCAAAAGACCAAAGAAAGTTAACTTTTCCAATTGTTCCAAATGATGTTTTAAAATTTCCATTTAAATAACAAATATGACAGTCTTAAGCAATTTATTGCCAAAAAGGTATTACCAAATATGTCCAGAAAGTATAACCTTCCAGATTTGACAGACACAATCTGATTTTCCACAGAAAATTTCTTTTAAAAAGAAGGCACATGCCAGCATAAACACAATGGATTCAGCTGATGAAGATAGATTTGGCAGCAATGATGAGAAGACTGACAGAAAAATCTTTCACGTATTTCCTGAATGCCTGTATGCATATATCTTAAGACACAAAAGATAATGCTCCCCATTACAGCTTCATCCCTTCATGACCCCCCCCCCAAAATAAATAAATAAATTCAAAAAAAGAGCCAAAGAGGCATACCCAATCTTTTGGAAATTTGCTACTTCTGTTGTATGTATATATAAGCCTACAGCAAATTAACTTCTGAGAATTATATATTATTTCCTCCTTTTTCCAAAAGTAATCAAGAAAAGTTTATTCTTTACCTAAGGAAAGTGAAAATTTGAACAAATTTAAAGTATCTTTAATTAGTGAGAAAGGGCCAAGGTAAATCTTAATACCTAAGAATAAGTATGTACCAGCACAATTAAATTCAAAGAAAATGGGGATTATAAATAGAGCTTCTCTCATACATAGCTGAAAAGACATAGCAACCCTCAAGACTAAAAGAGTAATAATTTAGAAAGGGCAATACAAAAAGTAGCTCTTTTGAACTAAATTTTTATTCAATCAGAGATAGCTCTATAAAACACAGAATACATTTTCTTTCTCTAAAACAATGATATTTCTGCCACCATATGGTTCCCTACCTGTAAAAATTTAAATACTAAGGACTTTCTCTATGTCACTTTCAATTTATTTGTTTGATCAAAATAATTCGGTATGGTAATAATTTTGTTGCTGATATCATTAACAGTATATTAAAGAAAAAATCACTAGTTTACAATAAACTATCCATAAAATCTAAAATAATTACCTTAAGCCAATTAAAAAGTTATACCAAGTACAGATAGGGTTAAAGTGATTACACTTAGGTAACAAATTAGTAACACTTTCACTATCCCCTATACAAAGAGAAACTTCTTCATCTAAAACTCACTTCTAATATCTCATGCCTTTCTTGTCTTTATCCCTTTCTGGTTTTTCCTTTTAGACCATGAGATGTATAGGTGGAGATTAGAATGGAAACGCTACATCGTTCTTCCTCAGCCTCCCCCACCTATACAAGCCCCATGCAAATCTATGGCAAGAATTAAAAAGACAGGCTGACAGTTACAAGACATTCTTGTCCTGACACTATATTTTCTATAGCAACTCAGAACTGTGACAAATTTATGTTTGGTGTGTGTGTGTGTTTTGAAGAATTTCATGTCATAATATGAAGTACTTAGATACTCCTGTAACAAAGCATTATGTAAATGCTTAACAAATTAGAAAGTGAATGATTCCTTTTAAAATATCAAGGATAACTCTAATGCTATGATTGAGTTATCTTCCCAAAATCTTATGATCTAGAAAGAAATGCAAAAAAAAAAAAAAAAAAAAAACAAAAACAAAAAAAAAACCAGAGCTTTATTCACAGATCTTATTGCAGAGAACTTACAACTACTATTCAGTTAAATGGCTAGTGCTTAACAGTTCTTTCCTGATTCCATATCATTCTGCTTCAAGAAGATAGTTAAGTGAAGGTCTTGCCTTTTAAGGCAGAAAGAAGCTACATAAATGGAAGTACTTTCACTGTGAGATTTCCTAGGAAGGTCAAAAATACTAGGTTGCTATAGGCCTATACTATTTTCTAATGGCTAATAATTTAGGAAATGACTTTCTTGCCTTAAAAACAAAATCTTTAATTATGGGTTTTGCAACCAGGCAGAATATATTCTCTATGCCCAAAGAATCCTAAATGTCAAATTTATAATCGGCTTATCTATTCCATCCCTTTTCTTTTACATGCATGCATGCTACCTAGCTTTCTAAAGAAAAAAATGCCTTGACTGAGTCACCAAGTTCCCAGATCCTAAGATGTCTCCTGATTATTCAAAGTAGTTAGATTTGGACTAATCTGGCCAAAGGTTTGGAGAAATGGAAGTTCAAAGTCAGGATATGACTCAGCATACTTAAGTATCAGGATAGGAGTTCGTACCACTTCCCTATTTGCTCTTATGTTAGTGATTGTAAGCTAGAACCTGCACATAATACTAAGTAGTAAAGAATAACTGAGTACTCATTGCCTAGAGGTCCTTGAACACTGTAGGTGTTCAATAAAAGTATAATAAGCAAACTAGGACACGGGTACAGGTGGAGACACAATTGAAAAAGAGCAGGGAAAGCTTAACCCAGAAATAAAATGAACAAAGGAGAGGAGAAGTGGCCCAAATAGTTATGAATTAGAATGAATCACTACTAGCTCAGAAGGACAATGTAAGTTAGGGTAGGAAGGGATCTTTTAGGAAACTGCCCAATGGGCAGGTTGCCCAGTAAGATAAATAATGAACTATTATTCATTAACTTTCCTTCAAAGGAGAGGCATGGTATGACTATCAACAAGTATATTAAACTCCTTATCTCACAGCTTTACATTTCCAAAGGTATAATTTTCCTGGTCAACTAATATTTCTGATTCTTAGCAAGAGTTCAATTACCCATCTCATTTCTTGATGGTGCCCCCAAGTTTGTCATCATCCTCACTTAATATGATGATACCAAATCTTCCCTCCAAGAATGGTCCATAGAGAAATTGTGGAATCCCTCCCAGGCAAGAAATTTTAAAAATGAAAAATGTAAAAAACAAAACAAAAAAAAACAACTATTGGTAAGTTGAGCTAACTCATTAAGTCAACCATTATCTGGTCTAGTTCCATTAATTAAGACAATGTGATATGATAAAATTCAAATGCATTTTCTTGCCCAAACTACAGTTTTTCAAACTTCTTAACATATTGTTCATTATACCTTCAATATCAAAGAGTAATGTATCTTTTCCCAACATAATTAATTTATTTCCCAAACCTGTTATCACTATATTGAAAAGGTGGAAAGACTCTGTATAGTAGAGTGCCAGAGAGCTCAACTTCCAAAATACAAACCAACTGGGCAGAAGATATACCCCTTAATTTTATAGCCCTTTGGGCATGGTTCCAAATTGCCCTCTAGAATGTTTGAATCAATTCACCACTCCACCAACAATGTCCCAATTTTGCCACATTTATCACTTTACTCTCATATTAATCAATCTGATGTGATACCTCAGAGTTGTTTTGATTTGCATTTTTCTGATCAAGAGTGGTTTAGAACGTTTTTTCATGTGATTACCGATTTCTTCATCTGAAAACTGCTTGTTCATGTCCTTTGACCATTTGTCAACCAAAGAATGGCTTGTATTCCTACAAATTTGACTTAGTTTTCTGTATTTCAGAAATGAGACCTTTATCAGAGAAATTTATCATAAAATTTTTTTCCAGTTTGTTTATACAAAAAAAAAAAAAAAAAGGATATACTCCTTTCCCAAGGCACTAAAGTAGCACCTTAACTTTTAAATAATAACCAATACTATTCAAGTGCAGGCCTTGATTCAGATATATATATATATATATATATATATATATATATATATATATCCCCACCAATAAATCAAAATATTAGGTTGATCTATCAACTTCTACAAAATCTGTACAATCAGTATAAGATGTATTATAGATGGTAATTTGCAAAGGAAACACAAGTCTAAAATGCTAAGATGTGGCTAAACCTTTTTTTATATCAGAAGACTTATGTTTGTGCCTTTTTTTGTACAAAAGAAAAATTATTGAATATTTCTCAAATGATAAGGTTTTTCATAACTAATAAGAAGGGAAATTGATTTTATTCTAAGAATCTGGTAGGAATCCTGGAATAATTTGTGGTAATTCAACAAAGCTACAAAAACTTTGAATATTACTTAGAATAAATATTCTAAGTAATTTCTTCTCAAAAGGAGACCATAGCAATAATTTAGCACTGCCTAAGTGTGCTAAGACTATTTTGCTCATTGAAGGATTAATATATGCCATCAAGCATTGTCTCAAATTAAAAAGGAACCTCCTTTCATCTATTGAGAAGAAAGACATTGGTTTCCAGAGCATAAAAGTTTTAACTAAGGTTGACCCAGTAAGACTTCTGGGGGATTGGGAGGTATCAAAAATACACAATAAATGGAGCTCCTTCAAGATAAATCTAGAACTAATCTGAAAGCAGCCCCAAACAGTGCATTACTTATTTTTTCATTTAAACAAGCTCACCTTTTAAAAAAGTCACAATTTGCTCACTACAAATTCAAGGGTAGGAATACAAGGATAAGTAAAAGGAATCTTAGATTTGGGCAACGGTGTAGTGAATATCTATGTTTTCTTGATTCTCAACGCAGACATACAACCAAACTTCAACTATAGAAAAGTATCAAGGAACTAACAATGACTAACAGGATTAGAGTTTATTATCATGATTAGCGTCTGATCATTCTTAGCCCTGTCTTTTGCAGTCACAACTATAACAAATGTAACTGAAATTACCTCTCCCTAGAATGAAAAATAAAGCCTCTCAGGGTGAAGCCATTCAGAAAACCCTAGCCTAAAACATAACAAATATAAAATAGAGCAATGATTGCCTACTAATGGGTCATGTATAAAAAGAAATGCTATTTCTTCTAAGAAGCCTCTATCCTTCTTTAGTAAAAGGAAGATGAGCTATCTAATGCCCCAAGAAGTAGAAGAGTCTGAAGAGAAGTTCTCTTAGGCCTCCTCTAAAACAAAGTCATGTGGTTGAATGTTCCAGAAAGCAGAGATTTTAAAGTGAACCAATATACCTTTGGTGACATCACTATATTGTGATATTACCTAGAATATTTTAGAGGCCTATATGAGAATCTATTATCACTGACTTTCATGGCAGAAAAAAGATAATAGAAAAATGGGCTAAAAGTCTCCAAGAGGGGGCAGCTGGGTAGCTCAGTGGATTGAGAGCCTGGCCTAGAGGTGGGAGGTCCTAGGTTCAAATCTGGCCTAAGACACTTCCCATCTGTGTGACCCAGGGCAAGTCACTTGACCCCCATTGCCTACCCTTACCACTCTTCTGCCTTGGAGCCAATACATAGTATTGACTCCAAGACGGAAGGTAAGATTTAAAATAAATAAAATAAAATAAAATAAAGTAAAATAAAATAAAAATCTCCAAGAACTAAACTAAAATAAGTCCAATCAAACCATCAAAAACTATTTAGCAGGGAGTCTCTTTGTCTCTGCCATGCAGGAATTTAGTGTACTTTAATGTTCCCTGTGCTCCTTTCCTTAAGAGAGGAATGGATAATCTCTGATTCACAGGTTAGATCCAGTCTTCAGTTTAGTTTCATCTAGTCCAAAGGTGTGCCATTACTTTAGTCACAACTGTAGCCCAGGAAATAAATTTCCTCCAAGTACTAGCCCATTAAAAATAGTATTCCTAAACATCTAAAAATAGATATCAGCTACAGAATTGTAAAGTGGAGTTAATCATCTAATTGACATTCCAAAAACTAATGATTAGGCAATCATTCTTAAAATCTTCAACCCCAGTGCAAAGCAGGTTGAACAAAACTAGTTTTAATATTTTAGAATTTCTTTCTTCTTCTGAATATATCTCCTTTTTAATATATTTTTTCACAATTCTCCAATTTTTACTTTCCTCCACCCCCATCAACTGAATATGTGTAGACTTGACAAATATTATTAAATACATTGTATTTATTAATTTACATTACTGCTTGTTCTTAATTTTTAAAAAGTTTTTAGTGTGTAATATGTCTCTCTCCCTTTAAAAAGAAAAGCTCACTCCTATGTAACTGAACTGATATGCAGTTTATTTCCTTCTTTTATATTCCTTTGTCTGATTTTCCCCATGAATTAACTTTCCTGGGCAAAAAAAAAGTTCCCAACACCTGGGAAAAGTCCTAAGTGCCTACCTGCAGAGGTTTGATAATAGGAAGAATGAGAAGCCAAGTAGGGAGGGAAGAACCTGAGTCATTTACTATGTTTACTATGACTCCAAGTCTCCATAGTTGAATGGTTAGGTTTTTTTTCTTTTCCATAACAAAGCATCATATAAGATCATTAACTGAACTTCTTAGCTAATAGGCAGAAAATCCACTGTTTCTAAATGTAAATGTCAATGACTAGAATCAGTTCTAGAAGAAACTACTACAGAAAACCTAAAGTATGCATGTTTCTTTATGGTAACAGAGAAAAAGAAGAGGTTCACTAAGACTGGAATATTGACAACAAATATGACAAAGGGTGTTTATGGGACTTAGAACTGAACAATTCTTTTTTTTTTTTTTTTTTTTTAACCTTTACCTCCATCTTGGAATCAATACTGTGTATTGGTTCCAAGGCAGAAGAGTGGTAAGGGATAGGCAATGAGGGTCAAGTGATTTTCCCAGGGTCACACAGCTAGGAAGTGTCTGAGGCCAAATTTGAACCCAGGACCTCCCATCTCTGGGCCTGGCTCTCAATCCACTGAGCCACCTAGCTGCCCCCAGAACTGAAAAAAATTCACTTTTGATTTATACTATATTTTGTTCCACTAATATGAGAGAGGGGAATAAGTTTTAAGAGTTTGCAAACTAAGTAGTCAGAGCTAAAAAAAAAAAAATTCAACGTGCAGTCATTCGAGACTGGCTAAGAAAGTTAACAGATTTCTATAGAATTGTTTCATTCCACAAGAGATGTTTTTCTTTTTTTAAACCTATGTGTTTAAAGCCCACTTTTACTATTTCCAAAGTATAAACCTTCTCGAAACATGAAAAGCCTATTTAACACCTAAAAAGATTCTTATAGGAATACAATAGACAAGCTACATGACAAACTGATGAAATGTTTACAAAGTTGCAGTATGAATAATAAAAGAAAACCTATAGCATGTACATATAATACTTTTTGGAAAATAAAAGTAGCATACTCTATTCCAAAAGATAACAAATTTAAAAAGACTGGTCTCATTGACTGTACCTGTTTATTGTCTTGTTCACTTATTTTCTGGTTATTTTCAGTAGGCAAATTTCTCTGTTTTGCCTGAAACACAGAAATACTTATGTTGTAAAAGAGAATTAAGGACATTGACTTCATGTTTACAACTCCTGATCCAAGTTGAGTTTTGAATGTATAAAGTAAAAACAGCTAAGTCAGGAAAATTATTTAGGTCTATGTGTCAGTCTTTCAGTTTATTTATTTCTACTTCACAGTCACATGGATATATATCACAAAACGTTCACAGAATGATGCTGGACAGTTAAGTTAGAGAAATAGGTAGAATGAACAGTCTATATTTTATGAAGTTTTGTGAAGACAATTTCAAAAGAATCAAAATTTATTAAGATAACAAGGGAAGTGTTCTAAAAGACATGCTAGTTAGCAATTATTTCAAATAGAATTCTAACTATCATCTTGTTCCTATGAAGGAAAAATATCAATGTCAATTTTTGAGTCCCTAGAAATAGTAGTACTCATGCATGTAATTCTAGGCCTAGAACCAATAGTTTTGCCATAAAATGCACATTTAAGTGGAATAGTATTTGTGGAGAATTCCACCATCCTAATTTTGATTTTTTACTTGTTTTGGTATTTCTGAAGAGCAACGGCCTGTATTCTCCTTCTGCCCTGACCCCTCCAAGAATGAAAAATAAATGAGTAGCCACACTATTAAATTTTAGTATGTGCTTTGATTTGCCTCCATCATCCCTCCCTACTATCTAATATTATTTTTGTGCATTTCTGCCTATTTTCTTCCTCCTTCCTTAGTTGTGCAAAATGTATCCACAAGGGATAAGTTCTTTCTCTGTCTATCCACTCAGGTAAAGGGTGAAGTAGGTAGAGAAGTGGACTAAGGTTGATGGGGTCTTTTCTGCATGGCTGGATTTATAAAGCAACTTAAAAAAATAAGAAATAGATTCAGATTATGCTAGCTTTTATTATTAAAGCAAGAGCTACATCTTCTCCACCCACATGGTGGTGTATTCATTGGAAGATATTTCAACAGCGGGAGAAACAATTTTGTTATCATTATCATTTTTTTTTTAACCCTTGTACTTCGGTGTATTGTCTCATAGGTGGAAGATTGGTAAGGGTGGGCAATGGGGGTCAAGTGACTTGCCCAGGGTCACACAGCTGGGAAGTGGCTGAGGCCGGGTTTGAACCTAGGACCTCCTGTCTCTAGGCCCGACTCTCACTCCACTGAGCTACCCAGCTGCCCCTATCATTATCATTTGTTGACTGCTTTACAGCAGTGTCCTCATCATCAATTCCCTTTACTGACATGGAGACACATTCCGTTTTTCTCATCCTTTTCTGCATCAAGTTTTCATGGACACTGTGTTAAAGAGAGATGAAGTCACTCTAAGTATGCTTCTTGCACTCATTCATTACAAAATGCTTACAATCAGCAAGGCAGTGAATGAGAGCTAGCAGGAAGAGTTAAGTGCTGGACTTGGAATGAGTCAGGCCTCAATACTGGCAACAACTAATAATGCAGCTAGAGTCATGGAATTGGGGTGTGGATTCCTGCTCTTGACCCACTTGTGTGACCTGAGCAAGATATGTGACTTCTAGGGTCTGTTTCTTTATATAGAATATGAAGTTGACCTAGATGACCTCACATGTTCCTCCTAGCTGCAGACCAATGATTTTTTTAAAAATTCCATGGCTGATATTTAATAGCTGTGTGACCCCTGGAATGTCACCTAACTTCTCTAAGCCTCTGTTTCATCATCTACAAAAAAGAGTTAACACTTTTAATATCTATCTACATAAATGTCAGCTACATAAGGCAAGTAAAAGCTATTTTCCCTTGCCTCATAGTTATGTACTTTTCCTTCTTTTCATTAAAATTTTGAGTTCCTTGGGGGCAGAATCTGTAACAAATTTATCTTTGTACCCCCAATACCTAGTACAATGTGCTTGCTTTGGCAGCACATATACCAATATCTACTATAGTAACACATATAATAAATAAATGTTGACTGAACTGATTTGAAAACGCCACATTAAAGCATTCAAGGACACATACATTACATAAAAAACTATATATTCTGTCCTCGAGGGACTTACATCCTAGAAGGAGAGAGAGACAAAACTTCCACAAGTATACAAGTCTGCTTCCATCAGCTTCTTGTCATTTTTACTTCATTTCACCAAGGTCATGAAAAAAAAAAAAAAAAGGATGAGTTGGGTAACTTGGCTAATGTAGATGGAGTCTATGTATCTGGAACAATTTCTCCTTTACTATATATCAAGAACAAGCAACTGTCAAGTGAGTTGGTTACACAACCACACAGAATAAATAAGAATTGTTCATATAGGGTATATAACAGGAGAAAAATCATTGTGTTGTGAACCAAGTAGCCATGAAGACTTGTTTCTAGGTCTAAAGTCTTCAATTTGTTTTAACTCTGAAGACACGTTTTTTACTCTTTTATTTCCTCATTTCATTACCTCAAGTTGGAATTACTATTCTTTTTAGCAATCATTCTGGGGATGTTTATCTAACTGCAGCTCAAAGGGTTCAACCTGAGCATATAAAATTATAAGGAAAAACTGATGGGAACCTTGCATGAATGAATGAAAAAACATGTGTCAAACACTAAGGATGCAAATTGGGGGTAACAGGGAAGGCATAGTTCCTGCTCTGAAAAAGTTGCTATATGAATGTGGGAAATAACATATGTAAAACTCATCTACACAGCAAAGGAAAAGGCCTTAAGGTCTTAAGAGTTTGGCTGCAGGTGGACAGCAAGGCCCAGGATGTTTAGGGTGCATAAGTAGGTCAGATAACAATAATCAGGGATCTAGAGGGCATGAAGTGGTGAATATGGTGACAGTCAAGGACTTTTTAAGACATAATGTCAGAGCAGGTATTGGGCCTAATATGTAGCTTGGTATCTTCCAGTTCATCCATGCCATTATTCCTTCCTGGTGGTCCAAGATGGAAGGGGCAAATGGAAGGTAACACTATATATGGGCAGGTATGGGAAAGTCATGATTTATAGTACATTTGACTTTAAATCATAGCCCTTTCTATAGCTTGATGATGGTAGAAGGTATGGAGTTCCCAAAGGTTCAGGAATTTGTGCAGTTGTATTTGTATAATAGTAAGAAATATTGGCCAGTAGTACCATTGACTCTTAAAACTGGGGTTGAAATAAAGATGGTGATCAATTTGAACAGGCAAAAGTTCTTTGTCAAAGCTAGTAATCTGATTCTCCCATCATAAGACAAATTATAAACCATTTAATAACTATTCTAGTAATTATGAATAACTAAGAGTATACTAAATTGTGTTCTTTCCACATGTTCCTAAATCTCTTAGCAAAAAAAAAAAAAAAGGTGGGGTGAGTCCTTTGTAACTGATAAAGTTAACTCTATGCTCTAATTTCTCTTCTGTGGGAAAATTTGATATTAACTGAGCAGGAGAGAAAACAAAGACCTTCATAAGGATCTTCATAAAATTTTGTTCCCTTAAATATGATCATTATATAGCAAAACTGTTGGTTCTTTAAAGACTGAATTCTCTTTTATGTAGATTCTGAAACTCCAATTTTCATATTAATAACAATGTGTGACTACAATTTTTTCTACAATGGCAGGCAGAATTATCTCAAAATAACTCGGTCTGGATGTTTTTAGAATATTATCCTTATAGTAATTAGCTATTTTGAGTTTGCTTCTACTATCTTCTAAAAATGTCCCCCAAATTATATAAAATCCTATCACCAAAATGGTTTTGGTTCTATCAATTGAAATGCTTCTTCAGACACTACCCAAAAAGACCCTAATGAGTTTATCTTCACAGCTTTCAATGCCAGGACTACAAGCAATGTCTTCTATTATTAGTTTACACTGGATTTAAATTTGTTAACTACATCTAAGATTAGGTTAACTAGCTAACAATATCAAGCCTACTTCCTATGCCTACTTCTATAATATTATGCCTACTTCATCCAATTTCTCCAACTTTGAAATCAAGGAAGTGAGAAAATGTAGATTTAATTCTATTGAGAGAATGGGCTAGGCTAGAATTTTCAAGTTATAAAAAAATCATTAAAATAGTAGTTTTAAATCTCCTATGGATTTTTAGTTGGGTACTCTTAATAATATTTTTTCAATGATCTAAATGGTAGATCTGATGTGACTGAAAAAGATAACCAAAACTCCATTAAAGACTTATATGATTTGCCCTAAATCACAAATGTAAATAAACTAGTTTGAAATAAGCTATAAAAATACTGTTACTCTAAATATTCAATGAAGCAGTCCTGCACCGCATTTTTTAAATTTTATTTCATTTTTTTTCCTGCATTGTATTTCTAATTAAAGTTTATAGTTGTGTTACTGTTTAGGTGAGATGATTACACGTGTTTGTTAACATTAGTTCTATGAGAATAGTCTTAAGCTGTTTCTAGCAAATGTTGCCATTGTACACCCTGTGCTACTCAGTGGATATTATATGTATTGCTTTTCTCTCTCCCCCCCTTTTAAATAGGGAAAAAATGGGAATTCAGGTATAAAACTTCCCACACAACTACCTTCCAGGGGGAAAAAAAGGCCAACTGTAACTTTTGGTGACTTTTGGTTGTTTGTATGGCTCATGTCACAGATAATATTTTCTAAAGCTATATATTACATATACTGTAGTAACATGATTAAATTTTTGGTTTTATTAAATGTACGCTTTTAAATATTTTTTAAGACTTGTTACATTTTTTCTCTTAATAATTGTAGTATTATTAAAAAAATGTGAATTGCACATTTTGCAGGAGAATGCAGATATACAGTAGAATACCTGGACCCTGATGCCCAGATCTCAAAATGACTGGGACCGTTCTGAGGATTGAAAGAAAAAGACAACAGATGGATTCAAAGTAAATAGCTGTCATATAGAGACAATATAAAGATGTAAATGTGCAATAAACTCAAAAGTCTCAGAACAGGTCTGTGAACTTTTTCAATATTTTGATAAATGTATTTCAGTATAATTGGTTTTCTTTGTAACCCTATGCATTTTATTTTATTCATTTAGGAACACTATTCTGAGAGGGGGTTCATTCACTGGACTACCAAAGGGGTCCATAACATAAAAGATCAAGAACCCTAGGATAGTATAACAAAATCCTTTGCTCAGTCACATAAAACATACCTCATAAATAACTAAGAGTAAATTCAAATAAGGAAATATACAATCCTATAGTCTTTTAGGGACCCAATTATTGAGGACCACAAAACAAAACTACAGTAAGAGAGGTATATGTGACCTGAGGTCAAATATTCATCTATATATTATCTTTTCAGATTTATCACTGCTATAAATGAGTTTACTATATTAATTTGAGGGGCATTTCAGTATTTATATATGAAACTGTTTCTAAAAGCAAATTTCAATTTTCTTTTTCAAGACTAAGTTTTTTATAGTACCACCACCAAAGACTTATTTGAATACCAACAGACTGAAGTCAAGTTTGATTACTTTGCAAGTAATCAAATTTAATTCAATATTATAGTAGAAAATAAAAAGCAGCAAACATGTCTTCTTTATTTATTGTCAATTTTCACTTTATTGACATACCTGATCCTCTCGTTCAAAACCTGGTGCTTTTGGATAGCTAGAAGTTGGTGAAGAAACGCCTGATGTGGTAGATTCTGAACATAAACCACCATTTGCTAATGATCTTTGCCTACAAAGGGGTCCAATAGGAGACAAGGAACTACTGCTACCAGAGCTTGATGTAACTGTTGGACTATTGGAACAGGAGATCTAAGGAAGAATACAAAAAACACATAATGTATCTGCCCAGGCCTTCTCCACTCGACTGATGTCCTGAAAAACATGGTGCTCATTGCAAATTGAAAAAAATGTCATGCACAGATTAGGTTTTATATGCACAAGACATGAACTCAAGAGCAAGGTTCTCACAACACACAAAAACTCCCTTACAAATGGGGCCAAGTTATTTTATTTTATGCTTATTTAACTTTCTGATTCAGTTAATATCTTTTCAGTTTATCATGTTTTAGATGAAAATTACAACCAAAATTAATTCCTTTTTTTGGAGGGTTCCAGTCACTATTTTCAGCACTTAAAGAGAAGACTAGTTGGGGGGGGAGGGGAGAAGATATTCAAATTTTTATCTAAAAATATGACTTAGCGTTTCTTCCCTTAACCCTCCTAAAAATAATGTAATACCTTGTGATTTATATGTTAACAGCAGAACAAGGGACATAACTGCTATTCTAAAAGATCATGTTCTCTATAAAAATATTTCTCAAAAGTATATGTCTAAAGCAACATTGGAGTTCACGTACCCAAATTACAACTTCAAGCAGCCTGTGAGCTCCCTGCATTACCCCAAACAGCGGAGGGAGGAAGTGCTCGCTTTGGGCAGCTGGACAGAGGGGCGGGACATACAAAAAATGTCCTGGGACACTGGGAAGAGGGGGAAAAGAGTGGCTCCCTCCATGCTGGCCTGGCACACATAGCAATACTTCACCAATGCTGGCTTAAAGTATTTTGATCCCAACTAAAGAGCACACATACTTTTAAAATGTGTGAATTTAGTTATTTTTAATAATCATGGACAATCAATTCAATTTTTCAAAAAGAAACTAATTACTCATTTGGGGACACTATTTAAAACATACAGTTTTGAACTAATAACTTCTACTTTTAAAATTGCCCTGTGTTGTAGTAAGTCTATTTCTGCTAGTTGAGAGATAAGGGAAAAAACAGGAGAGAAAATGAACAGCCAACATTTATTTTTTCAATGCAATTTTGAAAATGGGATGTTTAAAGGCTAAAGTAAAACTTGGGACCCTTAAATGCTATAAATATAGGATTTTAAACTAGACTCATCAGAACAGTAACACAACTCTAAATAAAAAATAAATTTAAAATTCATGGGGGAAAGATTATTATTCTATAACTTAAGGCGTTAAAATTAAATTTTCATTACCCTTTAGGCTCTACAAGATTTGCCTCATGTACAAATTGCTAGATATTTTCAATAAGGAATCCTATCAACTAATCTCATTTCCTTTTTTGATAGATTTACTAGAATAACAAACAGATCATGAGAACACCAAAAGTATAGTGTATTTGTCAAATGTTTTGCTTAAAACTGAAATTTCTCAGAGCTTCTGTGGGCTGGTTGATAATATGTTTATTAAGAATTTATAAGCTGAATAACTAAATCCAATTAAAAGTTCCTTGTCGATTTGTCAAGACTCTATACTTGGACCTGTCTAAGTCAACATTTTTATCAACTATATGCATGAAGATTGAAAGGGCATGCTAATGAAACAGAACTGAGAGGAACAGCTAATACAACAAAATGTGTATGAGTTAATCATCAATCAGGATTCAAAATTAGTACAGTGGGTTGGAAAGATGGGCTGAAAGCAATAATGTGAAATTCTAGATGAGATGAGTGTCAAGTTCTGAAATCAAATTCCAAAAAAAACCCCAATTATGTAAGTACAGTTATGTTTTACAATGTTAATGGTATTAAGGTGGGAATATTATTATAGAAGTGATTCTTGCATTGGGAAGAAGGAAAATTAGAATAGATTCCCTTAGTCTCTTCTGAGTGTGAGAGTCTATGATTCTACTAGTAGAGCTAAAATTACAGTAGTTAAAACAATCCTGATTAATGGGGACACATAGAGGTTCTATTTTACTGAATTTTCTGGTTAAAAGAATCAATAATTTTTGCTTCAATTTTTGCATTTTAGAAGGATTTTTAATCCTAATAGTGTGTTTTCCTGCCTTAGTTATTGTCAAATCATACCCAACCCAACCAAATCTTCTTTTGATGGCAAATTTCTTTACAATGGCTAATGATTGAAAATGAGAACATCATGAAAATGCTATGTAAAATTAATGTGTTGAATTTCCAACTGACAATGAATTAAATTCAATAAACGTTTATTAAGAGTTTGCTCTGCATCATGAAACTGTGATAGGCATTGAATCTTTATAACTAAAAATTTCAGATAAGCTAGAAAGCTATGAATATGCCAAACATATAGAAATACAGGAAATAGTAAAAATGCTCTAATAGAATAACTAAAATATAGCATTTGCTACAATATAAAAAGAAAAATATATACACTGATATAAAAGTGAATGGACAAACAAAATTTGTAAGTTGTTACAAATTACAAAAATATTTTTATACTACAATTCTTTTTTAAAAATGTAAATTCTGAAGACATTAAATTGGTCTTGGTTCTTGATGTCTATAATTTGTAAAAATGGATTAATAATAAAAATGAAGAATTACTACAATTCTCAATATCCATCATTGTATTGCAAATATGAGAAGTTAGCCTGCTTTAGATAGAATTATGTTAACTGCAGATTAGAGGTTGATTTTTAAGATAAATTCTTGATAAAACAAACTATAACAAGCTACTTTGTTTTTTGCAAAGGACAGGAAAAAAATTAATTTGGAAGCTTTGATTAACTAAATTTTAGATAATCAAAAAGTCAATTATAGAGTCTTCTCTTCTTAAAGCAACTTTACCCTATCTTAAAAAAAAAAGGATGCAAATAGTCAAAAGTATAGGGGGGAAAGTCAGGACTATTTTGACCTTCTTTCATATGACAATTAGAAAATAATATTAACATTATAATTAATCATTATTAATAATTTTTAAAAAATAAACCCTTACCTTCCATTTGGGAATCAATACTGTGTATTGGTTCGAGGGCAGAAGAGTGGTAAGGGTAGGCAATGGGGGTCAAGTGACTTGCCCAGGGTCACACAGCTAGGAAGTGTCTGAGGCCACATTTGAACCTAGGACCTCCCATCTCTAGGCCTGGTTCTCAATCCACTGAGCCACCCAGCTGCCCCCTAACTTTTAAATTTTAATATCTTTTTACTGTTCATGAAATACAGCCAAGTTTAATTATGGTGTTAAAAAGAGTTGCCAATAACCATGTTTCTTTTCTTATAAAGACAGACCATCAAATCCATCTCAGGTGTTCAAGCTAAAGAGGATAAAAAAGCAAGAAACATGTTTTTAACAAATTTCTTATTTGTTAATTTTGAAAGAGATTACTTTTAAGTTTAAAAGAAACAAATATTTATAACAATAAGTGGTTTAACTATGATTAGTTCTTCAAATTGCTTTCAATCAGCAAATTATAATATTAAGAAAATACAATGCAAAATCAGTTATTTTTCTCTCAGAAAATGTTATCAAAAAGAGTCAGTGCCTATCATGGCATATATGAAGCACTTACTAGGGTTTGTTGAATTTAATTAATTGAGCTGATTAATGCATTAACTAGTCTTTTTCTTGCAGAAGTACAGCGGAATCTTGCATATCTGAATCCTGCCACCTAAAAATCTCAAAATGACTGGGACTATTTCAACTTTGGAAGGAAAAGATAATAGATACGTTATTGAACTGACAGAAGCAAAGATGGCATGGGCAAGATACATATTGACATGAACTTTGAATTGAGAGTGTAAGGGGAAATCTGAGAGCTCTGAACCAAAGCAAAAGCTAAAAAACCTAAAGAATTTCAGACTTTACAGATCCCTCTTAAAATGCAAATGATCTACATACTGCTACAGGCTCTCCTTAGCTATACAACAGCTGATGTCCAATTCATAGATTACAGCTACTTTAAAAGAATGATACATTGAAAAAGGATAATTTTGCTTGGAGTATGGATTTTTGTCCACTTTTTTATATTAATCTATAACATATAAACTATTTAAGTTGTTATTAAAGTTGATTTTCACAAGTGAAATTTGTGAGTGTAATGGGAATTAAATGAGTACAATCAAAATGAGATGAATATAAAAAAGGCACCCCACACAAATTTTTCTCACACCTCTCTCTAAATAAAGACAACAAATATCATTCTACCATATCCGAAAATATTTAGGACCAGGTAAGAAGACACACAGAAACACCTGAGAATCCCTGATGAACAAACTTCTATATACCTGCTGCTCCAGTTCTTCCTATGTGCATTGAAAATAGAGGTTCTGAATTGTTAGGGTAGGATCCTTCCCCTCCTCCATTCAATAGTTGAAACAATCTATGTATGTATGTATGTATGTATGTATGTATGTATCTATCAATCTATCTATCTATGTATCTATCTATCTATGTATCTATCTATGTATCTATCTATCTATCCCTATGTATTTCTATCTAATTTCATTGTCAACCAAACTTTACCCTCTCATTTCACACATATTTGTGAGTGTACAGGCATATGAAAAGTTATGTCTGATAACCAATGTATACACATGATTCTTTCATATCAAAAATATGTAAATCATCCATGAATTGAGTTACCAGCTGATTTATAACAAAGCAGAACTTGGAAATAATATTAGAGGTGAACAGACTGAGCTTGGCTAAACAATGATAATTGCATAATAGAATAATTAAGATTAAGTAAACTCAAGTGGATTGGGGAGGATGTTGGAAACAGAAAATATTATTCCTTCATCATGCACCAACAAGTAGTCCTGCCTAAGACCTCTTCTCTCTTCTGGTAACCAAGACTACAGAGCTGAGAAGGCAGGATGTGGGTTACAGATAAGTCCAAATCAACAATTCTGTGTTCTTAAGACCACTTCAGGAGGAAATAGGGTGCGAAGAGACTTCCAAGCATCTATTTTTTGAGGCTGCCAAACTACTAAGTCGAAAGCCAAATATAGCAGCCAGTAAAAGACTCTACTTGTAGATTGGGGTGAAGCTAAAGAAGAATGGTTTATACCAAGAGGAACCAAGGGTTCCTGGGACCCTTCAGATGAAGAAAGTCAAATCAAGTTATGCATATAGCACATATGTTTGTAAGTACATGTGTTTATGTGTAAGTAAACATGTGCTATGTGTATATATAGAAATACACACACAAACATATTTTTTTCTTTAACATATTAAAAGAAAAGATCAAATCAGTTGAAATTCTACCAGTTGCAGAGAACACATTTAGAGGTACTAACACTTACATTTCCAGGCTGCCCATTATTATTTGTAATGTTGTTTGTGGAGTTTGGATCATGGCAGTTCCAGTCATTTGTGATTCCTATACTCTCTGTTGAGAACATGTGAGCACCAGGCTTTGACTGACCACTGTTTTGCATCATAACTACATTCATGGTATCCTCTGTTGAAGGAAATTCCAACAAAGCAGGTAATAAGGTAGTGCATCTCACCATCTGAACATTTTTCTAAACAAGGCTACAGACAATCAAAAATATTTAGTATACATAACTTCAAGAATATTTTTATCTTTTTCCTATAAAGAAGGTAACAAAAATATTTAGGAGCAAGCCAGAATCCATGACTTCTATAGATTTAAGGTTTTTATATCATACAATATATCTAAAAATGTAAATATACTTTCTGCTATGATAAAAACAGGGCAATAAACTTGAGTTAACTCTGATTCTCAAACTTTGAGATAATTGTTCTTCCAAAACTAGGACTAAAGAGAAAAACAAACTTCTATCATCATAATAGCCATGCCAACCTTGGTCTTGGGATCTAATCTATTGTTTTTGTTAAACCCTTACCTTCTGTCTTAAAATCAATAGCAAGTATCAGTTCCAAGGCAGAAGAACAGCCAGAGTGAGGAAAGTGGGATTAAATGACTTGCCCAGGGTCACTAACTAGGAAGTTTTGACGTCGCATTTTAACTCAGGTCCTCCCAATTCCAGGCCTGGTGCTCTATCCACTGTGCTACCTAGCTGCCCACCTAATCTATTTTTTTTTTTTTAAACCCTTACCTTCTGTCTTGGAGTCAATACTGTGTATTGGCTCCAAGGCAGAAGAGTGGTAAGGGTAGGCAATGGGGGTCAAGTGACTTGCCCAGGGTCACACAGCTGGGAAGTGTCTGAGGCCAGATTTGAACCTAGGACCTCCCATCTCTAGGTCTGGTTCTCAATCCACTGAGCTACCCAGCTTCCCCCCCACCTAATCTATTTTTAATGTTAACATGGTCTAATAAACTCATGTTTTCAATAGCAACATCTGGGGGAAAAAGTCATTTCATCATTTCTATACAATGCAGATGGCCAACTGCTAGATCAGTTTATGTGCATCACATATTAAAATAATGCACAATTATTTGTTATCTATTTGAGTAATTAAGATGATTAAAGACTTAATTAAGCCAACAGAAGGCTAATTATAACATCTTCTAAAAGCATGCTGGGCAGCAAATGGTGCACATACACATGCAGTCTCTGCTTCCCAGGAGGCTGAAGCAAGTATCTTGAGCTGGGGAGTTCACATAGCAGCAAAAGCCAATCACGAATCTGCAATAAGTCTAGCACCAATAATGTCAAATCCACAGTGGTAGGAGGTCACCAATCTGCCTAAGGAAGGGTGAACTAGACCATGCTGAAGAAAAGAAAAAAAAAAAAAAAAAAAAAAAAAAGAGTAGGGCTGTAGCTGCCATGGTGATCAGTACTGGGATGATGTCCATGAAAGGCATTACCAGCCCAGTGAGATAAGGACTCAGCAGCCCCCCCCAAAAAAACAAAATTAAATTAAAGATAAAACAAAAAAACAAAAAAAACAACCAACACACACAAAAAGAAAAGCATTCTGGCTTACTACAGTTTCATGATGTTAACCCCATCATAATTTAGCAGCAGCAGCAAATAAAATGAGATTGACTAAGTTACAAATTTATTATTTGGCAAGCTCTAGCTTACAGTTATATTGATCTTTTACTGAAATAATAGAATTACAAGGAATAAAAAATCCTTTACTCCAAAATTACAAAATCCCATTAACTTAAATTCAGTAGCTTTCATGTTACTTATTGATTTTTGTGAACTCTGTCAAATGTGATAACATTATGGAAAAGTATTTTCTGAGAATATAAATGTTTATTAGACTGCCATAAATTCCTCCCCATAAAAAAGTGAATCAATGTTTGTCTTTGTGCTCTAGTTTAATCAGCGTCAATTTGGGGTTTTAAGAAAATCTCTTTATTGGCCTAAGAAGTTTTTGTTTTTATTATCTACAAAGGGCAAAAATATGGTTATAAAGTTATATTATCCAGCAGCACAAATGATAGCCATACAAAAGAGGCAAGGTGAAGGTCATCCAGAAACCCAGCCCTATATCCAGGGGAGCAGGATATAGCACAGAAGGACTGAGGATGGAGACAATGCATCAAAGGGGTCCTCTGAGACCAAAGTGACTCAGAATCGCCCTGGGAGTAACCTGGAGGATTCCCACGTGTTAAATTAAAAACTCCTGGTTCTTAGTTTCCATAGGGTTTATTAATATTCATTTGAAATAGAGAAAGCAGATAGGTAGATTAAAGTCGATTTCTAATCTAATTCTAACCATGTGTCTATCCACATGGTTATCTCTCTCAGCCACAATCCTCCACCACCGCTGTCAAAGGAAAAAGACAGCAAGCACCCCCTTTTTTTATCCTTTCTTTTGGCCCAGACATTACACCTGTGAGCATTCACATGATGTCCAAGGATGCAGGTCAGATGACCCCAGGGGGAGGGGGTTCCTTTACACACAAGTGACTGTGTCAGTGAGTTTATTCTCATACTGCTATGAAAATAATTCTTACACTCTAGAGATTATCCTAAAACTGGTAACATTATTTGTGTGTTGAACATAGAGGTGGTAGCCAAACCAAACCACACGTAACAAAGTTGGGCTACAGTTTCACTAAAACCAATATGTGCTTGATGTTACTTGACTGAACCCTAACAGGCAACATGTATTTCCTTAGAACAACTATAGATGAACTTCCAACAAATTTCTTTGGTGAGGCCCTCATGAAGTATACTTTTATAGAAAATAAATGGCAAAGAGAATTTCCATAAAATAGCTTGGAACTGAAAAAATAAAAGTTATATATCATTTATTTTAAAATATTAGGCTTATGATTTTATTAGTAAAGGGAACACTCTGATGAGAAAATTTCTTCCACCAATGCAGATCAGGCACCAGTATTCTACAATCACAGACTGAGAGTACTATCTGGACACTGAGAATAAGTGATCCGCCTGTGGTTCCTTGGCTAGTATGGGTCAGAAACCAGCCTTTAACCTAGATCTTCTTAAACCAAGGCCAGTTATCAGTTTGGTCAGGCTGCTTTGCAACTAACACAGAGATAAACATCTTTTAAAGTGAAGGGAAATTAATATTAACATTTTTCCTCACTGAGAGATATTATTCCTACTATATTTGAAACCACTGATCTAAAATTGTAAAATGCATGATTAATATATAAAACTTTAGTTTTTGCTTACTTACTTTCAACATGTGCAAAAGCACAAAATGGACCCCGAGGGCAGTACCCAGTTTGTCGCATATCATTGCACTTTGTAGACTTATAGATCTAGGAAAGAGAAAGTGAGTACAACTGATCAGTTCACTAAATAAAACACAGGATAACATTTCCTAGAAATAGTTTTATGAAAAAATCATCTCTAAATGCAATAAAATATAGTCTATATTAAGCTACTGTTATGTCCTTGAAAACCTCTACATTATATTATAGCAGCTGTATTTTGCTTTTTAAAGAATAACTTGAATTTTGCTGCCTTCAAGCTTCTCCCCAAGAAAATATGTAAATACCATCTATTTAGTCAAATGTCTTTCATATTGTGTGCAACTCAAAGGAAATATCAAACTATTATACTTACCAAGATTAAATAATGAATATCTGTCAGGTTAATTAGCTTTAAGATCAAAACTGTTTATTAACATATTTGAGATTTATAAAAGTCAAAAGAAAAGGTAACCATAATTCTAATGACATTATTATTTTTGGCTCAACAGCCTACTGTTTTATGAAGTCCGGTAAATGATCTATACCTTTTAAGCTATTATAATACTTAGACATTTTTTGTAACAATATATGATGTAATGGTAAAACATCAATCAAGTAAAAAGATCCCAAGCACAAATTCTCTCTCATAAAGTTGTAATAATATATAGCCTTTCTCGCTCCAAATTAACACCGCTACAAGATAAAGCAACAAATATAATAAGCCAAGTTTCTCAATACCTAGTCAGATTATAATATCCATCCTACCTTTAAATACTCTCTGAAGAATAGTCTCAAAAAATTACATATTTAAAGCTATAAGGGACCTTAGATTTAATTTGCTCTAACCCTTCCCCTCCTTTACCAAGTAGGACTCCGAGTCCTAAAACCATGAAATGGAATGTCCAAAGTCACATATGGAACAATGGCAAAGATGCATGGGAACCCAGGCCCTAAATCCAAGTCCAGTGCTCTTTACAGTTTCTCAAGTACTTACAAGATGAGACTAACTTTTCTGGCCCTGCCTTATACAACAGGATTCCCCTAGCAAGATTGTTTTCAGCCCATAATAAACATTTATGGTCCAGAGCAGTGATTCCCAAAGTGGGCGCCACCAACCCCTGGTGGGTGCTGCAGTGATCCAGAGGAGCGGTGATGGCCACAGGTGCATTTATCTTTCCTATTAATTGCTATTAAAAATTTTTTTAAAATTTAATTTCCAGGGGCTCTAAGTAATATTTTTTCTGGAAAGGGAGCAGTAAGCCAAAAAAGTCTGGGAACCACTGGTCCAGAGTCAATCAATCAGCACTTTACTTAGCACTTACTATATATTAAACACAGTACTAGAGATACAAAGAAACTCTCATGCCAAGCCTCTTCCAAATATATACCACTAAAAGAAAAATATAAAAACAGTAGAGAAAAATAGCCTTTGCTATGACTCAGAAGTCATAAATCAATCAGCACCACTCACAGAGTGACTTACTACTTCCTGCTTTAGCTGATCTCCTACATCTTTTTTTTTAATTTTTTAAAGTTTTTATTTTGAATATTTTCCCATAGTTACATATTTCATGTTCTTTCCCTCTTCCTCAAACCCCCCTAACTCCCCTTAGCTGATGCACAATTCTACCGGGTTTTACATGTATCATTGATCAAGACCTAATTCCAAATTATTGATAGTTGGACTAGAGTTATCGTTTAGTGTCTCCATCCCCAATAATACCCCTATCAGCCCATGTGTTCAAGCAGTTGTATTTCTTCTGTATTTCTCCTCCCACAGTTCTTCCTATGAATGTGGCTAGTTTTCTTTCTCATAAGTCCCTCACCTTGCTCTGGGATTCTTGCATCGCTGCTAGTAGAGAAGTCCATTATGTTCAATTGTACCACAGTTTATCAGTCTCTGTGTACAATGTTCTCCTGGGTTCTGCTCCTTTTGCTCTGCAACAATTCCTGGAGGTCATTCCAGTTCGCATGGAATTCCTCCAGTTCTTTATTCCTTTGAGCACAGTAGTATTCCATCACCAACAGATACCACAATCGAAGGGCATTCTCTCATTTTCCAATTTTTTGCCACCACAAAGAGCACAGCTATAAATATTTTTGAACATATCTTTTTCCTTATTATCTCTTTGGGGTATAAACCAAGCAGTGCTATGGCTGGATCAAAAGGCAGATAGTCTTTTAAAGCCCTTTGAGCATAGTTCCAAATTGCCATCCAGATTGGTTGGATCAATTCACAACTCCACCAACAATGTATTAGTATCCCAATTTTGCCACATCCCCTCCAACATTCATTACTCTCCCCTGTTGTCATTTTAGCCAATCTGTTAGAGGTGAGGTGATACCTCAGAGTTGTTTTGATTTGCATTTCTCTAATTGTTAGAGATTTAGAACACTTTCTCATGTACTTATTGATAGTTTTGATTTCTTTATCTGAAAATTGCCTATTCATGTCTCTTGCCCATTTATCAATTGGAGGATGGCTTGATTTTTTTGTACAATTGATTTCACTCCTTGTATATTTGAGTAATTAGACCTTTGTCTGAGTTTTTTGTTATAAAAGATTTTTTCCCAATTTGTTGCTTCCCTTCTAATTGTGGTAGCATTGGTTTTGTCTGCACAAAAACTTTTTAGTTTAATGTAGTCAAGATTATTTATTTTACATTTTGTAATTTTTTTCTAACTCTTGCTTGGTTTTAAAATCCTTTCCCATAGATCTGACAAGTATACTATTCTGTGCTCATCTAATTTACTTATAGTTTCCTTCTTTATATTCAAGTCATTCACCCATTTTGAGTTTATCTTGGTATAGGGTGTGAGATGTTGATCCAGGTCCAATCTCTCCCATATTTTTTTCCATTTTTCTCAGCAGTTTTTGTCAAATAGTGGGGTTTTGTCCCAAAAGCTGGGTTCTTTGTCTTATCGAAGACTGTGTTGCTTAGGCCACTTACCCCTAGTCTATTCCACTGATCCTCCCTTCTGTCTCTTAGCCAGTACGATATTGTTTTGATGACTACTGCTTTATAGAACAACTTAAGATCTAGTACTGCTAGGCCACCTTCCTTCATATTTTTTTTTTCATTATTTCCCTTGATATTCTTGGTCTTTTGTTCTTCCAAATGAACTCTGTTATAGTTTTTTCTAATTCAGTAAAAAAGTTTTTTGGTAGTTTGATAGGTATGGCACTAAATAAGTAAATTAATTTGGGTAGATTGGTCATTTTTATTATGTTAGCTCATCCTACCCATGAGCAATCAATGTTTTTCCAATTGTTTAGATCTAGTTTTAATTGTGTGGAAAGGTTTCGTAGTTGTGTTTGTATAATTCCTGTGTTTGTTTTGGCAGGCAGATTCCTAAGTATTTTATATTGTCTAGTGTGATTTTTTAATGGGATTTCTCTTTCTAACTCTTCGTGCTACAATGTGTTGGAAATATATAGAAAATGCTGATGACTTATGTGCATTTATTTTGTATCCTGCAACTTTGCTAAAGTTGCTGATTATTTCCACTAACTTTTTAGTTGATTCTCTAGGATTTTTCAAGTAGACCATCATATCATCTGCAAAGAGTGATAGTTTGGTCTCCTCATTGCCTATTTTAATACCTTCAATTTCTTTTTCTTCTCTAATTGCTACTGCTAGTGTTTCTAGTATAATGTTAAATAATAGAGGTGACGATGGGCATCCTTGTTTCACTCCTGATCTTATTGGGAATGCTTCTAATTTGTCCCCATCTCCTACATCTTAACATCTATTCTCCAAAATTGTTTGGAGGTGTGGCATCTATAAAAGCTATCTTGCTTCAGTAGGCTGCCAACCCTGCCTGGCCTGTCATTTTCCATCTGCAATATGACAGCTCCATTCTGTAAACATTTAGGTATAAAAAGGAGTTTCTCATCCATCAGCATTTTTGTTTCATCTCTATCTGCAAGTATAGATAACTAATACTGAGTCGTCATCAAGCAATGCTGAAATATAGACAATTATTTTTGCTTATAGTAAAATGGAGATGGTTTTTTGCAATGTCTTGCTGAATAGTCTTCAGGAGTTTGCTCTGGTTTTCTCTTCCTCTCTTCACAGTCAGAGGATCAAGTCTGGGTTGGAAGGGACCTTGGAGGTCATACATAACCACAGTGCAACAATATGTGGTCTTTTACTCTTGCCATTATGTTTTACAATTGATCCTACGATGGAAAATTCCAACCCTAGGTCAACCTCATCACTTGTTTTTTCTGTTCCAATTCTGATCTTAAGAACATTATTAGGAGTCAGACAACTATACCAACTAGGTCCACGACAAATTTGTGTTACCTAACCTCACTGCTACCTGGAAATCTTTTTATTCTTTCCTCTTTGACAATATAAATATAAACCTTTTAGACCTCTTCTTCAAGCCTCTAATGCCAAGTCTCTCTTTCTTTACCCAAAGGACTTATCTTCTACTTTATTGAGAAAATAAAGGCTATGTGTCATAAGGTCCTTTTCCCTTATACCACAGCTCAAAACCATTCTACGCTATCCCTCACTTTCCCCTTTTTTTCTCTCTAGTCTCTGAGGTAGAGAAGACCCTTTCCTTGCCAGGATCAACCACTTGTTCCTTTAATCCAATACCTTCCTATCTCCTCTAGCAGCTTAAATCTTTAATCATCCCTTATAGCTCAACCTCTGATTCCTTCACTGCTGCCTTCCTTCACTTGATCTCTTCAATTTATCACCCTAAATTTTTCTTATTTTTACAGAGATTTTAAAAATTCTATGAAGAATTTAATGAGCCCCTCTCCAAATTAATCGACATATATTTTAATACTTGATTTCAATGTACTTAAGCAGTAAAAAAAAATTTAAGGTTAAGGAAAGAGGGTTTTCTTCAAGAAGAGTAGGAAGCACTAGCCAAGAAGAATATTAAATATCCTAATATCCTAACAAAAAATTAAATTGGGTCTTGAAAAGAAACAATTGATTACCTACATGCTAGTCATTTCTAATCAGCTATCTATGTATGCTAAGACCATTTACTTATATGAGCTAAGACCAAACTTTACATCAAATGAGAAAAAAGGACAAAGATGAGAAAATATGCCACGTAACTAAAATAGCTCCAAACTGACTTATTTTTAGTTAAGGCTAAAATTTTTTTAGGCTAAATCTCTCTAACTCATCCACCCTAGAAGTGAAGTGACTATTTTTAGGCATGGTCCCATTTTAGATCAGCACAAGAGACCACTACTCTTAGGGAGCTCACTGTATTAGTGCCAAATTAGTTTAGGTACCTGATTTGCATTAGCCCATTATAGCTCAGAATTCAGAGCTCAAGATTTCAGCAGGCATCTCACACAGTACAGACCTGCACCACAATGCCTGACTAACTTGATCTATTTAAATAAACTACAAATGTTGCAAAAAAGGGAAATTGGTAAATATACTGACATCAATATGAAGAATTTTTATGGATACAGTTGATATAAAGCAATTATTGCAAGGTTAAAAAAACCCTAGAAATTCACCTTGGTCATCTACTTGCCAAAAAGAAAAACATGGAAGCAAAGATCAACACTGGAATAGAATATAAAATCAAGTGCGAAAACTTACAGAGTAAGATGGTAAAAAGAATATAAGCAGGACTGACTCATAAAACAAGAAAAAGTAGGGGATATAAACTCATTTTTCCTCAAAACTCAAAAAAATGGAAGAGACTAAATCACACTACTTCTCCAACTTTTATATCATATTAAAATAGCTCAACTCTTACCTCGGGGTGAAATTGTTGTTCAGTACGAGAATGACAATACTGACAGTTATCCCCACTTTCACATTTAGAAGGTTCTCCCCATTCATCTCCATGTTTCACACTGGGGCATGGAGTGGACCTGGAAGGAGGAAAAAAGATTACTGAAAAACAAGAAAGGAAAATGTCACTCATTTACAAAATTTATTATGTGAAAGTCTATAAATTCATAGATATAGACATTTGGGGGCATGGCCCACCCATGTTATTCATTGATTAAACACTAGATTAATGGTATACCATCAAACCAGTGGAATACAGCGAAGAGGAGTTGCTTTAATTCTTTTAACTTCCTACTAAAAATTCTTTTAAAATATCATTTCTCCCATTGAAATAAAAAAGAAAGTTAAATGGTCAAATGCCAGTCTGACAATCCACAATTTCTCATAAAGTCAGTACATTATAATCTGTATCTTTGCCAAATAATAAAATGGGAAGTATTTTCTAGGGTCAGCTAAAATCTTTAGGAGCCTAGAGTTGGAAGAAATGTCTGCACTACCTCTCTAGACTTGTTACGAGTGAGTAGTTGAATTGTTTTTCAATTCTGAAGTATAAAAGATTTTTAAAACTTAAAGTTGAAGCTTTCAAGTCTATAATCAGGGGTGGGGAATTATTTTCTTAGTAAAGCCAAAGTTTCTAGAAAGAGAAAAGTCCATATCTTTTTTTCATTGCATACATAAGCACCATTTTTTTTTTTAAAAACCCATACCATCTTCTTAGAACTGATACTAAGTATTGGTTCCAAGGCAGAAGACTGGTAAGGGCTAAGCAATTTGGGGTTAAGTAACTTGCCCAGGGCCACAAAGCTATTTAGTATCTGATGTGAGACTTGAATCCAGGACCAGATCCCTATCCACTGAGCAACCTAGTTGCCCCTGCCTACTTGGAAACTTTTAATATTATTTATCCAGATTTATTAAAAATTATCACTTATAGAAAACAACATTAAGTTCTTTCCAATAGTTTCTCTATCCAAAAAAAATCTAATTTCTTTCCTCCAATTCAACAAAGTCAGTTTGTCTGAAGATATTCTCTATTGCCTAAAACTTTTGAAACACTAATTTAAGCATATCTACTCTCTACTAATCCAGACCTATATTTCAGGTCCTATATATAGAAAAAGAAATAAATATTCTATCTTGTATATCTGCATCTCTGACATAATCAAACATGTACAGCTGAGTAGCAGTGAATCAAACTACAAATAATGAAAAAGGCTATTATTTGTTTCTATCAAGATCAAGTGAGAAGAAGCTGATTTTATTACGAGGCAATAAGTCCAGGAACGAAGCTGCAAAATGAACAGGGTCAAGCTCTTGCCATGCTTAGAGAACCGAAAAGAAGGCGTATTCTTAAAGATGCTGATATAATGAACACTGTTAAAGCCTTAAAAAAAAGATAAATGTAAGAAAAAAGGGGGGCCTGGGGAAAAGGTAGGAAATTTCAACTAATGAAGAATGGGCATTTTGGAACTAAAGGTAAAGAAAAGATTAAAAAAGAATTACTTCAACCATATAAATTCATTTCCAAGGGTATTCAAGATGAAGTACATTTGGACAAAAATCATCACCAAGAATGGGATGGGGAAAGGTGATAGTGTTTAAAGCAGTGGTTCCCAAACTTTTTTGGCTTACCCTTTCCAGAAAAAAATATTACTTAGCACCCCTGTCACATACTATCACCACCCCCAAATGCACCTGTGGCCATCACCACCCCCCTGAATCGCTGCAGCGCCCACCAGGGGGTGGTGGCTCCTACTTTGGGAATCACTGCTTTAAAGTGTGAATCAAAAGAACAGAGAGAAAAGGAAGCTCACAAAATTAGAATGACAAAGGTAATATCTAAAATAAAGGGGTGGGGGAGAGCCAGACCTAGAGAAAGGAAGTCCTAGGTTCAAATCTGGCCTCAGACACTTCCCAGCTGTGTGACCCTGCCGGGCAAGTCACTTGACCCCCATTGCCTACCCTTACCATTCTTCTGCCTTGGAACAAATATACAGTATTGACTACAAGATGGAAGGTAAGGGCCTTAAAACAAATAAATAATTAAAATGAACAGGGAATAGACAAATATGTGAGATACCACTTCTAGATAAGTACAAAAAGGATGAGTACATACAGTTCTCAAAAAGATGAATTGCCAACTGTAAATGGTCACATGAAAACATGCTCCAAATCACTGAGAGTAAGAGAAATTAAAATTTAAACAACTCCAGAATTTTACACCTCATACTAAGCAAACTGTAAAATATGACAAAATATAGAAAAATCAATGCTAGGGAGCTGAGAGAACATAGTTATTCAATGTTCTAGATTTTAGTTTAGAAGTATATAAGAAATAAAATTTTTCATATGTCCTTTGACCGAGGGATACCAATACTGGGAAAAACCCCAAGACAGAAACAAGGGTCCATTACATTATACTATTTTATATACTGTGTCAGAAGTGATCACTCTATAGCAGGGATGGGCAAACATTTTAAAGAGGGGACCAAAGGAAAGGAAATGCTCATCTGTAAGTCTGTTTCTAAGGTAATTCTTTTGAGGTTTCATTGTATTGTATCCTACTCATTGTATTCGTCAGATTAGGAATAATGTCACACAGCCAGACAAAACATTTCAGGGAGGGGCATCTGGCCCGCTGGCTGTAGTTTGCCCATCACTGCTCTATAGAATGTTTTTGCTTAACTACTTTTCTTCATCACAAGGAAAGAGTCAGTCTTATAGCATGAAGAGATTGAAATGACTAGGCAGTAAAGAAAAAAAGTCAGCAATAACTTTTTAAAAAGTAGAATAGTATGGCAATTGTGTGTGTGTGTGTGTGTGTATGTGCGAGTGTGTGTGCGTTTAAATAAACCCTTACTTCCATCTTAAAACTAATACTGTGTATTGGTTCCAAGGCAGAAGAGTAGTAAGGGCTAGACATTGGGGATTAAGTGACTTGCCCAGGGCCACACAGTTGGGAAGTGTCTGAGGCCAGATTTGAACCGAGAAACCTCCTCATCTCTAGGACTGGCTCTCATTCCACTGAGCCACCCAGCTGAGCCACAATTGCATTTTTTTAATGTATCAATAAGTTCATTTAGAAAAAACTTTTAGAAAAGTTTAGACAGATATATTACAGCATATACCACGATAAATTCAAAATAGATAAGTGGTTCTGAATATTAAAGACCTGTAATAGGGATAAGTTAGAAGCTTTTCTTAGAAGATCAGGAGTAAAACAAGATGCCTATTAGCACAAATATTACTTAATATTGTATTAGAAATGCTACCAAAAGCAATAAAAGAAAAAGAAACTGAAGATATCAGAATGAGCAAAGACATAATAAAACTATCTTTCTGCAAATTATATAAGAAAATCCTAGAGATTCAAATAAAAAATTAATTGAAACTCTCGATAATTTTTAAAAATGGTAGTATATAAAATGAATCCATATAAATCATCAGCATTTCTATATATTACTAACAATGAGCTATAAGAGATAAGAGATGACTCATTTAACTATAACTTATCTTCCAAAACAAATCCAGAAACTATATGAACATAATTATAAAAAATTTATTATACAAATAAAATAAGTTTTAAACGGAGAAATATTGTTTGTGGATTGGCAAAGACAATATAATTTAAATGTCAATTCTACCTAACCTGCTTATTATAATAATCTACTTATTAAATGCCATCCCAATTAAATTACAAAAAAATTATGTTATTGAACTAAAAAAGATAATTCATTTGGAAAAAAAACAGAAGATAAAGAATATTAAAAGTAAATAATGAAAAAAAGTTACAGAAGAAGTTCCAGTAGCATTAAATTCCAAACTATATTATAAAGCAGTAATTATTAAAACTATTTGGCATTAGAGATGTCCAGTTAAGATGGCGGCAGAGTAAGGAGCAGCTGCTTGATCTCTCCTAACCGAAACATACAGGACTCCTCAAGGGGACATAAAAACGAATACAGATGAACAAAGGGACCCCACAAAAGGGCGCAGCATTGAAGGTACGCGGAATCGGGGCATTTCCACGCTACAAAGGGGTGAAACAGCTCTCACTAAAACGTGAGAGGAAGAAGTCCCTCCCCCACACCCACACCACACACAGCTCCAAAGCAAGCCCACAAGAGTTAAAGCAGATTTGGGGCACCCGTTAAGTCACTGGCAGCTCCAGAGCTTGTTCCTGAGAGCAGAAAGACGTAGGACCCTAAGAGGCTAAAGAACGCGCATGGACTTTCCTGAGCGCCTGCTCAGGTGAAGGCATTGCCCCACGAGTAGACAAGGATCTCTAGCGCAGACTTGGACCTCGAGTGGGGACCCAGTGCAGACGGGGGTCGGTTGTGGAAGCAGCCCCTGAGACTGCTGAAAGAGCCTCAGGCAGAGGGGTAGACCAGGGACAACGAGGAGGCTCAACCCCGAGAACAACGAGACCTGAGAACTCAGGAGCCCAGAAAGCGCAGACAGACCCTGAGTGTGAGGACAAAGCTGAGAAGGCGCTGGGCTAACAACAATGGCAAGCCAAAATCGAGAACTCTAGAAGAGAAAGATTATCAAGAAGAACTCTGTAACACTCCACAACTTTTACACAGTTAAAATCCAGACAACAAAGGAGAACAAACAAGAAATCATATCCAAACCTTCCCAAAACAATGAAAACTGGTCACAAGCTATTGAAGAGTTCAAATCTGAGATGATGAGAAAGATGGAAGAGATCTGGCAAGAAAATAACAGTTTAAAAGGCAGAATATTTCACAATTGGAAAGTGAGGCTCAGAAATCAAATGAACTGATAAGTAAATTGAACACCAGAAATGACCAGATTGAAAAGGAAAACCAAAACATTATAGCCAAAAACCAGTCCCTAAATGCTAGATTTGAGCAATTAGAAGCCAATGATCTCCCAAAACAGCAAGAACAAATAAAACAAAGTCAAAAGACTGATAAAATAGAAGGAAACATGAAATATCTCAATGAGAAAGTGACAGACCAAGAAAACCGGTCTAGAAGAGACAATTTGAGAATCATTGGTATTCCAGAAAAAGCAGAAATTAATAGAAACTTGGACTCCATACGAAAATAAATTATTCAGCAAAATTGCCCTGAAGTTCTACAACAAGAGGGCAATATAGACATTGAAAGGATCCACAGATCACCCTCTACACTAGACCCAGAAAGGACAACACCCAGGAATATAATAGCCAAATTCAAGAGCTTCCAAGTAAAAGAAAAAAATCTTACAAGAAGCCAGAAAGAGACAATTCAAATATCAAGGAGCACCAATCAGGAGCACACAGGATCTGGCAGCCTCCACACCAAAAGACCGCAAGGCTTGGAATATGATATTCAGAAAGGCAAGAAAGCTGGGCCTTCAACCACGGATCAACTACCCATCAAAACTGACTATATACTTCCAGGGGAAAGTATGAGCATTCAACAAAACTGAAGATTTCCAAGTATTTGCACAGAAGAGACCAGGACTAAATGGAAAGTTTGATATCCAACCACAAAAATCAAGAGAAACATGAATAGGTAAATAAGAAACAGAGGGGAAAGAAAGAAAACTCATAATTTTTTAAATTTGCCTCTTTAAGGGCTTCAATTAGATCTAATTATCTGTATTCCTATGTGGAGAAATGCTATGTATAATTCTCTGTAGTGAACTCTATTCACTATTATAGTATTCACTATTATAGCAATCAGAAGAATAATTCATAGGGAGAGGGTAGAATACTAAATGGTCTAAGATGACATGGGGGGTGGGAAAGAGGGGGGTGAATAGTAGGGGATACTTGAGTGAATAAGAAAAATAGGATATTCTATTACACACAAAGAGGGCATGGGAAGGGGAGGGGACAAATAATAGTATAAGAAGGAGAGGAAGAGAGCATTAAGAGGTAATATTTAAACCTTATTCTCAGTGTAATCAACCTGGAGAGGGAAGAGTAACTACATTATCCACTGGGATATCAAACTCTATCTAACCCTACTGAGAAAGTCAGAAGGGATAAACCAAGGGGAGCAGGGGAGTGGAGAGGTCAAAAAAGGGAGGGGAGAAGGGGGAGGGAATTCATTAGACCTTTAAAAATAAAAAGAGGGGAATAACAAGGGAGGGAGTAGAAAGGGAAGTTAATCAAAGGAGGGGATAAGGGATACCGGCTCAAAGCAAATCACTGGTTTAAAAGGAAATAGTATAAGAAAAAGGGGGTAGGAATAGGGGAGGATACGAAAATGTCAGCAAATGCACAACTGATGATTACAACTCTGAATGTGAATGGGATGAACTCACCCATAAAACGGAAGCAAATAGCAGAGTGGATTAGAAACCAAAATCCTACCATATGTTGTCTACAAGAAACACATATGAGACAGGTGGACATACACAAGTTTAAGGTTCAGGGCCTGAGCAAAATCTTTTGGGTGTCAAAGGAGAAAAAGAAGGCAGGAGTGGCTATTATGATTTCTGACAAAGCCAAAGTAAAAATAGATATGATTAAAAAAGACAGGGAAGGTCATTACATCCTGATTAAAGGCAGTATAAACAATGAGGAAATAACACTGTTCAATATATATGCACCAAGTGGTATAGCATCCAAATTCATAAAGGAGAAACTGGCAGAGCTCAAGAAGGAAATAGATAGTAAAACCATAATAGTGGGAGATCTAAATATTCCTCTTTCAAATCTAGATAAATCAAACCAAAAAATAAGTAAGAAAGAGGTAAGAGAGGTGAATGGAGTCCTAGAAAAATTAGATTTAATTGATATGTGGAGAAAAATAAATAGGGACAAAAAGGAATACACCTTCTTTTCAGCTGCACATGGTACATTCACAAAGAATGTCCATGTAATAGGGCATAGAAACATTGCAAACAAATGCAAAAGAGCAGATATAATAAATGTAACCTTCTCAGATCATAATGCGATAAAAATAATAATCAGTAAGGGTACCTGGACAGGCAAATCAAAAACCAATTGGAAATTAAACAATATGATTCTCCAAAACCAATTAGTCAAAGAAGAAATCTTAGAAACAATCAACAATTTCATTGAAGAGAATGACAATGATGAGACATCCTACCAAACTCTGTGGGATGCAGCCAAGGCAGTACTCAGGGGGAAATTTATATCCTTGAGTGCATATGTTAACAAATTAAGGAGGGCATAGATTAATGAATTGGGTATGCAACTCAAAAAATTAGAAAGTGAGCAAATTAAAAATCCCCAGATGAAAACTAAATTAAAAATACTAAAAATTAAGGGAGAAATTAATAAAATCGAAAGTAAAAGAACTATTGAATTAATAAATAAGACTAGAAGCTGGTATTTTGAAAAAACAGATAAAATAGACAAAGTACTGGTCAATCTAATAAAAAAAAGGAAAGAAGAAAACCAAATTGACAGTATCAAAGATGAAAAGGGAGAACTTACCTTTAATGAAGGGGAAATTAAGGCAATCATTAAAAACTATTTCGCCCAACTATATGGCAACAAATATAACAATTTAGGAGATATGGATGAATATTTACAAAAATATAAATTGCCTAGATTAACAGCAGAAGAAATAGAATACCTAAATAATCCCATATCAGAAAGAGAAATTGAACAAGCCATCAAAGAACTCCCTAAGAAAAAAGCACCAGGACCTGATGGATTCACAAGTGAATTCTATAAGACATTCAAAGAGCAACTAATCCCAATACTATACAAATTATTTGATATGATAAGCAAAGAAGGAGTCCTACCAAATTCCTTTTATGACACAAATATGGTACTGATTCCAAAGCCAGGGAGATCAAAAACAGAGAAAGAAAACTATAGACCAATCTCCCTAATGAACATAGATGCAAAAATCTTAAATAGAATATTAGCAAAGAAAATCCAGCAAGTAATTAAGAAGATCATCCACCATGATCAGGTGGGATTTATACCAGGAATGCAAGGATGGTTCAACATTAGGAAAACCATCCACATAAATGACCATATCAACAGTCTAACAAACAAAAATCACATGATTATCTCAATAGATGCTGAAAAAGCCTTTGACAAAATACAGCATCCATTCCTATTGAAAACACTGGAAAGTATAGGAATAGAAGGACCTTTCCTAAAAATAATAAACAGTATATACCTAAAACCATCAACAAGCATCATATGCAATGGGGATAAATTAGAAGCCTTCCGAATAAGATCAGAAGTGAAACAAGGATGCCCATTCTATTCAACATAGTACTAGAAACACTAGCAGTAGCAATTAAAGAAAAAGAAATTGAAGGTATCAAAATAGGCAATGAGGAGACTAAGCTATCACTCTTTGCAGATGATATGATGGTCTACTTAAAAAATCCTAGAGAATCAACTAAGAAGCTTGTAGAAATAATAATCAACAACTTTAGCAAAGTTGCAGGATACAAAATAAATGCACATAAATCATCAGCATTTCTATACATTTCCAACACATTAGAGCAGCAAGAGGTAGAAAGAGAAACACCATTTAAAATCACCCTAGACAATATAAAATACTTGGGAATCTACCTACCAAAACAAACACAGCAATTATACGAAAACAACTACAAAACACTTTCCAAACAAATAAAACTAGATCTCAACAATTGGAAAGCCATTGATTGCTCATGGGTAGGATGAGCTAACATAATAAAAATGACTATTCTACCCAAATTAATTTACCTATTTAGCGCCATACCTATCATACAAATTTCATTTGGAATAACAAAAGATCAAGAATATCAAGGGAAATAATGAAAAAAATGTAAAGGAAGGGAGCCTAGCAGTACCAGATATTAAACTATCCTAAAAAGCAGCAGTCATCAAAACAATATGGTCCTGGCTAAGAGACAGAAGGGAGGATCAGTGGAATAGACTTGGGGTAAATGACATCAGCAAGACAGTGTATGATAAACCCAAAGAGCCCAACTTTTGGGACATGAATCCACTATTTGACAAAAACTGCTGGGAAATTTGGAAAACAATATGGGAGAGAATAGGGTTAGATCAACATCTGACACCCTACACCAAGATAAATTCAGAATGGGTGAATGACTTGAATATAAAGAGGAAAACTACAAATAAGTTAAGTGAACACAAAATAGTATACTTGTCAGATCTCTGGGAAAGGAAAGATTTTAAAACCAAGCAAGAGTTAGAGAAAATTACAAAATGTAAATTAAATGGTTTTGATTATATTAAGCTAAAAAGCTTTTGTACAAACAAAAACAATGTAGTCAAAATCAGAAGGGGGCAGCTGGGTAGCTCAGTGGAGTAAGAGTCGGGCCTGGGGACGGGAGGTCCTAGGTTCAAACCCGGCCTCAGCCACTTCCTAGCTGTGTGACCCTGGGCAAGTCACTTGACCCCCATTGCCCACCCTTACCAATCTTCCACCTATGAGACAATAAACCGAAGTACAAGGGTTTAAAAAAAAAAAATCAGAAGGGAAACAACAAATTGGGAAAAAATCTTTATAACAAAAAACTCTGACAGGGATCTAATTACTCAAATATACAAGGAGTTAAAGCAATTGCATAAAAAATCAAGCCATTCCCCAATTGATAAATGGGCAAGAGACATGAATAGGCAATTTTCAGGTAAAGAAATCAAAAGTATCAATAAGTACATGAGAAAGTGTTCTAAATCTCTAATAATTAGAGAAATGCAAATCAAAACAACTCTCTGGTATCACCTCACACCTCGTAGATTGGCTAAAATGAAAGAAGGGGAGAGTAATGAATGCTGGAGGGGATGTGGCAAAACTGGGACATTGCTGGTGGAGTTGTGAACTGATCCCACCATTCTGGCTGGCAATTTGAAACTATGCTCAAAGGGCTATAAAAGAATGCCTGCCCTTTGATCCAGCCATACCATTGCTGGGTTTGCACCCCAAACAGATCATAGATAAACAGACTTGTACAAAAATATTTATAGCTGCGCTTTTTGTAGTGGCAAAGAACTGGAAAGGGAGGGTATGTCCTTCAATTGGGGAATGGCTGAACAAACTGTGGTATATGCGGGTGATGGAATACTATTGTGCTAAAAGGAATAATAAACTGGAGGAATTCCATGCAAATTGGAGAGACCTCCAGGAAGTGATGCAGAGCGAAAGGAGCAGAGCCAGAAGAACATTGTACACAGAGACTGATATACTATGGTAAAATCAAATGTAATGGGCTCCTGTACCAGCAGCACTGCAATGACACAAGACAGCTCTTAGGGATTTATGGTAAAGATGCTACCCACATTCAGAGGAAGGACTGCAGGAGAGGAAACATATAAGATAAACAATTGCTTGAATGCATGGACTGAGGCAGACATGAATGGGAAATAGACCCTGAACAAGGACACTTGTTACAACCAGTGGAAATGTGTGTTGGCCATGGGTGGGGGGAGAGCGGGGGGTTGAAGGGGAAAGTAGGGGCATAAAGTATGTAAACAGATTAAAAATGAATATTAATAAATGTCTAATAAAAAAAAAAGAATGCCTGCCCTTTGATACAGCCATACCATTGTTGGGTTTGTACCCCAAAGAGATCATAAATAAACAGACTTGTATGAAAATATTTATAGCTGTGCTTTTTGTGGTGGCAAAGAACTGGAAAATGAGGGTATGTCCTTCAATTGGGGAATGGCTGAATAAATTGTGGTATATGCTGGTGATGGCATACTATTGTGCTAAAAGGAATAATAAACTAGAGGAGTTCCAGGTGAATTGGAATAACCTCCAGGAACTGATGCAGAGCGAAAGGAGCAGAGCCAGAAGAACATTGTACACAGAGACTGATATACTATGGTAAAATCAAATGCAATGAACTTCTGTACCAGCAGCAATGCAATGACCCAAGACAATTCTGAGGGATTTATGGACAAGAACACTACCCACAGTCAGAGGAAGAACTGCAGGAGAGGAAACGTATAAGAAAAACAACTGCTTGAATGCATGGGATGAGGTGGACATGATTGGGGATGTAGACTCGAAACTACCACACCAATGCAACTATCAACAATTTGGAAATAGGTCTTCAATGACACATGTTAAAACCAGTGGAAATGTGCTTAGGCCATGGGTGGGGGGAGAGCGGGGGGTGAAGGGGAAAGTAGGAGCATGAATCATGTAACCATGTTAAAAATGACTATTAATAAACGTTCAAAAAAAAACTATTTGGCATTGTCCAAGAAATAGAAAAGTAAAAGAGTGGAACAGAAGATACATAAAACAAACAGTCATTAAAGATTATAGTAACCTTAAGTTTCACAAAGGTAAATATCCAATTTTTTAGAATAAGAATTCACTATTTGGTAAATACTGTTGGGAAAACTGGAAAGCAATTTGACAGAGATTAGATATAGACAAATATCCCACCCCATTTACCAAGATAAGATCCAAATGGATATATAACCTAGGTATAAAGAGACACATTAAAAACAAATTAGAATAACAGAGTACATATCTATCAGATTTATGTATAGAAATATGTATGAATAAGTAACAAGAGATAGAAAGTAACAAGATAAGTAATAAGAGATCGAAAACATTGTAAAGTATAAAATGGATAATTTTGAATACATTAAATTGAAACAGTTTTATACAAATAAAACCAATTGGGGGGGGGGAGAATAGTTTCTCCAATAGAGGTCTCATATTTAAAAAATAGAGAGAACCTTGTCAAATATATGGCTATGAGCCAAGCCTCAACTGATAAATGGTCAAAAGAAGACAGATTTGGACAAATAAAAGTTGTATATAACTATATGAAAAAAACAATCTAAATCACTACTGATTAGAGAAATGTAAATCAAAACTGATTTAAGATATCAATCTCACACCTATCAGATTGGCTAAAATGATAAAAGGGGCAAAATGACAAATGTTGGAGGGGATGTAGAAAAACAGACACACTTATCCACCATTAAGAGAACTGTGAATTAATCCAACCATTTTGGAGAACAATCTGGAATTATACTCAGTTGTAAAACTATGTATACTTTTGACCCAATAATGCTAATTATTATGTTTCCTAAGATGATCAAGGAAAAAGGAAAAGAAACCCTATGTTCTAAAATATTTACATCAGCTCTTTTTGTGTTGGCAAAGAACTGGAAGCCAAAGAGATGTCCATCAAATTGAAAACAGCTGAACAAGTGGTGGTATATGATTATAATGGAATACTATTGTGTCATAAGAGACAGCAAGATGATCCCAAAAAAAACCTGGAAAAGGAGACATGGCAAAATTAGGACACTAATGCATTGTTGGTGGAGTTGTGAAATGATCCAACCATTATAGAGGGCAATTTGGAACTATGCCCAAAGGACTATAAAACTTTGCATACCCTTTGATCTGGTAATACCACTTATTGGGTCTATATCCAAAAGAAATAACAAAAAAGGTGAAAGGACTTACTTGTACAAAAATTATTTATAGCAGCTTTTTTTGTAGTGGCAAAGAAATGGAAATTGAGGGGATGTCCATCAGTTGGGGAATGGCTGAACAAATTGTGTGGTACATATTGGTGATAGAATACTACTATGCTATAAAAAATGATAAGCAAGATGACTTCAGAAAAAGGTGAGAAGATCTGCAGGAATTGATGTAGAGTGAAATAAGCACAACTAGGAAAACACTGAGTAACAATAAAAGCAATACTACACAATGATTATCTGTAAAAACTTGATTACTCTCAGCAATGCAATGATCTGGGACAATCCTGAAAGACTTTAGGACAGAGAATGCTATTCACCTCCAGAGAAAACTGTTGGGAGTCATCTTTCACATCAGTGTATTTATGGTTTTATTTTGGGGTTATGGTTACGTATAAGTGTGCTCTTACAATGACCAATATGGAAGTGTGTTTTGCATGATGATAAAAATAAAATAACTCACCACCAAAAAAAAAAAATACCTAGAAGAACTAATATGAAGAGAGGCAAAATGAAGTGAGCAGAACCAAAAGAACTTTGTACACAGTAACAATAATGTATGATGATCAATGATGAATAACTTATTAACAAGGCAAAGATCTAGGACAATTCCAAGAGACTCATGACAAAAAAGATATCCACTGCCATAGAAGGAACAGAAAGCCCTTCAGATAAGCTGAAACATATCATTTTCACTTTATTTCCTACATTAATTTTCCTCTAGTATAAGCAATATGTGTCTTGTTTCATATGATGAACAGGAAAATATGTATATGATAATACATGTAGAATAGTATCATAATATCTGCCTTCTTGGGGAGTGGGAATGAGGGGGAAATGAAGGAATGAGGCATATATTTTTGGACATAGCTAACAGGAGAATTTCTCTTGGATAAGCTTATTTATAATAATTTATCATATATTTATAACAAATCATATGTATTATATTATTGAATTACATATTATATTGCCATATATAAAAATTAATTGTAAAAAAATATTATCATGTAAAAAATTGTAAAAAAGCAGTTCATATTCTTTTCGCAATTATGGGCAGATGATGAATTCTTAACCAGTGCCTCTACTTCCTTTGCTCTCATTCTCCACTAAACTCTCTGCAATCTTGCTTCATTCAACTGAAATGCTACTCTCCAATATTACCAAGATCTTTTTTTTTTTTAAACCCTTAACTTCTGTGTATTGGCTCATAGGTGGAAGAGTGGTAAGGGTGGGCAACAGGGGTCAAGTGACTTGCCCAGGGTCACACAGCTGGGAATTGTCTGAGGCCGGATTTGAACCTAGGACCTCCTGTCTCTAGGCCTGACTCTCAATCCACTGAGCTACCCAGCTGCCCCTACCAAGATCTTTTAATGGCCAAATCTGGTATTTCTTTCAGCCCCTCATCTTTCTGTAATTTTTGACACTATCATCCTCTTCTCTTTGATGCTTTCTCTCATATAAACTTTCATGACATTGCTCTTTCTTGGTGTTCCTCTGACCTGCTGGACCTTGCTTTCTCAATCTTCTTGTAGATCTCCAAATACTAATAATAAGTATCTCCCAGGACTCTGTCCTGGAGTCTTTTTGGTTATTCCTCCATGCCTATGTTGGCAATTATGGCACGCATGCCAAAGGCAGCCATTCCCCTCCCTGTCTCTGTGCACCTGAGGACATTTCTTCCATCACCTGCCCAGCAGCCCAATGGGAGAGATTCCTCCCTCCCCTATCTGGGGTAAGATAGGGGGCTCACATGCAGCGTGAGGATTATAGTTTGAGTACTCGGTCTCTAAAAGGTTCACCATCACTGCTCTATACTATCTTATTTGGTTATCTCATCAGCTCCTATGGATTCAATGGTCATGTCTAGCTGATTATCAGATCGCAGATCCTACCCTATGGTCTTTCCTGACCTCGAAGCCTTCATCTCACATCTTCACTGTCTAATTAACAACTGTAATATGCAGAAATGTGTAGCCATTTTCTCTCTGGGTGCAGGTCAGCAGTTGCCACTTTGGAACACAGAACCTGGCAGAGCACCCAGGCATGTGCCAGGGTGACGGTTAAGGGCAGGGTATAAAAGGGGGTCCACAAACCCCTTGGGACTTCTCTCTCTTATCTCAAGGGTTAGGGAGGAAGGAGGTTTGGGCCCAGGGTGTTTTGGGAGTTTGGTTAGGCAGGCAGGGATAATCTCCATTACTAGCCAAATTCAATACTTCATTAGCATAGCTAACAACCTTGCATTATAAGCTAGAGTCAACAACTACAAATCAAGAACTGCTGCATCTGACCTAGGGGCCTGATAGCCTCCTGGGCTCAGCAATAGAGAAACAGAGTTGGGAAGTACCCTCAAGGCTTTCTCAAGGCTTGTACCTAGGAACATCAATTTGTGTTTGAAGATTTTCTTAACAAAAATTACTTAGGCAAGATCTTTAGGGTTTCCTTTCACCTACCTTCCTACTCCTCTTACCTGCCCTCTGTTCTTGGAGCCATTGCTTACCTTACTAACAGCAAATAGTCATTTAGCAGTCAGATCTGGTTGACATCATTAGCTGGTCCAGCCTTTCCAAGCCAGGTTTATCCATCATCAATTTAAGGTTTCAGGAAGTCTCAATCTACTTCCTGGAGACATTTCAAACTGCCTGGCTAGATTGGTTCTAAGGCCCTGGGGCTGTGGCAGAGAAATGTTGGGTTTAAAGGGGACCTAACCCTGCTGGTGTGAGAGCTGATATAAACTCACATTCAGTTGTGATTTGGTTCCCTCACCCTATTCATATTCTATCATCAGCATCTGCTTAGGCTCCCCTTATAACAGTTTGGCAAGCCAGGTAGGACACATAAAAAACACAATTTAAACAATGTCCTATAGAAACTCAAATCATCATGACCCCAAATTGAACTCCTTATCTTTTCCCCCAAACCCTTCCATATTCCTAATTTCTGTA
Source organism: Gracilinanus agilis (assembly GCF_016433145.1). Lineage (NCBI taxonomy): Eukaryota > Metazoa > Chordata > Mammalia > Didelphimorphia > Didelphidae > Gracilinanus > Gracilinanus agilis. Next base: position 136,167,451 of record NC_058130.1, on the reverse strand, counting down.
TTATTATTATTAAAGGTACTATCATATCCATAGTCACCCAGACTCAAGATCTATGTGTTATTCTCACCCCCTTACCCTTTCTCTCCCTATCCCCCTTTTTCAATCTATAGTCAAACCCCATCAATTTTCCTTTCATAATAACTCTCAAATATACTTCTTTCTCTCCTTTAACAGTGTTTCATCCTGGTACAGATCCACATCACTTAATATTTGAAAACTCACCCTGCTGGTTCGTTTATCAGGTTCAAATGTGTCCTCATTCCAGTCCATTTTCCACTCAGTTGTCAAAGTAAGTTTCTTAAAGGTCTGACTACATATCACTCTACCACCATTTAGTTGTGAAGATAAGATTAACTCTCCCCTTAGTCGATTTTTAGCTAATCAAATCAGTAATTTAAAGTACCCCCACTTACCATTAAATATGAAAGTCCATGTCACTTAGTAGAGTAAGCTCACACCTCCAAAGGCCACTGCCCCACCACCCTTGGGCAGTGCTAGGCAAAATGAAAGATTGTCATTGGTTTTTGTGTAGTAGGGAGAGTGACAGGAAATGACATGGAAAAAGAAGTATAAAAGAGGAGACCAGCATGATCTAGCATTCATTTCTTCCTGGCATTTGGAGTGAATGGCTGAAATCCCTGCCTTGGCTTGGAGGAGGTTTTCCTGGATCCTGAGTAGGCTTGCTGGGTGAGTGGCTGAGATTTCTGCCTCGTCTTTGGAGGGTTCCTTGGTGGAACTCTGGCTGAAGATACCACTGGACTTTGGCTGAGGATTACCAGGAAATCCACGTGGAGACAAGGGACTTGGGGAAGCAAGCCTGACTTCACCAGAGAAGGGCTTTGTAGGCTTGTTAGAATCTGTCTCTTTATCTACATTTTTCCACTTTCACTCTTTCCATCTCTTTGTAAATAAAGCTGCTAAAAGTCATTTTGACTTAAGCTATATTTTAAAATGGGTGACCATAATATTACTTATAACTCTCATATTTAGTATAAAACCTAAATTTAAATCTTACATGGTAAACTCTAATGGCTCCCTCTAGAATCTAGAATGGATTCCTCTAGAATCAAACATACCACCCTTAGTTTGACATTTGACATTTGACAACCCTTACCAACCTGGACCCTTCCTACTTTTCCAGTATTCTCACTTCACTCCTCTCCACATACTCCACAAACCAGCAGTGGTGACCTTCTTTGCTGTTACTTACACAAACAAATTGTTCTCAAATAAAAACCAATAAACCTATTATTTAAGAAGAAAGTTTGAGCTAATTCATTTCATGTAGTCTTAAGTATATTAAATTAAATTATCATTACATCTATTTTTAATATTGACCATTTAATTTCTTAAACAACATTTAAATAACAACAGTGCTCTTCTAGGAACTGTCCAATGTGTTTTAAAAATAGATGGCACTGGATAGTGTTACTAACATATAAATATCTCTTATCTCTACCACTACTAAAAATTATGTGTTGAATTTTCTCCTGTAATCATTTTCATCGAGCTAATATATGGGTCCATATTTGTTGCCTCTATTCATAAGGTATGAACTTTTTTTTTTTTAAACCCTTTCCTTCCATCTTAGAATCAATACTATGTATTGGTTCTAAGGCAGAAGAATGGTAAGGGCTAGGCAATGGGGGTTAAGTAACTTGCCCAGGGTCACACAGCTAGGAAGTGTCTGAGGCCACATTGGAACCCAGGACCTCTCATTTCTGGGCCTGGCTCTCAATCCACTGAGCCCCCCAGTAACCCTCCTCATGAATTTTTAAGGAAAACTGTCATAATGGAAAAGCAATTATTATAAACCTGCAATAAATATGACATTGAGTCAATTTTTCAAAAGGCAGATGGGAGAAAAGGTAAGGAATTTTTCCATAGTAGGAAGAAATATTGACTCTTCCTTTTGAAGGGCTGAATCCTTTCTAAATATAAATTTCTAGTAAGTGTTACTAAGTTACCAAGGAATCAAATTATAGTCAGCTAAAATATATCATTTGAATTTCTCTGAATAAAATTAACATGCCAACATATGTTCCATTAAAAGGGGGATTGAGAGATAAGAAGTAGCTTAAAGGCACTAGCAAAGAGTTTAAGGAATAATTACCACACGTAAAGTAAGGAGACTTTTAAAAAGTTTTAATTATTGCTTCCCCACTGTCAATATGACTTTAGACAGGTCCCTTAATAACTCAACAAACACGTATTAAACACATACTTATGAAGACACAATTTCTGAGAAATCAAAGATGAAAAATGATAGCTCTTATACAATCTACTAATAGAGAATATAACAAGTGCACAAATAAGTATGGCATATGTACAAGGTAGAATGTGATAAGGTCCAGACCACAGAAATCATTTCAACCCAAGACAATTATCTATTTTTGTACTATTTAAAGACTTGTAAAAAAGAGATAATAAATAAGAGAAATAAGAGGAAAGAATAGCAGTTGGACTTGATACTAGAAAGTTATGGGGAAACAGAGACATAGTCTAGGATAATGAAAGCAAATATTTTAGAGATGGAGTACCGTTCTCCCCGCCCAGGGACCATGTGCTGTGTCTCTCCCCGTGCCCTGCCCCACCCCTTACCTCACACAGGAGAGGGAGGAAGCATTCCCATTGGGCTGCTGGGCAGAGGGGTAGGGATGTGAAAAAAATATCATCAGACAAAGGGGGGGGGGGGGAAGAGCAGCTCTGCCCATGTCCCTCTGCTTTTCTAGTAACAAGGAGGGGGGGAGGCCATATATGCTCACAAAGAGTGTTCTTCATGCCATCTTTGGCACGTGTGCCATAGATTTGCCATCATTGGTCTAAGAAGTCCAACAGTGTGTAAGAATTATGAGTGCCCTTCAATTCCTGCTGCTATCCAGTAATGAACAGAAAAAACAAGTTAAAGAGAAATGGGCATTGCTAATACCTGGACAAGACAATACTAATAACCCCTATAACTCATCTAAATTATCCCCAGACTACTTCATTATAGAACTGTAGTACCATCCTCACTCAACCCCCACATCTACTCTTCTAATGAACTGGGAACTCTCACCCAGCTTGCCAAGAAAATGCATGGTCTCAGAAAAAAACAAGGAGGAAAAAAATTGCTAGACTCAAGATCTGAATCTAAGAAAAATAAGAATATATATTCAGGGCAGAGGGAGAAAATAATGAAGATGATGATAAGAACAGCATTTAGATAGCAATTTAAAGTTTGCAAAATGCTTTATAAATGTTATTTCATATGCTTTACATGGTGATACATTTATAAACTTAAAATGCTTGCCAGCTCCACAAGGGAGGAGGTTCGAAGAAGAGAGGGAGATAATTTGGATCATTTAACTTCAGACAACTTATGTAGAAATTTGTTATTAAATAAAAAATAACAAAATAAAGCTATAAATGTTACTTCATTTGATCCTGACAACAACCCTATGAAGTAGATACTATTATTATTCCCATTTTCCAGAAAAGTATGCTAAGGCACAGAGAAGTAAAGTAACTTGTCCAAGGTCACAAAATTAGTAAGTATCTGTAGCAAGAGCTGAACTTGGGTCTTCCTGACTTCAAGTCTAGCACTCTTTTCCCTGGGCCACTATTTCAATGACAAAAACCATCAAGTTTGCATTGAAAATTTAACAAATAAGAGCTACTTGTCATTCCCATCATCAAACTTCTGGAGAATGAGGAAAGTAAACTGTAAGCTAAGATACTGATGAAAGCTGACAGAAGGCAGTGAGGAGTAGTAATAGGAATAGGACTCATACTTTGAAATATTGCATTTCCCATTAGTTGGCAATAGTTAAATATCAACTGCAAAACCTGTAGTTTCAACTTTTAGTCAAGCATGAATTGCAGACTGATAATTACCCACTCTGTATTAGATCTATAATATTCTATACTGGACATCAGCTTCATGCCTAATCTGTTTTATTACTTACTCAATGTTCTTAGAACTGTAAGATGAGATTAATTGCCTATAGTGGTTTTCCAATGTACCACACCCTGCACTCCCACTCATGTTTTCTATCTAGAAGCACTGTGAGACCTCTCCCAAGTTCATAAATGATGACAAGGTAGACAATGGGGGAATGTGGAACCTGCAAAGTAGGGACTCTGGCATTCCAGAAGAGCCCCCCAATCTTGTCCATCCTCTTATTCCCAATGACAACAAACCTCAAAACATACCTCCACCTGAATTTGGAATGGGAGATAACAAGCTCCCAGATCTCAATAAATATGCCAATCCTGATCCACAGCGTGGGGAGGTTGCCACTCTACAGCAGAGCTGCTACTCCATATTGTCAACTCCAAAGAGACTATTCTACTAGCCCTTTGGCTTGTCCATCAGCCCTAAGGCTACCTGATTAACCCCACCATAAACCGTTTCTTCTTTAAATAAAATTATTTTCTTACTTCTGGATTGAACAGAGTTTGAGTCTCCCATTCTTGGGGTGAGACCCTGCTACATAAACTTGGGTGTGTTTCTCTCACAGCAATATGACCTTGACAAAACTGGCTCATAATATTCTAATTTTTCTTTCCTTTGTTTCTGAGAGTATATCAATCATATAATTGTTAGTTTATTTTTCTTATCTGTACATGTCAGTGAAAAAGGAAATTAATTACTGCATAAAATAAATCAGGAGTAAAACAGATAAAGGAGCAAGAAACTTATAAAATGAACTGTTTATGACGAGTAAGATTTTAGCAAAAAAATTTTTTTCAATTGTCTCTAGCCTTAAAAATTAGGCAAGAAGAACAATGAGAGAGAAAGATTGCCCATTTCCAAGATTTGTTGTACACTAAAAGAAGAACTAAATTCATAAATCAGTATAAGAAACTTGGAATCCAACATGATCTTTTTTTATTATTAACTTTATGGGCTTGCTGCAAATTATAATGGAAGAACAATTGGGCTTTGATGATGTATTTCTCCATACATTAAAATTTCAAATTATTTGGATACCTTCATTCAGGATGCATGTGCTAGATGATACAAATCCCTCTGTGGTAGATGATACAAATCTTTCAGACCTTCTCACTTGGATTATTACAATAGCCTCCTAATTGGTTTCCCTGCCTTCAGTCTTTCTACTCTCCCATTCTTTACATAGCTGCCAAACTAATATACTAAATATCAGGTCTTAACATGTCACTCCCTATTGCCTATTGGAGAAAATGTAAAATTCTCTTTTAACAGTGAAAGTCCTTCACAATGAAACTCCAACTACCCATCCAACTTGATTTCACATACCCCACATCACTCCCAGACTGGCTACTTGCTGGGAGCCACAATCTTTCACTGCCCTATCTTCATCTTTGTACAGGTGACATGTCCCCTCATGCCTTGAACACACTCTTTTCTTAATTCCTCCTCTTGGAGTTCTTAACCCCTCCAAGGCTTATCTCTACTACCATGTACTTCTCTTGAAGGACTTGGCTTTGTCCAATTCCCCAGGAAAAAGTATTCTTACCTCTCTTCTCCAATTCACCCTCACTGAAAAATAGTTTGTATGTTTTTTTACATATCAATTTTACTTATCTGTGCATGTGCTATTCTCAAAAGAATCCAAGTTCCTTGAAAGGCCTTTTAATTCTCAGTACTTACATAGGCACTCAGAGAGCATGTAAATAGTTGTTGAATTAATAAATAGAAGTTGCAAAGCAGGTGTTCATAGAATTTCTTCATAAGGGTTCCTCTTAAAACAAGAAAATCACACATCCAGTGGTTCTGTGACCACAGCACCAAAAATTAAGGAACCATAAGTCAAATTACAATGAGGAATGTTTAAAGAGAAATAGTAATACCAACAAATATTGCTCAAAAGTCTACTATAATGCAAAAAAAGTACTAGGTAGGTATGACAACTATGAATTATTAAGGAGATCAATAAGATAATTCTAAAGGGAAATTATAGGAAATTTGAACAGAGACATAGAAGATGGGGACAGCTAAATAAGAACAAAATACATGTTGCCATAATCTTTTTTTATAACACAGACAGTTCTCAATTTACAAAATTTTTATAATACAGACAGTTCTCAATTTATAACCTGTTCAGCAAATTTGGGGAAGGAAGGCAGTAAGGGGGCTTGGGATGCCCATGGAGAGAGGGGCCAACACATGACTCAAGGACACCTTGGGGCCTAGGACACTCAGTGGCACTGAGGTCAGCCACAGACAGAAATAAAAGAGGACAGGCAACACACAGGAGAGCTAGGATAGGCATGATGATAGTAACATCAGGGTGGGTAAATGGGGCAAAGGTCTCCTCTACTAGAGGGGGAGAGGGGCATAAGGTGGGAGGGAGGGGGGAGAGAGAGGAAACACAGTACTATAAAGCAAATATAGAGTATTTTTGGAATGCAGATTTCTTTCAGAATTCTTCATTGTGATGTCAAATTTGCATCATGCAAATTTATGTAAAGCAAGAGCTGTCTGTTTAAAAATATCTCTGAAAAAAATAGTATATTTGAAAGTGCTTCTACCTACATGACCCTGGGCAAGTCACTTAATCCCCACTGCCTGGCCCTTACTGCTCTTCTGCATTGGAATGATTAGTATCTATTCTAAGACAGAAGGTAAGGGTTTTTTAAAAAAGAAAGGAAAGGAAGGGAAGGAAGGGAAGGAAAGGAAAGGAAGGAAAGGAAGGAAAGGAAGGAAAGGAAGGAAACGAAAGAAATGAAGGAAACGAAAGAAAGGAAAGAAGAGTGCTCCAAGCTCTTTAGAAGGAAGGGTTACCTATAAATTCAAGTTCTTTTGTTATACTATTGTATTCAATAGCTCACCTGTACTTAAATTTCCTGGGATTTCGTCTGCGATCTCTACTATTGTGATAGTGTGGACAAGCATAACCCTGACGACAGAGGCGAGGTGGCTTTGGACACTGTTCAGTCTTGTAGCCACCTAAGACAAAATTGGTATCTGAAAAAATAAACAAATGCTTCATTTGCAAACAGCAACAGATTAATTAATAATCATTTAAAATTCCAAATGCATTTATAAAGCTCCCATGTCACTCAATTTGCCACTTAATAAAAATTAATTAAACTTTCTGGGACACAGTTTTAGTAATGTCTCCTACAGTTCAAAAAATCTACTATTTTATGTGCCTAGCACTGTGGATACAAAGAGAAAAAAAGACAGACCCTACCATCAAGAAGCTTCCATTCTATTATTAGCTAGCCAGATAGTAACAGTCTCAGAAATGATGAAATACCCAATGTTTTATGAATATCGTTGATTTTTTTAAAAAGTTGTCATAATATATGTTTGATGAGACTGGATACCCTATTCACAGAAGGATATTGGAAGAAAGGAATGGAAGATAACTTATGAAGAATAAGCAAAGGTAGCATATAATAAACCTCTGTGGGAAATAAAGCAATGAATACTTTAAATTGCTTTAAATGTCTTTCTTAGTTGAAATTCAAGTACATGAAATTCTCTACTGAGGCCAATGTCAATTTTATTAAGAAAAAGATGTCCGGCAACCACATAAAAAGACATGAAGAATATCTAAGTAACTAAAAAAGGACTTAAAAGGGGAACTATCTAAAAAACAAAACATTGATTAAACAAATATTTTTGTGATTGTTCTTATGTGAGATACTGTGAAATGTGTAAATTTAATAAATGCTGATTAAATGAGAGAAAAGAATTAGCTACAAGAAACTTAAAGCTACAAAGAGCAAGGAGAAATTCTATGCTGGATTTTACATTCACTAACAAAAAGGAATTGGTGCTGTGATAGAAATTACTGGGAATTCTGAACTCCCCACCTAGAGTTTGTCATAGAGAAGAGAAAATTTAGGCATAGCTGAGAAAATCAAGTTTCAAAGAGTTCAGGGGAAAGAGAGAGATAGAATCCATAGATTAAAAAATACTTCAGAGGAAGTCAGTCCAGATGGGAGAGGAGATGTTCAAGAATAAAATTCTAAAGCCATACAGAGAGAAATTCCAGTGAGCAGGAAAAACAGGATCTGTCTGAAGAGATTGGTGTTAACTCACAGGGAATTCACCAGACAAGTTGGACTTTTAAAGAAAGGTTCAGAAGACTGAAGCAAGTAAGTTCAGGTAACTGAGAATTAATATAAAAGTGTGGCAATGTCTTATAAAAATAGTGTCAGAAATGCTAATAAAGCTTAAAATGAGCTTGGGATGAAGAGGAAAGCTAAAAAAAGTATTTTTTTTTAGCTTTACTGGGAGGGGGAAAAAAGGGGGCAGAATCTTTGCTTGCAGGTAGGGGGAAGATTATAACTACCTGATTTCTCTGCCAAAGATAATGACTTTTACACCCTGGAAATGACAGGGAAAAAAATGGCTAATAAAGGATTGATACTCAATATAAGTAAAAAAATATAGTAAAAGAGCTTGAGTCATTTGGCCCAGATGAACCACATCCTTGTGTACTTGGGGGGGGGGGAGGGGGAAGGTAAGGGGAAAAAGTAGTGCTTTTACAAAAGACTTGGAAAAGACCAAATGTACCCCTCCCCCCCTTTTTCTTTTTTTCTTTTCTTTTCTTTTTTTTTTTTTTTTTTTTTTAGGGAAAAGAATAGTTTAAAAACTATAGGCTAAAAGGCAGCTAGGTAACTCAGTGGTTTGAGAGCCAGACCTAGAGAGGGGAGGTCCTGGATTTAATTTGGCCTCAGCCACTTCCTAGCTATGTAACCCTAGACAAGTCATTTAAACCCCCATTTCCTAAGTTTTACCCTTCTTCTGTCTTGGAACCAATTTGATTCTAATTTGTATTGATTCTAAGACAGAAGCTAAGGGTTAAAAAAAACAAAACTATAGGTCAGTGAGACTGAATTAAAAATTCCAGGCTGGTCATTAAAGAGATGGTTAGTTTATATCTAGAAAAGTATTTTGTTTTAAACCCAAGTCCTACTGACTCTAGGCTTGGCATTCTATCCACTAAACCATCTGGATGCCCTGAGAAAGGAATGATTTAACCAGGATGGCCTAATTAAGAATAAATCAAGCTCTTCTAATTTTATTTACATTTTTCATTTGATTAACTAAACTAATAAATAAGAGCTACACTATGGATATAGTTTACCTAGATTTTAACAAAATATTTCAAAAAACATTCCTTAAAGAGAAGCTAGAGTTAAAAATCAGACAATACAATTAGATGAATTTGGAACTATTATATGTCTTCAGATAGCTGTTACAGTTGAATCTCAATCTAGCAAGAGGTATCCACAATAGAATACTCCAGGGATCTATACATACCCCTGTACTATTTAACTTTTTTTATCAACTGACTTAAAGAAACAGATAGCATGCTCATAAATTTTTTAAAACGACAGAAAGCTAACAGATAATTAACACTCTGGATGACAAGCAGTAACCAAAAGAATCTTGACAGGACAGAACACCAGGTTATTATCTAATAAGATGAAATTCAATATGGAAAAATGTAACATCTTGCACTTGGTTACCAAAAAAAAAAAAAATTGACTTTATAAGATGGCAAAGGCAAGATTAGGCAATAGTTCTAAAAAAGATCTGGGGGGTTAGTAGAATACAAGTACAGTCACACAATGTGCTTTAATTCTTTAGTTCTGGGCTACAGAGTTTAAGAAGGATATTGATAGGATTAGCTAGATAACACAATAGATAGCGTGCCAGGTCTAAAGTGCCTCAGATACTTGCTAGCTATGTGACCCTTGGGAAGTCACTTAACCCCATTTGCCTAGCCCTTGCCTATCTTAAGAGTTGTTATTAAGACAGAAAATAAGGATTTTAAAAAAACAAAAAAATTTTTAACGATATTGATAAGCTGGAAAGTATTTCAAGAAGGACAAAGAATGATAGAGGAACCTGATTATAAGAAATGGTTTAAAGAATTAGGTATGTTTAGCTGGGGAAAAAAGAAGACTCAGGGAAGATTCATGACAGTTGTCTTCAAGTATCTAAAGACTGCCATGTAGAGGAGAAATTAAACTTGTTCTGTCTAGTCTCAGGGGGCCAAAACATAAGCAATGGGTAGAAGCCACAAAGAGACAAATCTAGGCTTGACATCAGGAGGGGAAAGTCCCTAACAATTAAAGCTGTGCAAAATAGAATGAAGCTGCCTGAAAGATGTAGTAGGTTTCTTCTTCTTCTTGGGGAAATTAAAACAGAGGATAAACAACCACTTGCCAAGCAGATAATCATGACATTTTCTTTTTGTGAATAGGATGAACTAGAATTCTTTTCTACATCTCATATTCTTTAATTTTTTTCTCAAGATGCTAAACAGAGTTGTCTTGTTTTTTTAATCTCAGAGAAAATAGGAACGCAATGGAATTTTTGAACCAGAGTACCATGATCAGATGGACTAGAAAGGTCAAAGACAGAGGAGGTGTGGTGTGGTGTGGTGTGGTAGAAAGAAGGAATCTCTACTTTAGAATCAGAAAGACCTGTGTTCAAGAGCTATCATGCAACCTGTGAGCAAGTCAGTGAATCTCCTGGTGGCCTGAGGCAACTCTCTACACTACAGAAGAGCTGGATATGTATACCTACATCAATGTCAGTAGGGAGAAGTTTAAGGAAGGCAGTTCCCCACACTAGAATCTTCCCACATCAATTAAATCACAGGTCCAGAATGAAAAAATTAAAATGTAATTAAATGATGATTGTGCCACAAGAAAGGGTAAATAAAAGAAATTAAAATATGAAAAATCCCATTATGAGCAGAACCAAAAGAAGTATGAGCACACTAACTACAATTACTGAAGACAGAATTTAACAGCAATGAAACAAAGTTAAATCCATCAACATTAATACTACCTAAAAAGAAGATAGCGTTTATGTCTTTTAATGAGTGGTAAATGAGAGAGAAGAAAGAGAAGGAAAAAGGGATTCGAAGATATTAAGTTGTAAAATGACTGATTTTATTGGTAAAGGGAGATTCCTCACAGGTAATTCACTACACCAATGAAATCACAATTCTAAACAAAAAGATATGAGAAGCATGTGGATATACGTGCAATAATTCTTAATGAACACTTTTATTACGAGCTTAAAGATTTTGATGATTACTTTTTGTTTTTTATATGTTTTGCTGAAAATAACTCATTATCTTAAAAATAACTAACATTTACATATTGCTTTATGGCCACAAAGTATTGTCATCTCATTTTCTTCTCACAAGAAAGAGTAGTATGAATAAAATTGCCTTACAATGTGGGTAGAGAAGCAATGCAAGCCTTTAATAAGGAAATCAAGACTCAGCAATCAAGCAACTAGCTCAAGGTAATCCAGTTAATAAAAGGGAGCCAAGATCGAAATGCAGGTCCTATCCCCAAACCCAATATTCTTTTTGCTAAAGTAAACTGCCTCATAAAGAGAAATAATGCGAATATGAGTAAAACAAGCAAAATGAAAATGTGGAATAATATTCAATTAAAAAAATTTTTTTGGTATTCAGCTTGTCATGATTCCTTTCAGGATGAGTATTATATTTCTACCAAAGAAGATGACAACTCCTCTATACATCAGGAAACTGCCTTCATAAGCTACCATTGCTAAGAAAATACTGGCAGGCAATGACCCAGGACAATTCTGAGGGATTTATGGAAGAGAACGCTACCGACTTTCAGAGGAAGATCTACAGGGAGTAGAAACAAAAAGGAAAAACAACTGCTTGAACACCTGGGTTGATGTGGATGTGATTGGGGATGTAGACTCAAAACAACCACACCAATGCAACTATCAATAGTATGGAAATAGGTCTTGATCGATGACACATGTTAAAACCAATGGAAATGCGTGTTGGCTATTGGGGGGGAGGGGGGTTGAGGAGGATAAAGAGGAAAATAAGAATATGAATCATGTAACCATGGAAAATTTTTCTAAAAAATAAAAATTTAAAAAAAAGAGAGAAAAAGAAAATACTGGCAGCAAACATATTCATGATAAACCTCTCCAAATTTAGAAATATCAACAAATGATAGACATTAAATCTGTTCCTGGGCCTATACTCAAAGCCTTTCCAACATGACAGTAATTATTTATTTTTTCATGACAGTATTTATAAGAGGTTATATTCTATTGGAATTGGCATTCAAGAATCCAGGGTAATTCCCAAATCATGATAAAGCATCTAGGCAAGACTTGTGGTGATGGAGTTGATATTCAAATGTATTTAAATATGAGGAATTCATGTTAATTCAATGGAAACATTTTTGATGTGTTAGGCAGCTACCAACTGCAGTGGATGGGGTGTTGAATTTCAGAAAAGAAGTAGAGGTAGATAAAAAATTCAGAAGATCTGAATTCAAATCCTACCTCAGACAATCATTATCTGTCTAACTGTAGGCAAGTCACTTAACCTCTCTCAGCCTCAGTTTCCTCATCTGTAAAATGGAGATAATAAAAGCACCTACATGACAAGGTTGTTGTGATGATCAAGGTAAAATACTCTGCAAAAAATAAAGTATAATAGGAGGAGGAGGAAGAAGAAGAGGACTGGGTACTGGGAAATTTAAAAAAAAAAAGTCCCTAAAGGTCTCTTTCTAAAGGAGTTACATGACAATGACAATGGTGTTAATAATAATAATAATCCTAGCTGGCATTCTTCCTCTCTTGTCACCACCCTCCACACCATTCTACCAACAATCTTTCTCTAAAGGAGCTTCCACGCTGGCCCCTCCACTCTTCTATTAGGTGACTGTTAAATCTATAACAGTATTTTAGGAAAATCCTAGGTATGCCTCTCTTCACTCTCTCCTTTATAGCACCTTAACCCACTCCCCTTAATCCCTATTTCTAAAACTGAGATCAAATTAAATCTTGCCCCTAGACAAAGTGTGTCAATCTACTATCCTCTCCAGACCACTCTGGAGTAGCTACCAATCTCCTAAGCAGTTTCTCCATTATAATGTAAGCTCCTGGAAGGGAGAGACAATCTTTGCTTTTGTAGTATTTATATTTAATGCTTGCATATAGCAAGCACTTAATACTTTTTCCATTCATTCATTCATATTCATTATTCATTACTTGAAAGCTTATAAAAAGCACTTGATGTCCATTAACTCATTTAACCCTCACAACAACCCTGTGAAATATATAGTATTATACTTTTCCAAATGAAGAAAAGGCTCAAAAAGATTAAGTGATTTGGCCAGGGTCACACAGCTAGCAAGTATTTCACTAAAGATTCAAACTCAAGTCAAGGTCAGTCACTGTTCTACACCAAACTACCTTATCATGAGAGAAGAAAAGGAAAAAGACATGTACAGAAATAAGGTACAATCTAAAGAAGATTGTATAAAAGACAAAAGATGGTCAAAGTAACATAAAAGAGTTGCAGAGGAAGATTCCACTTCATGATCTGCAGGAAAAAGTGAAAAAATCAAGATAAGAAGACTTCATGGAAAAGGTGACATCTCAGTTAGTTCTTTTTTTTTTAATAAATTTTTTTTAATCCTTTAACTTCTGTGTATTGGGATCCTAGGTGGAAGAATGGTAAGGGTAGGTAATGGGGGGGTCAAGTGACTTGCCCAGAGTCACACAGCTGGGAAGTGTCTGAGGCCAGATTTGAACCTAGGACCTCCCTCTCTAGGCCTGACTCTCAATCCACTGAGCTACCCAGCTGCCCCCTCAGTTAGTTCTTAAAGAAAGAGAAGAATTTCAAAAGGCGGAAAGAAGTACATAGCAGGCACTATTGTTAGACTACTTAGAAGTAGGAGATATGAGAGAGAAGGATGAAATCAAAGAGTAACTAGCAGTCCAGCTTGGCTATAATATAAAATGCCTGAAGAAAGGCTGAATGAAATGACATTGAAAAGATTGCTTCAATAAGATTGAAGTGAAGCTGTAGAGGGCCTTAAATAACAAGCAAAGGTCTCTATTTTATCTTATACAAAGCTTTTTAGTGAGACAGTACTAAAATCAGACAAGATCATTGGATACTATTGAGGCATCTCCTTGGAGGAGACTGTGGTCCAAGGTAGACTAGTAACATTAATACAAAGTAAACTTTCCTCAATGAGTTCAGTGCCTGGCTCACAGCCTTTCTCTACAATTTCTGACTTCAAACCAAGGGATTTTAAAACACATAGTGATACCTCCCCCCCCCCCCCAAGCACCATAACCTCACAGTTCCTCAATTTACTCATTTCCTATGACCTCCTCTACCCTACTCCACTCAAACACAAAAAAGGCCATAACTTTGATCTTGCCATAATCTACAAATGTTCCATTTCCATGATCTCTGAAATTCTCTTTTCTGATCAAAATCTACTGTCATTCCACCTCTGCCTTGAAACCCTAAACCACTCACAAGAGCAAGTTCTTTCAAACTAGTTCATCCCTCCTCAAGCCTTTCAAGGCTCTCTGAGTCTCTTGCCTCCTATTTTGTTGTTTTGGTTTTTTTCCAATCAAGGTAAGTTGGCAAGAGCTTCTTCTCTTCAATCTCCTCAACTCATATTGCCCAGATGTCTTCTCCCAGTATCTCCTCCTTCACCCTTGTCTATCATGGATAGGTAACCCTTCTCGAAGTCAAGGTAAACCTTTCTATGTGAACAAGTAATGTTGCATCCAGGAGATAGTCCTTTATCATCCCCATTCTCTCACTTATCTTCAGTCTCTTCTTCTCTACTGACTACTTCCCTACTGCTTACAAACATGCCATAATCTTCCTGAGCCTCAAAAAACCCTCAATTTATTCCCCACTAGCTACTGTCTCATACTTCTTCCTTTTGTAGCTAAAGTCCTTGGGAAGGCCAACTACAATAGGCACTTCCACTTCCTTTCTTCTCAGTCTCTTAGCTCTCTACAATCTGGCTCTTTCAACCTTATCGACTGAAACAGCTCTCTCCAGTTACTAATCATACTTTAATTGTCAGATCAATGGCTTTTTCTCAATCTCCATCTTTCTTAACCTCTCTACAGGTTCTGATACTGTCAATCACACTCTTTTTCTTGATTTTTTCTTCTCTCTAAGCATTCATAACATGACTCTCTCCTAGTTCTCTTCTTACCTAACCAACTGCTTCTTTTCAGTCTTCTTTGCAGGATCTTCATTCAAGTCATGCCAACTATCTGGTGATGTCCCACAGGGCTCTCTATTCTGGTCTGCCTTCCTTTATCCCTTTCTCTACTACTACACCTGGTGAGCCCCTCAACTACCCTGGATTCAATTGTCATCTTTATACTAATGATTCTCAAATCTACCTATCCAGTCCCAATCTCTCTGCAGAATTTCAGTTTCCCATCTCCAACTGCCTACTGAGTATCTCAAACTAGACATCCTATAGATTTTTTTCCCAAGTAGATGGTTTATTTCTCTTTCAAATTTCACAGTCATGTCAGTTTCTGCCAGACAATTAGTAGATCGAAATGGAACTCATTGGGGGCAGCTGGGTGGGCTCAATGGATTGAAAGCCAGGCCTAGAGATGGGAGGTCCTAGGTTCAAATCTGGCCTCAAGACACTTCTTAGCTATGTGACCCTGGGCAAGTCATTTAATCCCCACTGCCTAGCCCTTATCACTCTTCTGCCTTGGAACCAATACACAGTATTGATTCTAAGACAGAAGGTAAAGGTTTCAAAAAAAAAATGGAACTCCATTAGCTTTCCCCCCAAATCTTCCCTCCTTCTAAACTACCCCCTTACTTTTGGAGGCACGATCATCCTCTTAGGTCACTCAAGCTCAAAACTTAGGTGTCACCTTCAATTCCTCTCTTTTGCTCTCCATATCCAATCTGTTACCAAATCCTGCCAATTCTATCTTTGTAATATCTCTTCCATATTCATTCTTTCAATCCTCTGACACAGCCACCAACATTTAGGGGTAGGCCCTAAGAAAATCACATTTGAATTTTGTAATAATCTGCTGGTTGGTTTGCTTCTCTATGCCTTTCCTCACTCCAGGCCATCCTCCATTCAGGTATCAAAATGATCTTCCCCAATATAAGTCTGATATCACCCTCCCCATTCAATAAACTCCAGTGGATCCCTAACACCTCCAAGATCAAATATAAAATCTTGTTTGGCTTTTAAAGCCCTTATTAATCTGACTCTCCCCTCCCTTCACTTTTCTAGTCTTTTTTATCCTTTATGACCCGTCCCACTCCCACATATTTCTGTGATTCAGTGATATTAATCTCTGTTGCTGTTCCTTGAATGAGACGAGACACTCCATCTCCCAATGCTACACATTTTTCCCTGGCTGTCCCCCATGCTTGGAATGAACATGCCCTCTGACTTCCTTAAAGTTCCAGCTAAAATTCCATCTTCTACAAAAAGCCTTTTCTAATCTCTCTCTCTCTCTCTCTCTCTCTCTCTCTCTCTCTCTCTCTTTTATCTCTCTTTTAAACCTTTAACTTCTGTGTATTGGCCCCCAGGCAGAAGAGTGGTAAGGGTGGGCAATGGGGGTCAAGTGATTTGCCCAGGGTCACATAGCTGGGAAGTGTCTGAGGCCACATTTGAACCTAGGACCTCCCATCTCTAGGCCTGACTCTCAATCCACTGAGCTACCCAGCTGCCCCTCTAATCTCTCTTAATTCTAGTGCCTTCCCTCTACTGATTATTTCCAATGTATCTTGCTTAAAGCTTGTTGAACATAATTGTTTATATGCTATCTCACTAGATTGTAAGTTCCTCCAGAGTAGGGTCTATCTGTTACTTTCTTTGTATCTCTAATACTTAACATAGTGCGAAGCACATTGACTGAAAAATATTAAACATAATTTCACTAAATGCAGAACTGAAGCACAGAGGCAATAATTCAAAGTGGCATATTTCAAGACAATGCCAAATAATGCAACATGTCTTAATAGAACCTGTCTTAAAGAGAATGTTCTTTTAATTTAAGCAAAAAAAAAAAAAATCAAAGCCAAAAATCCTTCCTTACACAACTCTGTAACACTAAAACAACTGTCTCTTACACTCTAACAGTGCAATATAACCAACAGATGGGTTACTATTTATGTACAATATTTTTGCTATCAGATAAAATTTTTGTCCCACAAAAGTACATCATCTCTGTCTATTACTTTCTCTAGTTTTGAAAGGGATATGGACTGCAGAAAGTATAAATTATTGGACATTGATGATTTAGAAATGAGTGTCTTTTCTTTATCTGATCCAATTTAGAAGAATTAGGTTGTTTATAGCAGGTGAAGTTTGGGGAATATTTTGAACATGGCAAGACACAGAGCTAAATAAAAAGCAGGAAATGGTTTCAGTGATTCTCCAGATTCAACAATAATAAATGGCACTCACTTACTGATCCACATGAGGTTGCCTGTATTAGGGAAAATTACTTTTCAAAAACTATACTGGGGGCAGCTGGGTAGCTCAGTGGATTGAGAGTCTGGCCTAGAGACAGGAGGTCCTAGGTTCAAAGCCGGCCTCAAACACTTCCTAGCTGTGTGACCCTGGGCAAGTCACTTGACCCCCATTGCCCACCCTTACCACTCTTCCACCAAGGAACCAATACACAGAAGTTAAGGGTTTAAAAAAATTTAAAAAAAAAACTATACTGTATGGAATATTTTGGATCTTTTAATAGAAGTAGTAGGACTTTACAGAATTTTCTCTAGCTGTACCTGACAACAACAGTTAGTGGGAAAACATGAGGCCCTTTAAATGATCCCGAACTGCTTAACACAAAAAAATCTTCCTTCTTAATATTAATATTGCAAATCACAGGATACAAAGATCTCAAAAATATTAAGATTATAATTCCACTCTAAGAGCAATACTAAAATTACATGATAGATGCAAGCAAGTTTGTGACACATCGTTACCAAGAACTACATTTAAGAACTGGAGTAAAAGACATCATTGGGAACATGTATGACTAGAAAAAGATAAGGGCCAGTAATATCAAGAAAGATGGAATTGACAGTAAAGCAGAGCAGTACACTAATACCATCAAGTTAAAAAGAAAACAAGGTGGCCTCCACCAGCATGCCCTGTAAATACAGCCATATGGAAAACTCAGAGCAAAACAGAGACAACAGTATCATGGAAGGAGTACCACACAGATGAAAACAAAGATTATTAATAATATTAAGGGTATAAAAACTTCCCTTTAATTCTAGAAAACCCCAAATGGTCTAAAAAGATAACATCGCGTTAGTGCAAATATACTTACAAAATACAAGAAGAGTTTATTCTGGGGATGGCATTGTGAATTTCATTTCATCTCTATGATTAAACCTCAACAAAACCAAGACAAGGCCAGATGCAGCAACAGGTAAGAGGATACTGAATGACAGAACATTACCTTGCCATCTGGGATCTTCTCCAAGGATTTTTTCTATCATTGCCTGGCTAGCTAAGACTCCAGGTTGCAAATCAGGAATGCTGTCACCACTGCCAAGCTGACCATTTTGTAAGGCTTCTTGTGCCTGAAGTTCCCTAAAACCAAACAATAATTCAGTTTACAGATATTAAATCTTTAGTGTCTTTTTAAATGATGTTCTTTAAATAAACTGTTTAATTCATTTTGTTATGTCACTCTTTGGAGCCCTAAGAGTCACTGCTACCTACTGGGTTCTAGATAGTTAAGTCACTGGCAGCCATCATGCCAAGGAAACCCCCAACAATTCTGTAATCTTACATACGACCTGACTCCCAGAAGCTTTATGAAGATTTTATCCTAAATAAGTACCACAATGCATTATGAATTAGGGACATTATCTCACAATTGAATACACTTGGTCAGCTCCCTGCAGTTAATTCAACAAGTATTAGAACATAATTACACAAACTGTAATATTCTGTAAAAAATGCAATGCTCAAAAATTTTACTATTTATTTAGGCAAATGATCATCAAAAAAAGTGATGTCTAAACTGTCTTTACTATAGAAACCATTATAGAAGAGTTACACAAATAAGGAGTATGGTTATGATATTCAGTTGAAAAAAGATTAATTCACCTTATATCATAAACTGGTGGTCTAAGATCAAGAGGGCCATGAGCAAAGGCACAATGGAGTCCATTCTTCACACAATGGCCACGAGCATCTGTTTCATGTATACATGTACCAGTCTTGTAATATCTGAGATGATACTTTCTTTCAGTGTCCCCAGTTGTCCGATGTAAATAAGGGCATCTGTAAAATAGGAAAAAAATTATATCCAATTCTTAAAAATTTTATAACAACTATTAGTTTCAATTTGGCTTCATTTACATATCTGCTCCTTAGTTAAACTCCAATTTTCTTATCATGGATGCTGAAAAGGAATTCTAACATCAATGGATAGGTACTCTGGATAATCAGAGCAGTTATGTGATTGCTTAGCTCAATGTAAAATTATCTAACAAATTACAAACAAATCACTGATAAAAGTTAGATAATATTAAAATAATCTCTAAAATAACCTCCTTTTATCCATCAGAAATCTAGTCAAATGAAATCATTTAATTTAAAAGTATTAGCATTCAAAGAATAATGGTTAATGAAAAATTTTTTAAAAATATTACTACTATATAGATTTATACGAAATAGTATAATTCGTCTTCCCAGGCCAAAGAGAAAAATCTCTCACTCAGACTAACACCAAATAGAGTGATTAACTTCAATGAGATCAAAAAGTGCCTCGTGAGTATCTTTAAAATAGGCTAAATGGAATCTGTACAATGGGCACAAGTGCACTCTAACTGGACATCTGCCCTGAAAGATTTCAAACCAATCTTTCCCTCAAATAAGAGTTTCTCCCAAGTTAAAAATATGAAGTTTTCAGGCACATTAGGTTAAAAATATGGGGCAATTTTGAATGGAAAAAGCTAGATTACATTTTTAAAAGAGTTCATATTTTTAAAAAATATATTAAAATTTATGACTTGGCTCAAAAGACATTTACTAAGCTCCTACAATGTTTAAGGTATTATAATGCCAGGAACCAGAGATACCAAGAAAAAGAGTTTGCTCTTAAGCAATTTATACTGAGGTGATACATTTACACAAGTTTGTAAAAACAAAAGACAAAATGTATACAAAGTCATTTCAAGGAATGAAAGTAGGGGTAGCTAGGGGAACATAGTGGATAGAATGCCAAGCCTGGAGTTAGGAAGAACAGGGTTTGACTCTCAGCTCAAACATTTTCTAGTTGTGTGACCCTAGGCAAATGCTTCTCAGATAAGTGTTTAAAAAAAAAATTAAGGAGTGAGAGTTTACTATATTAATTGGCTGACTTGGAGTCAAACCATGCTTTTAAGGAACTTTGGGATCCCACAAAGCTGAACTAAGAAGGGATGGAAAATAAGGGTACTTGAACAGAAACATGGGAGGTAGAAGGCAGAATACAATGTATTAGAAATAGCCAGATGGTCAGTGTGACTATGATGGTGAATGTCTTAAAGAAAAATTTTATGAAATACCGCTGGAAAGGTTGGTTAGATATAAATTATGGAAGGCATTAAATGTCACATTGAGGATTTTATTTTATCCTGGGGGCAATGAGAAGTCAGTAAGGATGGCAGGTAGGAGAAAGAGAGACAAATTAGCAAAAAATAACAGTACAGGTGAGAGGTAATAAGGGCCTAAACTTGGGGAGAAGCTATGTGAATAGAGTGAAAGGGAAGGATGAGAGACCTTGTGAAAGCACTTTTAAGACAACTTGGCAAGTGATTAGATAGGAAAGTCATGGATGACTCAGCTATTGAGAATTTGGGTGGCTAGAAAGATGCTAACATTGTCATTAGCAATGGAACCCTTTAGAAGAAGGGGGGTTTTCAGGGCAATATGAGTTTTTATTTTGTACATGCTGACCTTTAAGATGCCTAAAGGTCATCCTTTAGATAGATATCTCCATATACATTTATATAGATATATATCCATTTATATACATATATATCCATATATATTTAGATAGATATATATCCAGGACAAAGCTAGAATGTGTGAATGAGGTTAGAATTCAGGAAATAAGATTAGGGAATACATATTTAGACTTGGGAGCCATCTATATAAAGATAAACTTAATCCATGTTTTATGATGCTGTTAGATTGGGAAGGAGAACAAAAAATAAGTAATTTATTGAAAGACAGTCAGGGAACAAGATTTAAAAGAACACAGAGATAGGATGGAAAATAACAGAGAACTAGAAATCAGAAAAGGGAAGAAAACAAGTACCAAAAAAAGGCCAGGGATGTTAAGACTGCCAATTTGATTCTGAAGATATGACTTCAATGGAAAAGTAAAATTTTACAAATCTAACTATTGTAGTTAGAAGACTGTGAAGATGGAATTAGCCCTCCCCTATTTATTCTTTAGACTTTAGCCATCAGGAATATAAACACCCACCCCACTTTCAATTGTGGCTAGGGAGAAGGTATATGACCCACATGTGCTAGTGAGTGACAAATCAAAAACAACTGACTGCCTCTGGGCAGTAGTCCAAAGCAAGGTTTAAGCTACCATTTATCCACGTAGAACTGGAGGGTGGACACAGGAAGTGACACAAAAAACTATCTTTTAAATATGATAGCAACTTCCTGTGAAGGGGATTTTGCCCTTTGAACTTGGCTTGGAGAAACTAGGGTTTGAGACCTCAGACTGCTTCCTTTTGGATTGTCATATGGGTGAGTGAAAGACTGACTCCCTTTCCTTGACTTTTCTGGAGGCTAGTGACTCTTAAGAGGCATCCTGCCTTGGAAGAGGCCTCGTGGCTAGAAGCCTTGATTAATTAACCTCTGTGCCACCCTTTGCTGGGGCCTTTGAAGCCCTGCCTTTGGACCAGGCCCCAGAGTCACACACAAACTCACTCTCTCACTCTCACTCACACTCACTCTCTCTCTCTCTCTCTCTCTCTCTCTCTTCCTATTTGTAAATAAACTACCATAAAAGTCATCTAGACTTGGGTCTTTAATTTGGAAATTGTGTAATCAATTCCTGGTGATCTTCACACAAAGTATTTAACTATATTTACCTTTACACCATTCTATCTTTTTTTCCCAAGTATCATCTCATTAGACTTCAAAAGTTGACCGATTGTGAAGGCACAACAAATCTGCTACTTAAAAAAGTCAGAGCAGACAATCTCATGCCAGCAAAGAAGGGCTCTATTTATAAATTATTTGGCCCAAATAAACATAGCATAAGTGGCTGATTTTAAAAATTACCCCACAAAGTAAAGCTTCTTCACAAAAGCATTTTACTAAAAATGGCTAAGAAAAAATTTTGCATCAACAAAAAGTTTAGAACAGACAGAAAAGGAACTATTATAGGAATTCTGACAGAGCAGGACACTCAGTTACTTTTAAAAGATCCCAGGATTGCTGTTTTATAGTGACTGTTCTCTGACTACAATTTCCACTCAATGTTATTTCCTAAAGTTATCAGTTAGTGTTAGTAGCATTCCCCCCATTTATCTGGAATAATCATGAAGTCCTAGGTCAGTGATAAGTGAATTGAAATACTCTGAATTTTTTCTATGCTATTTTTTGGGGGGTACTAGGCTTAACTATAGAAGAATTGGGTTCAAGTTCTTCCTTAGACACTTAACTAGTTGTATGGTCCTGAGTAAGTTACCTCACCTCTCTAGTCTCTGTTTCTTTATCTAAAAGACAAGGGGCTGAACTAGATGGATCTGTAGGGTCTCTTGTCTAAACTATGCTCCTACAATTTGACAGGTAAAGATATACCTCACTTTGGTTCATGGAGCTATTCTTGTACTCTATATGAGCAAAGCTATGTAAAATGAACAATATTCTAAATACAGTGAGAATGCTTATTATTTAAAAGATATCTTGCATTAAAGCTTTTAATAATATTCAATCCCTTTTTCCCTAATATTTTTAGTCCCAGATTTTTATCTCAGTTATTATTTACATTAAGTATTATGATGTGTTGTATATGAAACCCCAAAAGCAAGATAAAAACACAGAATATATGGCTTCTATTCAAGAATACCACAGAAGCTTAATGTCCAGTTGTTTAAACAAAGCCTTTACTCCACAGTTTTTCTTGTATTCATTTAATTTTGAATTAAGAAGCAGATTATAATTTACCAGAAGTTGGGAGAAAAAAAGTAGCAAAAGAGAAAACTATGTGAGTGTAAGGGAAAAAGAGGAATTCTACAGCAACCAAAAAGAGACAAGATATATTTACTGTCAATGGTCCAATGGATATGGAATAGTTCAAATTTCCTCTACTACTTTTTGGACTTTCTCACTCCAATACTACTCGCTTAATCTGCCTACAAACACATTTCTTGGTCCCATTTAACCAATATACTAGCACCTCCAGTAGCAAATCTTTGAACAAAAGAGGTTGGTTGTGGGAATTAGTGTACAGAGTCCAAAAGTTAAAAGTCCTGAAGACCTGGGTCTAAATTCTACCTTTGGCATTTACTAGTTTTGGAAGAGAATTTCCCTCTCTATTAATGTTACTTTGTTTCATGTCACTTCTCAGTGACCTGAAGGTCAAAGACCACTGAGATGTGAAGATATAGACAGGCCCTCAGAGAGAGGAAGTTGGAGAACCCAAGAACCTTCGAGACAGGAAGCTGATTTCATAGGCACTGCCCACCCCACCCCCCACTTCTCCCTCCCTCCCCCAGCCATGGAAAATTAAGAAACTATAGGGGGCAGCTGGGTAGCTCAGTAGATTTGAGAGCTAATCCTTGAGTTCAAATTTGACCTCAGACACTTCCCCAGCTGTGTGAGTCAAGTCACTTAACCCCCATTGCCTACCTTTACCACTCTTCTGCCTTGGAGCCAATACACAGTATTGACCCCAAGAAGGAAGGTAAGGATTAAAAAAAAAAAAAAAAAGAAAGAAAGAAACTATGGTTGGTTCCTGAGATGTGACATGTGAATTAGTGGGTGGAGAAAACTGCTTATAAGGGGAGACCCAGCAGGAAGAAGGTCTGCTGGCTGGAGCTTGGATCCTGAAGGAATTCTTTTTGGTGTTGATCTTCAATCCATCATGGCAGCCAATACAGTAGCAACTCTCTAGCTCTTTCCTACCTTTCCCTCTCTTTACTATTACTACTTTGATGCAATAAAGTTATTAAAGCTACTAGCAGCCTCATAATTTAATTTTAACTATTACACTAGTCACATGACTATGGGTCATTTAACTGAGGCAACTGGACCTCAATTTTACTACCTATAAAATGCAAATAACAAAATCTATAGGACCCATCTCTCAGAGTTATAAAGATTACAAGATAATCTATGTAACATTTTTATAACCTTTAAGTGCAATGTAAATGTCCACTATTATTAAAAGAAATCAATTCAACAAGCATTTTTTAAAAAACTCTTACTTCTTTCTGTCTTAGAATCAATATTGTGTATTGGTTCCAAGGCAGAAAAGAGCAGTAAGGGTATGCAATAGGGGCTAAGTAACTTGCCCAGGGTCACACAGCTATGAAGTATCTGAAGCCAGATTTGAAACTAGGACCTCCTGTCTCTAAGCCTGGCTCTCAATTCACTGAGCTACCCAGCTGCCCCCTCAACAAGCATTTAAGTCCTACTATGTGCCAGGCATTATACTATGCACTGGACATACAAAGAAAGACAACTGTGTCTGCTCTCAAGGAGCTCACTCTAATTTAACTTTCTTCGTTTGTAAGCCCATATAATGCTACTAATAAACCACCATTAAAACAGTGGCTATGAATTGCCTAGAACTAGCAGTTCTGATAGAGAATAGGGCACTAGAGGTATTTTTTCACTCAGGACTCCATGGAATATAGCTAACAGATGGCTGGATAAGGAACAATCCATGACAATGGAGTAGGATCTCTAAGTGTATGAAGCTAAATAATCTAGGCAAGGATCAAATTTGTGATTTTGGCCTCAACAACCCCAATGTTTTCTTTCTATATTAAAAAAGCTCCTGTTTCCTCTATCAGAAGATCAAATAATTAAAGCTCAGGAAGCATGATACATACTATAGCACATGCATGAGGTTTATGTAGCAGGTAAACTATGAAAGGCAGAGTGGTCTTGTCCTTCACCAACATATTCCATACCACACAGTCAGTAGGGTATGAATTTGGTGACCACCTTATTGTCATAAAACCTCAAAGTAGGAGCACAGAGATGGAACATTTTTAAGGAAAAAAAAACTGAGGCATTTACATATGATCAATATTGGATTCTAGTCTTTTTCAATATTCTGTCCTTACAATAACAAGCTCTGTAGCTTTTACTTTACTATCAAAACTGTCTACATCATCTACTTTGACTCTTAGTTATCTGCAAAATTATAATCTTAATTAATTGATTAGCTGATACCTGGTTATATAATTTCCCCCAAATTAATGCATCCAGATCTGCCAAGTTTCATTCATAAATAAAATTACTTCAGAAAAGCACAATGCTGCTCCAAGATGTTATTTTACTTATAAAATAATCCAATGAACATCACATGTTAAGTCAATTAAATGTACATGAATACAAAAAATAAAATAGACCTAATGAAACTGAAAAGAATTTGAATAAACAAATTTAATATAATTAAAATAAGAAGAGTAAGGAAAAATATTTGTATAAAATATCTGATAAGGTTTTGATGTCATAAACATAGAAGACAACTAAAAGAAACATAGATAAAAACCATTCCCCAGTAGGTCAAATATGAATGAACATCTCAAAAGAATTGCAAACTCTGAAAGAATGATTAAAATTACTAATAATTATCAAATCAAAATAAGTGAAATTTCAGCTGACAAAAAATTAGCGAAGACAACAAAGATTGGAAGATTATGGAAAGAAAAGAATATTAAAGCATTGTTAACTGATCCACACATTTTGTCTAAATTTTCTGGAAAGCAATTGAGAACAATGCTAAGAAAGAGAATGAAATATGTCCATACCCTTTGGTGGTGAAATTCCACTGCTAATTATATACTAAGGAAGTCAAGGTTAAAAAGAAAGGCCCATATTTACCAAAATATTTATAGCCACACTTTTTGTAGTAGCAAAATACTGAAAATTGAGTAGATATTGATCATTTGTGGAAATAGCTTAAACAAGTAATGGTACATGAATGATTAGAAAATTACAATGCTTCAAGAAAGTAAATATGAATATACAGGAAGACATAGATGAACTAATGCAAAGAGAAGTGAGCAGAATGAAGGAAATGATATATACATGATTACAATATAAATGTAAAACAAAATTTAGACAATGCTTTAAAATTATGATTAAGCTTAGCCCCAAAGAAGCTTCTTTGCAGAAGTAAAGTATTATGGGAGTGAAATAAGACCTATATTGTCAGATTTGTCAATGTATTGCTTAGTGTTGCTAAACTAGGATTATTTTCTCTTCCTTTAAAAAAAAATTTAAAAGAATGTTCTTTGGGAGGTAAGAGAGGGAAACAGGGAAATGTATGAGATATTAAAACAATACACACATAAAACTGCATGAAATGAAAATTCAATCAAGAATTTCAAATTGTTAAAAAATTTGGTCTGCTAAAATAAAAAATAAAGAATTTTGGTATATAAAAACATCAAATTCTTTGTCTAGCTCTCTTTCTATTTGTCATTTCCAAGTTGAAATCAATAACATACCTCATCATATAGCTAAGAAAATATTGCTACAATCATAAGAAAATCAAAGGACTACCCAGAAGCATTAAAATTTCTAGCTGTGTCCTTTTGTTCTACAGAGGGAAGGTGGTAAAGAGAGAAGAGACCCAATGAAAACCTTTACATTCTATAGAATTTTCAATTACTCCAAATGTGACATCTTACTTAAAATGCAATTATCTGAAACGTATCCTGTTCAAGTAGTGTGATAGTCCAAAAAGTCTCTCTTGAATTTTATACAACTTCTAGAGACTCAAAAGGTTGCAGCATTTGCTCTCCCTTTTTAGCTCCCTCCTAAATTTTTCTGGAAACTCCTATGTACTTGACTGCTAGAGTACCATTTCTTCTACAAAGGTGTCTCAAGATTGGAGGAGCTGGCAAAGACAGGCCTATACCTTAAAACAAATTCTAAAGGCATCTTTTAAGTCATAGAATTGGTTTCACTCTGGAAGTTTAAGAAACATTGTCACACAAAATCCCAGAAATGGGATATATGACAGCACAAGTCAAAGTGGAGGAAAACCCCTTAATAATCTACCCTTAGAGTCCCCATCCCTTTAGATGGCCAGGAATTTAACTCCTGTATGGACAATGTGAACATGCCCACTCTCTTTGTTGTGTTTTGAAAAGAGCAAAGCTACCTCTATTTCATCATTCTTTTACAAATGTGCTCACATGTTCTTTTTTTTTTTTTTTAAATCCTTGTACTTCGGTGTATTGTCTCATAGGTGGAAGATTGGTAAGGGTGGGCAATGGGGGTCAAGTGACTTGCCCAGGGTCACACAGCTGGGAAGTGGCTGAGGCCGGGTTTGAACCTAGGACCTCCTGTCTCTAGGCCTGACTCTCACTCCACTGAGCTACCCAGCTGCCCCTCTCACATGTTCTTTTGACTTGGAAGAGAAGTGGAAGTATAAAGCTGAACCATCCACCTACATCTGCACATCCAATTATATACTGCCCTGTCTTTTAGCCTCCTTGGGCTGCATTAGAGTCCCATACCTCATTTTTAGGCTGTCCCTTGTCTTTAGAATGTTACTGAGCTTCTCACTATCCACACAATTGTCTTCATCATCCTAAATTCTATCTTCCTTTCCTCTCTCATTTTCTTCCCCTCTTCTGCCCTCCAGTACTTGCTTTATCCCTGTACTTGCTTTCCCTATTTGATTAGCTGATCAGACCTTCGTGTATCCTTGAGTGGCATCAAGGATGAGAAACCAATATGATTTGACTAAGCAGAAACTGGGGCTTTTCATCAAATTTCTCTGATACAGGTTTGATATCCAAGATAGAAACATGTGCCAGTTCCCAATGGATAAAAGGTCAAAGTATATGAACAAAGTTCTCAAAAGAGCTGAAAAATATTCACAATCACATGACAGAATGCTCCATTCACTAATAACTGGAGAAACAAAAATCAAAACAACCCTGAGGTTTCACCTTATTTGTAGCAAACTAGCAGAAAATGGCAAAAAATGACAACACTCAATTTTAGAGGAGTTGTGGAAAGACATTCAGTTGCTTTTCGGTCACGTCTTACTCTTTGTGATCCCATTTGGGGTTTACTAGAGCAGTTTGCCATTTCCTTCTCCTGCTCTTTTTACAGATGTAGAAACTGAGGCAAACAGGGTTAAGGGACTTGCCCAAGATCACACAGCTAGTATACATCTGAGGCTAGATTTGAACTCAGGAAGAGGTCTTCCTGATTCCAGGTCTGACCCTATCCACTGCACCACCTAGCTGTTCCACAGGTAAGGAAAGATAGACATACTAAGATTGTTGGTAGTAGAGCTATGAAATGTTACACCTATTCTAGAAAGCAATTTGGAATTATGCAAATAAATAACTAAAATATTCAAACCCTTTGAACTAGAAACTCCATTACAGGGTTTATCTCCAAAATATTTATAGCAGCATTTTTTGCTGATGGAAACAAAGCTGATGCTCATCAAATCGGGAAAGACTAAACAAAATTAAGTACATGAATGAAATAAAATATTACTGTACTATAAGAAATTATGTGTGATAAATATAGAGAATCATGGAAAGTTTCATATGAACAGATGCTTAATGAAGTAAGCAGAACCAAAAATACAAATACAATGTAAATGTAAATGGAAAGAATAATGATATATTAAAAAATCAGAAGTAAATGTAACAAAATGATAAAGATCAAAGAGGACTCAAAAGAAGAAATATGAAGGGACACTACTATCAACTCACTCCTTTCTGGAGGTGGTAGCTCCACAAGTATAATAACTTTAATAATAAGTTTTGGAGCTTTTAAATTAAATGTGTAGATTAGTTGTGCTAATTCTTTAAAAATATTGTTTGTTTTGTGGTAAAACTCTCTGGGAAAGAAAGTTGAGATAGTTTTAATGGGAGAAACAGAAGCTTTCAATAAAAACTTTTCCTTAAAAAGCATTATTAATTGAATTATTTCAGGCCTTTCTGAAAACCTCTCAGTCCCACAACTGTTAGAATGAACCCAAGCAAAGAATCAGTCTTTAAAAATCATTTGACTAGGGGGCAGCAAAGTGGCTCAATGGATAGAAAGGCAGGCTTGGAGTCAGGGGGTCCTGGATTCAAGTTTGACTTCTGACATTTCCTAACTATGTGATCTTGGGCAAGTCATTTAACCCCCTTTGCCTAACCCTTACCACTCTTCTGCCTTAGAACCAATATTTGATATTGATTCTAAGACAGAAAGTAAGTTTTAAAAAAATCACCCGACCTATCATCTGACCTATGACTACTTTACTAATATAAAAATATGAGAAAGGATAGGTTTCTTAATTCAGTTAAAGAACCTTGTTCATTTCACCAAAAAATCAGACTATACCAACTGACATATAACCAATAATGATCTATAGGTTTAAAAAAAAGTAGTGTAAATAGATATTGAAAATACATGATTTAGTCAAAAAGCAATTATGAAAATGCCCACTCAACCACCATACTAGAAGACAAAAAGAAACTACCTCTGCCTTCAGTTAATCAACATTGTTAATAAGCACCTAATATGTTGATAGATGGGGCAACTACATGGCAGAGTGGACAGAGTGCTCAGCCTAGAGGTAGGAGGACCTGAGTTCAAATGTGACTCCAGACACTTCCTTGCTATGTAACCCTAGGTAAGGCATTTAACCCTGTTTGCCTCAGTCTCCTCATCTGTAAAATGAGCTGGAGAAAGAATGGCAAACCACACCAGTATATTTGCCAAGAAAACTCCAAATGGGATCATGAAAAGTTGGACAGGACTGAAAAGACAACAACAATAATGTGCTAAATGCTATGTTATGCTATGCTAAACTCTGGCGATAACAAAAAGAGGACAAAAACTGTCTCTGCCCTAAAGGTACTTAAAATCTAATGGAAACAAAAATATACAAAGCAAACTATATACAAGATAAATTGGAAATAATTAACAGAGGGAAGGCATGAGAGCTAATAAGAAGTGTTGGAAAAGACTTCCTGTAGGAGTTCAAACTTAAAGGAAGACAAGGGAGGTCAACAGGCAGAGTTTAGGAAAGAGAGATTTCCAGGCAAAGGAGACAGCCAGAGAAATAACTAAAGACAGAAACAGAGCATCTTGTTCATGGAACAGCCAGGAAGCCAGAGTCACTGGATTGAAGAGAATTTGTTGGAGAGTAAGGTGTAAAAAGCCTGGAAAGGTAGGAGAGTAGGTTATGAAGGTGCTGAATGCCAAACATGACATTTTACATTTATTTCTAGAGGCATCATTTGATGAAAATACTCATGAGATCATTCAACAAAGTTATCTCCATACTAATTATGTGAAAGACATGACACTAATGCTGCATTCATAGGAAAGTCCTCAAAACTCCAAAAAAAAAAAAAAAATCCTCAAAGCTGAAAAAAAAATCCTATCATTGAGGATATAGACTCTAAATCAGGAGTTGGCAACTTTTTGGCCATGAGAGCCATAAATGCCACATTTTTTAAAATGTAATTTCATGAGAGCCGTACAGTGCTCACAGTGCGCGCTCCTGTAACACCGCCTGAAAAAAAATTGACTTTATGGCTCCTGCAGAAAGAGCCATATCTGGCCCTCAAAAGAGCCAGACATGGCTCGAGAGCCATACATTGCTGACCCCTGCTCTAAATGATCACAATAGTGAAAATATCAATAATATGGAAATAGGTCTTGATCAATGGCACATGTAAAACCCAGTGGAATTGAGCGTCGGCTACGGGAGGGGGGTGAAGGGAGGGAAAGAACATGAATTTTGTAACCATGGAAAAATATTCTAAATTAATTAAATAAAATTTTCCAAAGTAAAAAAAAAATTCCTATCAAGGAAAGCTCTAGGAAATATTGTGTTTCTGCTCTATAAAGAACTCTACAACAGCCTAAGAAGGACACTGTCTGTCTCCATTTCCTTATTCACAATTTCCTTGTCAACCCCACTATATTTTTGCTTTTCCTGTTATCTCTGCTCTCAAAAATAGCTTCACAGTGAGCTTCTTTTTGCCAAGTCCAATAACTCTTTCAGGGATTCATAATGTTGAAGTGAAAGGGACTTTACTAGTCAAGGTCTCAACAAACTAAATTCTATCTTAGCTTGAGCTGTTAAAAAAACAGGCTCTATAGCACTGCTGGGTTTGTACCCCAAAGAGATCATAGATAAACAGACTTGTAGAAAATATTTATAGCCGCGCTTTTTGTGGTGGCAAAAAACTGGAAAACAAAGGGATGCCCTTCAATTGGGGAATGGCTGAACAAATTGTGGTATATGCTGGTGATGGAATACTACTGTGCTCAAAGGAATAATAAACTGGAGGAATTCCATGTGAACTGGAAAGACCTCTAGGAATTGATGCAGAGTGAAAGGAGCAGAACCAGGAGAGCATTATACACAGAGGCTGATACACTGTGGTAAAATCGAATGTAATGGACTTCTGTACTAGCAGCAATGCAATGACACAGGACAATTCTGAGGGATTTATGGAAAAGAACACTACCCACATTCAGAGGAAGAACTGCAGGAGTGGAAACAGAAGAAAAACAAGCACTTGAACACATGGGTTGATGCGGACATGGTTGGGGATGTAACACTAAATGACCACACAAATACAACTATCAATAATATGTAAATAAGTCTTGCTTGATCACACATGTTAAAACCAGTGGAAATGCGCATTGGATTGGGTGAAGGGGGTGAAGGGGAAAGTAAAAACAAGAATCAGTGTAACCATGGAAATTTTTTCTAAAAAAAAAAAAGAAGAAAAAAAAACAGGTTCTGCTGCTCCAGCAAACTGAATTCTGGACCAACTCTTGTCATTTTAAAAATGAGCAAATAGCCTTAAAGTATTCTCTACTGGTCATTAATGTATTTCCCCTGAACTACTAAGAAAATATTGCTTCTTTCTCACCTTTTCTTTTAAAAAATAATTAATATTTTTACATATTGAGTTTTCTGCAAAGCATGGTTTCAGATATTTCTCACATTGTGTTTTTAGGGTTCCATGTAATGCTTCTTTTCTTAATTAAATTACTAAGTTACTTCTGTTTCACCA
Source organism: Gracilinanus agilis (assembly GCF_016433145.1). NCBI lineage: Eukaryota > Metazoa > Chordata > Mammalia > Didelphimorphia > Didelphidae > Gracilinanus > Gracilinanus agilis. The sequence goes on along the minus strand of NC_058130.1, from coordinate 136,135,403 downwards.
CATATTCACAAAACTTATATGCTACTTGAATCCATTTCCAGAATCTCTATTCTACTGAATAATTCTTTTGGCTCTCTTTCTTTGTTTAAACACAACACCGCTTTTGGTGGACTTGAAGAGAAAGACTGAGGAAAAAATTAATTAGAAAGCAAGTTAACTACTAAAGTTCCTTAATTTCCTTATGATGCTTACGAACCATCCCAGAAAAATCTCATCTGTATATATCAAAGTTGTTTCACAGTTCAAATTTAGTACCATACTTCACCCCTACAAAACAGCCTACAAATAAAAAAAAAAAGTCCAAATGGCAGGCTAGGAAAATAACACAATGACCAAAAAGTGAAGAGATAAATTCTAGCAAACTTCTCAGAATAATCAAATTATGATGTAGTAATGATAAGTAGTTCAAAGGCTAAAAGGCAAAAAAGTCCTTATCTAAAAGAGAGAGCAAAACACTGGCCTGAAGGAAGCAAGTATTATGTAGCTGTTTCTAAAGTCAAAGATGATCATCATTGGAGAAGATATCAGGATATCTACTCTGTCAGTTCTCATTTAGTTTTATTTTTAAATACATCTTCTATTGCCCAACTCTAACTCTTCTGATCCTTCTTGACAAAAAGGGACTGCAGTTCTACATAATTCTAGAACTGAAATAAAATTTATTTTGATAATAGTATTTATAAAAGGGCATTAAGATTTCCCAAGTGCTTTATATATATTTTCTCATTTGATCCTCATAGCATCCCTGGGGAGTAGATTCTTTTGCCTTCAGATTCCAGGCACAGTGCCTGCTACATAGTAGATGCTTAGTAAATGTTTATAACCATTGACTAACCCACCACTGAGGTCAGAAAACACCTGGAGTATTAAAACATCAAAATATGTTTCGCACAAATCTTTCAACAGTAATAACAATAACAAAAAAAATAGATTTAAAGATGTTAAGTTTTAGTATTCAGAATGGACTCCAAATGGATATTTTATCACACTCCTACATTCTTCTTCTAATGAACTCAAAATCTTCAGCTGATTATTTGCAAATAATATTCATCAACAAGCATTTATTAGAACACCTATGTGCTGAGCTCTAAGGCTTTACAAGGAAACAAAATCAAACAATAATAATTGCCTCTTTGTAATTATAGACTGATTATTGTTCAGAGATACAGCTACTCTCCCAAGAAGATTAATGAGGAATATACAGAAAAGAAAGGATTTTAAAAGTCTGCCCTACACATGAACTTAGAGTTAGCGTTAGAGGACAAAATTATAACATTAAAGTATGGAAAAGTTTCAAAGCAGGACTTCACAAATAATGCATTTGTCAACTTGAAATCTGGAGACCCCAAGTGTACCTCTTGGCCCTAAGAATTTAGGAGGGAAGTCCCAGACTTGCCCATTTCAGACTGAACAACAGACTTTAAAAGGTAGACCTAAATCAAATGTCAAGTACCCTTTTGTCCTAGTAGTTTCTCCCATGGTATCAAAGTCCCCACTCAGGTAACCCAGCCCTGGGCTGGACCCTTCTCTTTTGTATCCATTGTAAAGCATCAGCCTCTCTCTGATAATCCTGTCTTGGACTTCTCCTTTCCTGGTAGCCATGGTAAGGCCAATCTATCATACTTCCCTGTCCTTAGATCCCCAAATGGTATATAAGTCCCCCAAGTTCTATTGTTCTTTAGAGAATCATCTTGCAGGGTGCATTCTCCCAGAGATACTGTTAACTTAGAAAAAAACAATAAAACAAAACTTAGAAAAAACAATCCCAGAGCCCCAGGGTGTTGACTCTGTAGTTTGAGGTGCTAGGCTCAGTGATAACAGCCCATTACTGGATCTATCTCTTTTCTGATTAAAGACTTGGTTTTTCTGACTACTTTAGTAGTTCTTTGTTATTTCCAAATTAACACAGTAAAGACAATTTAGCCCCAAAAAATGAACCCAATGCTATCTAGTACAAATGAAAGATTACATTATAACTACTCCCCAGACATAAATTCTACTCAACACATTAGGCTTTCTTCTACCCAATCCAACAGAATCCATTTTTAAAATGCTTTTTGCTAATCCCAAAAAAGGCAATCTCCTCAAGAATGTTTTCTAAGCAAGTCAAATCAACAAAGAGCAAGATCTTTAATTAACGGGAAATTAAAATATGCTGGACAGAGGAAATTAGCAAATGCAGAAAGTTAAAAAAAATTAGTCACAACAATAGATTTTATTTTCTCTACTAACTCTCAATTATTTGACCTGAATTAGTATCAAGAATACCCTAGGAAATGACTACCATAATAAATATAATAAAACTATATTACAAAATAACTTTCCCATTCTACAAACTGACTATACTACAGGTAAAGCCATGTTTCACACCTAGGATGCTAAAATGTATTTTTCTTATAAACAGTATAATATAGCAGAAAGAGTACCAAAGATCTGGATTCTAATATTAGCTCTCTCTTTTATAATTTAAGTTACCTAGGGAATTTAATTTCTTCAAATGTCCTACCTATTTTACAAAAATATGGTAAAGAGAATGTGATAACATGTAAAAGCATAAACCATAACATATAAATATACCTATAACATAAACCCTATAAAACTACAGCGTACAAATATAAAGTATTGTTATTAAACACAGAAAGCACGCAAATTTTATCATCCTTAACTATGGCACATAATCTCAGTATCCTCCACAGAGAGTCAAGAAAAGTATCTTGAACAAGATACAATCCATTTAATATTTGTTTAATGTTTAATGTAATACAAGAAATATAATGGGGGGACATTTGTCAATTATTATAAAACTTCATTAGATTTAGAATCATCATTAGTGAAGGGTTTCCTCTTTCATAATATTATGGATAAATTTTCTTTCAAATGTTTTTTAAAAATTATTATTTATACTAACATACTGTTATAACCCTTCCTCAGTGTCAGGGAAAAAAATAAAAATCTAAGCCCTAGAAATCAATTTTTTTTTTAATTTAAGGAAACGGAAAAGAAGATGAAAAAAATTCAACATAAAAAGTTTTATATTTTAGTTTCCCCCAGTGTAATATATACCAGACTCAGTTTAGTATAACCCAACTCAAATGCCTGGGGTTTTTTTAGTTAATATTTTTCTAATTTTCTTAGTTTTGCAAACCAATGAAACAAAACACATGTAAATCTTTTTAAAACTAAAAAGTTTCCATAGTCTACTGGAAGTAAAATCCTTTAAAACACCAACTAAACATTCTAATCACAAAAGAGGTATTTCCCACAGTAAATAACTCAGTCAGGCAGCCAACTAGCTAACTGTAGTAGTCTGAAGCAGTCACAAATGCATGTGATCAATAAGAACCAATCACTGCCCAGGCTGAGAAAAGGGGTGTATGCCTTTTCAGAACAAAGGACATTTTAAATGGGCGAAAAGCAGCCAATTAAGTGTCCGGCATTTCTACAGTAAGATTTACTATAATAGAAAGAGAAACGGAAATTCTTAATAGGAAACTTCCGATTTAAGAGCCAGGATCAATGAACATACTGTGCAACCCCGGCATGGCTTAAAGAGGTGTGAGCATTCCTGTTGCTGCAGAGCAGTAGTCAACAGCATAAGTCATGCTATTGCCCAGCACAAATAAACTGTGTATTCAAAACAGTGCAACTACAGGATTATTCTACTTCTATAACTTGCAGAGGAAACTAACTTATAGCTTTTTTAAATAAGTAAAAAATTATCCATTATACATGCCCAAAAGGTGTTTTCAAACAATTAAATAACTCAAATCAAATCAAGACACTTTGCCCTAATTTTAGAGAATGACAATTAAGATGTTTAACTAGATGTCTTTATCTGCCCTTCCCACCAAAAACATGCCAGATTTATTTTAGTGACCTAGGCAGACAACCTCAAATACTGTCTTCACAATTATGACTCTTAGAGAGATCCATTTCTTCACTCACCCAGCCACTGCCCGGTACATGGTTCTCATAGCTTCAGACTTGAATTATTTCATCAGCTGATTGGTCTCTCTGGTTCAAATCTCTCCCCACTACAATTCAATTTTAACTCAACAGTTGCCAAACCACTCTTCCTAAAATATATCTGGCCATGCCACCCCCTACTCAAATTCCAGTGGCTGACTCCCTGGTACTATTCCTAGTACCAAGTATAAAGCACTCTGTCTGACTTTAAAAGTCTTTCAAAACCTCTTTTTCCAGGTATTTTGCATTTTTCTTTACTTTCAATCCATCTATTCTGTGATCCAGCAACACTGAGCTGGTCTTTCTTTTACTCCGTCCAGCTTCTTACTCCATCTGACTATTCATATACCTAGCCAGCTCTCTTTCCACCACTTTTGGTTCCCCCGGAAACTTTCAAGGCTAGCTTAAAATTAGTTCAAAAGAGCAAGAGAGGGGCAGCTAGGTGGCTCAGTGGATAGAGCCAGGCAGTCCTGGATTCAAATTTGGCCTCAGACACTTCCTAGCTATGTGACCCCGAGCAAGTCACTTAACTGCAATTGTCTATCTCTTACCATTCCTCTACCTTGGAACCAATGCTTTGTATTGATTCTAAGACAGAAGGTAAGATTTTGTTTGTTTGTTTGTTTGTTTAAGCACAAAAGCCAGAGAGGAAATGGGAAAATTGGGACACTAATACACTGCTGGTGGAGTTGTGAACTGGTCCAACTCTTCTGGAGAGCAACTGGGCTATTAAAACTGTGCAAACCCCTTTGATCCAGCAATCTCTCTAATAGGTCTGTATCTATCCCAAAGGGATTTTTTTAATGGAAAAGGGCCTACTTGTATAAAAATATTTATAGCAGCTTTTGTGGTGGCAAAAAAAAAAAAGGAAATTGAAGGGATATCCATCAAACAGAGAATGGCTGAACAAGTTATGATATATGATTGTAATAAAATACTGCTGTGCTATAAGAAATCAGGAGCAGGAAGATTTCAGAAAAACCTGGAAAGGCCCACAGTAACTGAAACAAAATAGTGAGCAGAACCAGGAGAACACTGGAAACAATAACAGCAATATCATATTATGCTCAACTATAAATAGCTTAGCTATTCTCAACAATAAAATGATCCAAAACAATTCCAAAGGACTAATAATGAAAAAAGCTATCCACACCCAAAGAAAGAACTGATGGAATCTGAATGCACATCAAAGGACACTATTTTTCATTTTATTTTCTCTGTGGTTTTTTGTTTTTGTTTTATATAAGTCTACTTCTACAACATGACCAATATAGAAATATATGTTGCATGATCACACATGTACAACCTGTATCAACTGGTTTGCCATCTTAGAGAAAAGAAATGGGTACTCAAAATTTTAGGAAAAAATGATAAAAACTGTTATTACATGTAATTGGAAAAAAATTAATTATTATGTGAATGGGATAAAAGAGTACAAGATAACTTTCAAAGATTCTACCATCACAATTTCAGAAAAAGCTGGGAAGATCTGTGGGAACTGATGCAGAGTGAAATAAGCAGAACTGGGAAAACATTATACACAGTAACAATATTAAAAGACGATTATCTGTGGAAAACTGGCTACTCATAGTAATACAAATGATCTGAGACAATCCTGAAAGACTCATGACAGGGAATGCTATTCACCTCCAGAGAAAGAACTGTTGGAGTTATCTTTCACATCAGTGTATTTATGATTTTATTTTGGTGTTTTGGATATATAAGAGTTTGCTCTTACAACAATGACCAATATAAAATTGTGTTTTGCATGACAATATAAAAATAAAAGAGAGGAAAAAAAAGATTCTATCATCACCACGACCACCTCCTCCCACCAGATTTTCTCTGGAATGCCTCCAGAGTCAGCTCTTACCAGGAGATAGTCAAATTGAAATTCACAAACATTACAAATCAGGGATTGATTTTGTTGTTGTTGTTGTCAATTGTCTAAACTTAAGAAAATGATGGAAAAAATGTTAATAATAAAGATAATACTTTTAAGTGTGCAATGTTTATATTTTTCTTTCTAAGGTCAACTGTTAAATATTTGCCAGCATAGTGCTGTTATCTCTCATTTGTAATGTATATATATTAGATGTACATAGATGCCTGTAAGTTGTTTTCTCCACTAGAAAGTGAGCTCCTTGAGAGCAAAGTGTTTTTTGCCTTTCTTGTAGCCTCAGTGTTAACAGAGAACCTGGCACAAAACAAACATTTTATTGCTGCTTCTTGTTGTTATTCCCTAGGAATGTAATACTTTCCCCACATTTTAACAGTTTAAATTTCACACAAACAAGCTTAATAATCTAGCCCTAAACTCTGGTATTCAACTATCCAGAACACACTATTAACTAGCACTTAACATTCATAGATTAATAACCACTGATCATAATGGGTCTTCTTAATTGAACCTTTATGTTCAATCAAGCCACTGTTAACTGTTTCCTATTTTAGCCTAATTATTTAAATGTTGGCAATCCACATTTGAAAACTCCCTTAACCAGAATATTTAATTAATGAAAACAGCCAAATCACAGACAACAATAAATGTAATATACAAACTTAATGAAAAGTAAACAAGTGAACTTTCAAACCTGAGACTGCCTTATGAGTGGCATTTTGATCTTGGAAAAGAGGCAAATAGGAACAAAAGAGATTTTCTTTAAAACTGAAAAAAGGTCAGAAAGAATAAGTTTCCTCCTTTAAAATAGTCACTTTCAAAGGAACAGAGATTTAAATAGCATACAAGTATTTTTTTTAAATCACATAACACTAAGTATCACACATCCAAAGGAATAAGTCTATGAGATTTAAATTTAAAACTCCAGGTACTTATTTACATAGAGTTTATTAATAATCTCTTGAAACAGAGAAAGCAAGATAGGCATAGATTTAAAGTCTTTTCTTTTCTTTTCTTTTTTTTTTTTTAAAACCCTTACCTTCTGTCTTGGAGTCAGTACTGTATATTGGCTCCAAGGCAGAAGAGTGGTAAGGGTAGGCAATGGGGACATCAAGTGACTTGCCCAGGCTCACACAGCTGGGAAGTGTCTGAGGTCATATTTGAACCTAGGACCTCCCATCTCTAGGCCTGGCTCTCAATCCACTGAGCTACCCAGCCGCCCCCTAAAGTCTCTTTTCTACTTGAAGTCTGATCACGTGTAGCTCATCCCACACAAAACTAACTTGGAATTGCCATGCCACTTGAGGATTATATCAATGCCTCTAAATCCCAAAACCTTTTTTTATAATCATAGTTTGTTCTCTCAAACCTCTATGTTTAAATTTGATCTGCTATTTAAATAATTAAATATTAAATCTGCCATTTAAATTTAATAAAAATAAATGGGTAGAGCCTTGCCAGAGGCAAGAAATTCTTGGTAAAGCCAACAACCCTATGAGAGAGGTAATGCAATATTTTTTTTAAAGATGCAAAAATCCAAGCTCACAGATTACAATGAAGTCACAACTCAAATGTTCCCAATTCAAAGTTCTGTGTTTTCTTTACATCACACTATTGTACATAGAGAAAATTATGTCTAGTTATATTAATTTCTCATAAGATCAAACTTAAGGTTTTTAAATGTATACAAGAATTCCCATTGGAGGGCAGTCAAAGTGAAGATAAGCCAAAAATCAGGTATAGCATTTGGTCTTAGAATGTTATCTAGAAACAAAGTCCTAATAATAGAAGAGAATGGGGGGAAGGGGGGAAGGAAAGGAAGGAGAAACACCTATGAGGCTAAATAATAATGAGGTATGAATACAAATGATATTCTACTATATACAAGATACTAATTATTGGGGATACGAAGATAAGAGTCCCTACATCAAAAAACTTATAGTTAAGGGGGTGAGAAAGTGGGAAGCAGGCATATAGAAGTACACTACAAGACAAATTTTAAGTATAATACAAGGTACAACTTGATGAGGCAAAAAGAAAATCCAGATAAAATGACTCTAAGGAAACCTGAAGTGCAAAAACACTGGTACAGGGAAGAGTTCAGAAGAGAGAATACTTCTAAGAATGAGGAACAAATGGGAAAAAAGGGAGGAAGGTAAAATGAGAACAAGGCAAACAGAAATTGTTTAGAAGAATTCGAGTGTGGTACTTTAGATTATTTTAATTTCACTTAGAACACAAAAAAACTAAGAAAGGAAGAAAAAAGTATAAAGACTATGAAGCAAAGATAAAGATTTAGAATAAAATTAATGAAAAGAACAAGCTTTTAAAAATAATATTTTTAGAAAAAGGCAGAGAAAAATGAGAGAAAAACTAGTAAACAGAAGAAGTTGAAGGGGGAAAGAGTTTTTTTTTTAACTAACTACTTAACAAAGGGGGAAATAGCAGAACAACTAAATAATTAAATAGAAGAATAAGAAATGATTCAATACATAAAACTACAAAACTAGGGAAGGAGTTGACAAACAGAGGGGAAGGAGGCAATGTTGAGGGTGAGGGGGAAAAAAGCATGTGGGAATAGGGTTAACAAAGTAGATTAAGCAAAAGTAACTGTAGTAACAAAGTACTTATCTTAAAAAAAAAAAAAAGAATTTAGGGGGCAGCTGGGTAGCTCAGTGTATTGAGAACCAGGCCTAGAGACAGGAGGTCCTAGGTTCAAATATGACCTCAGACACTTCTCAGCTGTGTGACCCCGGGCAAGTCACTTGACCCCCATTGCCTACCCTTACCAGTCTTCTGCCTTGGAGCCAATACACAGTATTGACTCCAAGATGGAAGGTAAGGGTTTAAAAAAAAAAAAAAGAAAAGAATTTTTTAAAATCCTAATTCAGAAAAAAAAGTGTCAGAGATAGAAATGAAAAGAAAATGTTAATCTAATTCTCATAACAAATATGAATGGATTAAACAATCCAATAAATGAGTGGCAGATTGCATAAGAATACAAACTGTTCCTTACAAAAAACATCTAAAAAGCAAAGACATATATGGAAGAGCTAAGTTGGGACAAGAAGGAAAGAAATGGAAGAGTGCAGGCTGAATTGCCTTTGGGGAACTGAAAAACAACATCAAGCTTCTTATTAAAATGAAGATTCATCTTTTTTTACAACAATATTCTTCTGGTGATATCCTGTGAATACAAGATCTAGAAAACTAAAGACACTGAAGGTAAAGGTGGCCTAAAAGGCAATCAAGAAAGGTTTGGTGGGCATGGGTCAGCTGTTGAACTAAAGTAATGCATTAAAGGTGAGGGAATTGCACAAAAATATTATAAAGAATTACATAGAATGTTAGCAGAGAACCATGAGTGGAAAAGAGGAAGAGTTAGTCATTTATTGAGTAAAAGGGATAAAAAAAACACAACACCCCTAGCACATTATGTAGTCTTCTGGTAAATTCATAGGAGGACACAGATAAGCATTGCACAAAATGGAAAGGTATGGACAGTTTCTGATCCTCACTGTTAAGTCATAGATGCACTGAAGTAGTGGGAAGCCAAATTGGAGCCAAATTGTGAAGGGCTTTAAATATCAGGTTAGGGAGCTAGTATTTTATCTAACAAGTGCTAAGAACTATTGGAGATTTTTGAGAAGAGTGTCATTGTTATGCAGCATACAGATTATTCCCAACTACTTTATCAGTACACTCAAATTTATTGTAAAGATAAACTATTATATAAACAAAAATGCATATATAATGTATTGAGATATGGGTTTCCACACTTCCCTTGACTCAAGAGAAAAAGTAGTTGTAACCATGAAAGGACAAAAGAAAGGATAATGGGTGATGTGTATGTATACACAAAAGATCATGTGTCTTGATTGAGTAGATTTGTTTAAATAGATGGACAAGTTCTAGGCAAGTTCAGCCAGAAAAAGACTGCCAAAAAGTTAAGTTTTACTTGATCCTCCAACATTTCTAAACACCTTTCTTCAATCTATCCACCATCTTCAAGTTTGAGTCATGGTTTCTGACCACTTTCCCTTTAGGTAACCACTGTAACACTGTGCATGAATGGAATAGAGAGATGAGCACATGTACTACTGTAGGGAAGTATTTATATAAATAGGTCACTGTCTCTGCTTATTTTCTCCATAAAAGTCACAACCAAAAATGTGGCACAGGGAAAAGAATATTTTCTATGAAGGGGAGTCAAAAAACTCTGCTTTGCCACTATATGAGCTATATGACATTAAACAAGTAAGAAGATATGTAATGGGCTTTGCAAATCTTAAAGCAAGCTATAAATGTAAACTTTTAAAAAATTATTACTTTATCAGTTTGGACCCAAATTTCTATAAAATAAGTTAGTTGGACACTAAGTTACTTCCAATTCTAAAAAACTGAATGATTTTTTTTATTTTTTATTTTTTATTTTTAAAACCCTTACCTTCTGTCTTGGAGTCAATATTGTGTATTGGCTCCAAGGCAGAAGAGGGGTAAAGGCTAGGCAATGGGGGTTAAGTGACTTGGTCACATAGCTGGGAAGTGGTTGAGGTCATATTTGAACCTAGGACTTCCCGTCTCTAGGCCTGGCTCTCAATCCACTGAGCTACCCAGCTGCCCCCTTGAATGAGTTTACTATTACTGCACTTTCAAAACTCACATTCTGAATTACCAAAGCAGAATAGCAAAAATTAAATACCATTCTGAGATGCCAAGCAATGCATATTAATAGATATCATCTTTTAAAATATTAAAGCCATAATAAAATATCTATTCTTATCTGTAAATCTTTTAAAATCATTTTGAGAAAAGGTACAGTTATATAATGATTAGGGCTTTACAACTTAGAAATCTGGTCTAAACTATGCCCAAAGGGCTTTAAAAGACTACCTACCCTTTGATCCAGCCACACCAATGATGGGTTTAAACCCCAAAGAGATCATATGGAAGAAGACTTGTACAAAAATATTTATAGCCGCGCTTAGTGGTAGCAAAAAATTGGAAAATGAGGGGATGCCCTTCAACTGGGATATGGCTGAACAAATTGTGGTATCTGCTGGTAATGAAATACTACTGTGCTAAAAGGAATAACGAACTGGAGGAATTCCATGTGAACTGGATCGACCTCCAGGAATTGATGCAGAGTGAAAGGAGCAGAACCAGGAGAACTTTATACACAGATCACACTGATACACTGTGACACAATCGAATGTAATGAACTTCTCTACTAGCAGCAATGCAATGATCTAAGATATTTCTGAAGGACCTATGAGAAAGAATGATATTCACATCCAGAGAAAGAACTGTGGGAACAGAAATACAGAAGAAAAACAACTGCTTGATCACATGGGTTGATGGGGAAATGATTGGGGATGTAGACTTTAAATGATCACCCTAGTGCAAATATCAATAATATGGGAAACAGGTCTTGATCAATGACACGTGTAAAACCCAGTGGAATTGCGCGTAGGCTATGGGAGGGGGCTAGGAAGAGGGGAGGAAAAGAACATGAATCATGGAATCATGGAAAAATTTTCTATATCAATAAAAAAAGAAAGAAATCTGGTCCAAGAAGATATCTAGATTTCACAATTATAATTTTACTTTTTGCCACTAACTAAAGGGTAGCCTTGAAAAAATATGCAACTCTAGTGTTTTTAGGATGGAGGTAGGAGGAAGAGAAGGAATTTCCTCTCAGTGGAATAAGAATTAATTACTAAGTACTCCGAAATCCCTGGGTGAAAGATGGCAAAGAAATTTAAAACTATCAAAACAAGTAACTTCATTCTCCGATTAAAAATTACAAACATTTAAATTTCTTTAATAAGAACCAGAATGTCAACTTGGGTTCTTACTAAGTGAAGATTTATACATATTGAATCAACAATGGAAAAAAAGAGAGTAAACCCACCAATTATTGAGTTAAGTTATGCAATATTTAAAACATAATTTTGTCATTAAGATACTTTTATGAAACAAATTTATAAGCCAATAATATTTTCCAAAGAACCAAATTCACCTGACGATATTTATCACAGAAAAAAAGTGCTTAACATTAAACAAAGCTACTTTTTTTTTTTTTACAATCAGCACTAATTTACCATGGAATGTTATTAATAACTTGCACCTGGATAAAATATTTTCAAAATGCCTGTAAATTTATTTCAGTAGATCTGATCAGCATGATTTAATTGAAAGAAAGATGGTCTAATCTCTATGTCAATAAATCCATGGGAACCTCAGTTTTTTCATCTGTAAAATGGGGACAATAATACATGCGCTACCACTAACAAAGCTGCCACGGGGAAAATACTTTGCAATTTCAGAAATTTACTGTGTAAATGCTTGCTATATGAACTCTTTCATGTGAGTTTGGCTTCAGGGAGGTGCTTTCTCCATTTTATTATTTAAAACCAACTATGCAATTAAAGTGCAATGCAAAAACATACTTAAAAAGCATTATAAGAATTACACTGTGACACTTCTAAACAAACATTTTTGGCCTCATCTAAAAAAACTGAAACACAAAGCATTAAATGACTTGACCAAGGACATGGAAGAAATGGAAAAGAATTAAAATAGATTTCAATTAAGCATTTGCCTACCCTATATTATATTTGGGCAATACATCCAAGTAATAATCAATGGAATAGTAGACTTTTAAAATCAGCTTTCAAAGTAATATTACCTTTTTCCTAAAAGACAACTTTTATGTTTACCAAAATGTTACTCTTCCCCCCAAGGCTCAGATAAAGTATTCAGGGTATAGACACCTTAACTAAAAACAAGTCAAATGTCCAGAAACCACTGAAAAAACTTCAAATATGTATCTTTTTAGAATTTGCAAGTATCAGACTGTCCCTAGGCAACATTTTTTTCTAACTAGAGCATCTCTGAAAAATGAAGGCTATTAGAATTTACTATTCTTATCAACCAAAGGTAAACATAAAAATTCACTTTCTTTTTTTTTTTTTTTTAAATCCTTACTTTCTGTCTTAGCATCAATACTAAGTATCAGTTCCATGGCAGAACAGTGGTAAAGGTTAGGGAATAGGGGTTAAGTGACTTACCCAGGGTAACACAGATAAGAAATGTCTGGGGCCAAATTTGAACCTGGTTCTCTATACATTGAGCTACCTTCACTGCCCCATAACTCATATTTACATAGTTTCTGATCCAATGAGATCTTATCTGATTTAATTTAAATTCCATACTTAACAAATCATCAAATACAGCAATGTGGAATAGAATTTTCTTCCCAGAATATTATTCCTTAAAATCACAGTACCTCAATTCTTCTCAATTCTCAAATGGGAGATTCTATTCCTTCCAATATTCTCAGACACAGCTTGAAAAATAAACCATATACTGTGAAAATCCATACATTAGATCTACTTACAATGACTAATTTCTAATTTCTTGTGTGTATCATTGATATGTATTTAGAAATACATGTTTTTTCCTAGCACTAGGAAACTTGTAAAAATAAATTTAAAATTCTAATTACTTAAAACTGCAAAAATGCCACATATATGTTTGCCAATGATTGCTTTACTCATTAACTTTAAAACAGTTCAAGCAGCATCAAAATATAAAAAGCACAGAGAGTAATTGAACCTGCATTAAAATAAAGAGAAATCAAATTTTTTTTAGTCTAGATCATATTTTAGATTAATAAAGTCTTAAACTTCATTATTACTGAGTTTGAACTTTGACAGTTTCAATAACCTGCTCAAACAAGAGCCAAATAAGCCCAATATGCACCATCCAGAACTCCTGTTATCCTTATTAATAATTTCCCTTCCTCTTAAATACTTTCTTTTCTTACCCTTGTGGACACCTGGTTTTCTCTAGAAGACAGTGCATACCTACTCATCCTTACTAATTCTGGTTGCATATTCTCTTTGATTCCCTGACACAGCAGCCCAGCAAGTTAGCAAACTCCAATGCTACTTCTAGACCCTCCCTCTGCCACTATCATGCAGCAAATTCTCCTTTGAGATTGAATCATAAATTAAGAGTAGGGATGAATGACCTTTGGAGATCATCTAGCCTAACTCCTTTCATTTTACAAATAAGAAATGTTAAATAAGTGAGGTTCAGTGACTTAAGATACAAATGGCAGATATAACCAGTTGCTCTTTCACACCAAAGCCAATAATAATCTTTCTTTCTTTTTAAAAACCCTTACTTTCTGACTTAGAATTGCTACTTAAATTCCAAGGCAGAAGAGCAGTAAGGGATAAGCAAACAGGGTTAAGGGACTTGCCCAGCATCACACAGTCAGGAAGTGTCTGATGCCAGATTTGAATGTATGTTCTCCTGAATCCAAGTCTGTCACTCTATCCGCTGTGCTACCTAATTGCCCCACAAACCAATACTCTTTCCACTGCATCACAATATCATAAAATGCAGATTTCCATCTGCCTATATCACTCCATCCAGATCCTGATTGTGAAGTTCAAACTTGAGGTCGCTCTTCCGTCTTTCTCAAAGAATTAAGTACTTGGCTCTTCTTTTCCACACAAATCGAATGCCTTCAAATATCAGCTCATCAACCTCAACTTCCCATGGCCTACATCCCTTGAGCTACCAAAACTTAAAATCTTAGCATAAGAGTACCATAAGAGTTTCTTAGCTCATCAACCTCAACTCATCCCTTGAGCTACCAGAACTTAAAATCTCAGCATAAGAGGACCACTTTCATGTATTCCAAAATTTACTTCTCTAATAATGTGGCCTGCCATCTATTCCTCTGCCTCACTCCTCCCAAAGACCTATTCTTCACTGGCCTCCAGTTTTTTCCAACTCTATTTTACCAGTCTGGTGCTTCATCTATTCTCATTTCTACCCTTTAATCTTGATCCTATTTATGATTAACCAGTTCAACAATAACGTTGTCCTCCACCTTCACCTCTTGCCTCCTTGCCTTCATTCACAACCTGTCAAATCTTCAACCTTGGACCACTCTGTCCAATCCTTCTTCACAACACTATGCAGATTGGGTCCACTATAAATTCAATTTTTCTCATCTCAATTGGGCATTCAGTGTTACATAGCCATCCTTTCATTTATCCAAAATTGGCCTCCTCCCTCTCCCTTTCTTTCTCCCTCTCCACCCTCCCCTCTCCCTTCAGCATTCTGGAGTACTCTCAAGCAGTCAACCCATCCCCTTCTCTCTCAAATGTCCCTACCAACTATTTTAATCAAAACCATCGGCCATGAATTCTCTCATTTCCTTATTTGACCCTCAAAATCTTTCTACATCTTCACTTAAACTATCTTTTTTTACTCCGATTTCTGAGAAAGTGACCCTTCTTGTCAAGACCAAACCTTTACTCTTACCCTCAATCTAGCCCTCCAAACAGAAAAAACTTGCCCTATTCATATACTCTCTCACACATCTTCAACCTCTCTCCAATTACTAGGTCCATCCCCAATGCTTACTATCATTGATCAAATTTCAATGGATCATTATCCATTTCCCACCTCCTTATCATTAGTGACCCCCTCATGTCCTGTCCTAGGGACCTCTTTTTCCGCCAATTTCTTTCTGGTGATCTCATTTGTTTCCTTGGGTTCAAATCAATGCCTGGAAAAAAGGTACTGAATCTGTGACTTCATTAGTATAGAGAAAAGCTTGGATGATGAAACTCCCTCTGCCAATTCATGATAGAACCTCCTCTGCCACGAAGAGTCTCTGAGTTACTTAGTGTACTGGGAGGTTAAATAACTTTTCCAGGGTCACACACTCACTATTAATAAGTAGCAAGACTTAAATCTAGGTCTTAGAAATTACTCTTCCCCACCTAAAATCCAGGAACAACTGGCCTTATTTTTCCTTACAAAAAGATATTCCAGCTCCCAATTTCAAGCCATTTCATTGGTTGTCCCCCATTCCTGGAATGTTCTTCCTTCTTACCCCTGCTTTCTTTAACCATAAAGCTATATGTGACCCATCAATTATGCCTGCTCTCTTTCTTCAAACTGCCTTCTACTATATTTATCCACGTACTTTGTCATATCCATACAGTGTAATATAAACTCCTTATAAGCAAGTTTCCTTTCCCGAATCTGTCCTCAGACACTTACTAGTTATGACTCTGGGCAAGTCACTAGGATCAAATGAAATAATATTTGGCAAAAGTTTAGCAGAGTGCCTGGCACAGAGTATGTGCTATATACTCATTTTCTTGCTTCTGATTTGAAAATCCAAGGGGGGGAAGAAAAAAACACAGAATCCCACCATAAAGAGCTGCTATGGTGACACAAATCCAAGAAGAAGAAAATTCACTTCAAAACATCTACAAGCAAAACCTTAAAAGAAAAAAATAGAGTAGGCAGCAAACTGAATCAAGATTCCTGGAACAGATGAAGCGAGGCTTAAAAAAAAAAAAAAAAAAAGCTAAAAAGTAATTTTTTTAAACCAAATGAGAGGAGGCAGTTAGGTGACTCAGAGGATTTAAAGTCAGATGTAGAGACAAGGGGTCCTGGGCTGAAATCTGACCCCAGACAGACCTCCAGCTGTATGACTCTGGGCAAGTTATTTAACCCCCATTGCCTAGCCCTTACCACTCTTCTGCCTTGGAACCAAAAAGTATTGACTCTAAGACAGAAAGTAAGGGTTTAAAAAAACTAAAACTAACAAATGAGCACACTAGAGGAAAAAATGGGAAAGGAAATGAGAGATTCAGAAAGATAACCGGCTTGGAACTAGGGGTACAAAACCTTACCTAAGGAGAAAAAAACTACCTAAGAAATTAAAATCAACAAAATAGAAATTTTTGATTCTATGAGACAAGAAATATTCCTAGTCAAAAGACTGAAAAAAATATGAGAAAGTTAAAGTAACATTGCAAAAACAACTGAGGTAAAATATATCACAAGGAAAAAAAAAACTAAGAGACCCATTGCTCTAAAACATCATTTGATCAAAAAAAGAACCTAGCCACAAAACTTTAAGAAATCCTTTTTAAAAATTACCCAGAAGAAGGCACAATAGAAATTGAAAGCATCCCGCTTGAAAGAAAATACAAAATGAAAACTCCCAGGAATGTAACTAAAATCCAGAGCTTCCAGATCAAAGAAAAAATACTGCAAACAGTAAGAAAAAATTCAAGAACTAAAGAACCACAGACAAGATGGATTACTCCAAGACTCCATTGTCACCACTATAAGATAGTGGAGAATTCGAAATATGATATTCCATGAAGGAAAAGAGATATAGGCTTACAATCAAGAATAATTTGTCCAGCAAAGTGAGTATAAACTTAAGGAGGGGAAAAAACTAGACTTTAATTAAAGAGAACACCTCTAAGCTTCCCTAAAAAAAGTGTTATCATAGAAACTTTGATATGCAAACACAGGAGTCAAGAGATACATAAAAAGGTAAACATGAACAATCAAGAGAGACTAAACAAGGATTAATTGTATCCTAATATAGGGAGATAATACACATATTGCCTCAAAACTCTATCGTTATTGATCAAGATCACAGAGTCTAATTAAAGAGTCTAGGAGTTGTTCTTTTATATTTTGATGATCTTAAAAGCATGGAAAGGCTAGGGAATAAGAATATGTTGGTGATGGAGAAGAAAGAAAGAGAAAAAAGAAAAAATGACATCACATAATTGGGGTGTACAAAGAGAAGTTTATACAAATAAGGGCTGAGGAAGAACAGGAAACACCAAAACTTCAGTCTCAGCTGAACTGGTAAAAGAAAGATAGAATTTACACATAAAATTTAAGTACAAAAAAAATTTCACTTAAGAGGAAAATAGGAAGGAAAGGGGAGAATTAGAGAGAGAAGAGATAAAGGGAAGGTTTAGTCCTAAGCAAAACAAACCTTCACCTCAAAAGATAGATTTCCAAAAGGAGTTTAAAAAGAAAAGGGAGAAAAAATTATAAGAATCTGTTTTATTAGGCTCTGGGAAAGGGAAAGAAAAAGGCAGAGGAATGGAAACATATTACACCAAAACTAGAGCATTGGTGCTGAGCATACTTTCTCTCATCACTCTCTTCTTCATAAAAAAGAAGCAAGAATCAAAGAAAAGGAAAAGTATAAAAGAACAGAATGATGGGACTGCAATTAAAAATTCTAATTGTGAATGCGAATGAGATTAACTCACCCACAAAAAAGAAGATAGCAAAATGGATTGGAAAGTAGAATCCAGCAATGTGTTCTTTATAAGAAACACAATTAAAACAGAAAAATGCAGAGTGTTAAAATAAAGGGATGAAGCAAAATAAATTATGCTTCAGCTAACAGTTTAAAAAAAGCAGGGGTAGCAATCATGATCTCAGGCAAAGCAACAATTAGAAAGATCTAATTTTTAAAAAGATAAAGAAAACAACCTTTTGCTAAAAAGTATCACAGAAATGAATCAATATCAGTTCTAAACATTCACCAAATGGTACAGCATTTAAATACTTAAGGAAAAAGTTATATGAGTTACAAAGAGAAAAAGAAAAGAAAATTATAACAGTGGAATACCTCAATTTCTCCCTCTCAGATCTAGATACATGTAACCAAAAAACAAATAAATAAATAAATAAATGAAGAACCAAAATAGAATTTTTTTTAACCCATACCTTCTTTCTTAGAATCAATATCTAAGTATTAGTTCCAGAGCAGAAGAATTGTAAGGGCTAAGCAATGGGGTTTAAGTGACTTGCCCAGGGTCACACAGCTAGGAAGTGTCTGAGACCCCAGATTTGAACCTAGGACTTCCTGTCTGTAGGTCTGGCTCTTAATCCACTGAGCTACTCAGCTTCCCTGACCAAAACATAATTTAAGAAAAGTCAGAGATGATAGACTTTTAAAGATTATTGAATGGAAACAGAAAGGTATTCTTAGCTATACATGCCACTTTTACAAAAACTGACCAAATATTAGGGCATAAAAGCCTCAAAAAACAAATGCAGAAAAAAATGTCAATTGCATTTTAACAGACTACAATGAAATAAAAATTACATTCAATAAAAGGCTACAGAAGAAATTTTTAATTTCAAAAGCATTTGTAGGGTTTTCCCTTACCACATTAACGTAAGATTTTTTCAGTAATTGGTCCCTAAAAAAACCTTTTCCTGCATAAAGCAAGGGGGTATATACCTCAAACCTTTACAAGCTGCACATACTGGAAAGCATACCAAAGGTGCTTATTAAGTGTCAAAACAATACAGGGGAATTGTGAACTGGTTCAATACAAAGTTATATTTTTTCATAAAATTATCTGTTTTCAATTCACTCTCTGAAAGTCTGTGACACTAATGGCCATTTCCACTTTAGTTCAGTTACTTTTTGCAGTAAACTTTTTGTGAGCGCAGTTTCTAGTTTTGTTTTCTATTTTAAAATTCATGCCAATTTGTAATTCACTACTTTATGAGGCTTTTGAGAAGGCAACTTTAATTTCATTACTATAGGTACAGAAAAGAAATTCAATTCTTTTAAACTGCTAAAAGTTTGCCTTCAAAATAAGACGACCTATTATATCAACTACACAAGCAATTTGATAAGTGACAAAGAGGGAATTTTTGGTGTACTCTAAAACTTTAAGAATGCGGAATCCTTCATGTGCTAGATAAATACTTTCTGGAAAGTCATTAATTTTAATTAAAAATCTTTTAAAGTTTCTTCCTTCACCTTCCAATATGATGACTAAGAATGGTCTTTGTCCAGGTAAGTTGCAAACTATAATTAAAATCACTCTGATAATCACCATAACTTACTGAAAGTACAAAAAGAAAGTTATACACTTACTCATCACCATCCGGGCAAATTCCTGTAGTCTCATCATATTTTGTACAATATACATCAGGACTATAATTAAAAGTTCCATCACGCCTTCGGATGGGTCTACGGCGACGCTGATTTAGGAAATGCCAATGAAAACAGGTAAATGGTCTGTGCTGTGTACACTTGTGCTGCAAAAACAGGGGGCACTGTTCTGTCCTAAATTCCTTTAGATACCTAAAAAGATAAATGGTATTACAAGTCGTTTCAGCTTGAGGAAAGTACCGAACATTTGATGCAGTGTTTGCTTCATAAACTTAAAAGACTTTCCATTGTCACTCTAAACTGTGCGTACAACAATGTAACTTTATTAGGGCCAAGCAACTTAATGTTAATTGCTTAATGGCTTTTTTTATAAGGCCATCGCCAAACTTAAGAAAAGGAATCTGTACAAAATAGACCTATGAGCCATCTATCTTCAATTATATTACAACAGTGGGAGAGGGCAAGAGAGTCCCTCAGGCATAGGTCTGCATTAAATGCAGCAAGAAAAAAAAAGCACACCCCCCCCCCCATCCATCCACACCCGATCCTTCCAAATATACAGAATCCAACTACCAAGCTAGCTGCAGAACTGTCCCGAAGGCAGATTTTGCAAAATTTTACTTAACACCAATGTTGCTTCAGCACTTTAATATGAATAAGGGGAAGAGGGGTGTGTGAGAGGGGTGTGTGTGAAGATAAAGGTTGGTATTTTAGGCCTGTTACCTGGGGCTCCCAGCAGGGGATGGGGACGGGGACATGGAAATAGCAGGGTAGTAGCCACGAGAGGGAAAGCGGGCAGGCGGGACAGAAGGGAGAATCTCGGAGCCCCAGGACGCAGGGAGTAGACGGGCTGGACGGCACGGGCCCAGGTGGGCTGAGGAAAGCCCGGGAGGCCGCGTAAGGGCCACTAGGCAGGAAGTTGATGGTATCCGGCGGGGAGTGGAGCGGGCCGGGCCAGGCCCAGAGCCCAAGCGTCCAGCGGGCGGAGAGGCTTGGGGGAGGGGCGGACTGGGAGGCGACTCCGCGGGCGGGGGGAGGGCGGGG
>NC_058130.1:136074825-136104854 GCF_016433145.1 Gracilinanus agilis | reverse complement strand
AAAGTTTTAGATTCCAAGCAGAGAAGTTTGTATTTTACTATGAGCCGATAAGGAACCACTGAAAATTCTGGAGCGGGGGGGGGGGGGGGGGGGGGGGAACAATACTGGTCAATTCCACGTATTAGGGAAATAATTTTCCCTACATAAAGTAAGGTTTAGAGAAGTAAGAGACTGTTCTAGACATCGAGATGATAAGGGCCCAAATGAATGAAATAGCCATGAGTTTGAAGAAGACAGATAGGATATATCTTACAGAGGAAGAATTGAAAAGATTTATCAACTGCCTAGCTATGAAACCAAGAATCAAGCAGACTAATGAGATGTTAAACCTGGGATGTTAAGAATAGAATCATCCTTAGGAGAAATGGGAAAGTTTAGAGGGAGATAACAGAGAAATGTAGGGAATGGGTTCAGTTTTAAACATGATGATTTTAAGATGAAGGACATCCCAGATGATGTTCAAGTAATAGGTACCATGGGACTACAGTTCAGAAGAGATTTGGGTTAGATATACAGACTTGGGAATCCCATGGGAGCTGATGAGATAACCAAGCTAGAGAATACAGAAAGAGGCCCAAACCTTCTGGGAAAGCCATGGTTAAAAGTTAAGAAGTAGATACTGATCCAACATCTACAAGAGAGGTAGCAGGAACTGGTGCAGGCTAGACTTGAAGTCAGAAGACCTGAGTTCAAATCCTGTTTTGCAACCCATGATGGCTCTAAGTGGATCCTTCTGCTCTACGTCTATACTTCTAGGAAAGGAGCAGATAGAGGAGTAAAGTAATACAGTATCTTGAAAACTGAACAAGGAGAAGCTATTCAGGAGCAAGAGTTGGCCAATATTTTCAGAAATGGGAAGTCAAGAGGGATGAGGGATGAAAAAAGCACAAAAAATTTAGAAATTAAGAGCATTAGAGCCTATGGTGATGGTACACACCTGTAATTCAGGTTACCATGGAGGCTGAGACTCGTAGAACTCTCCTAAGCTCAGGAGAGGGTTAAGTCCACTGGGTGTCCAGACTATCTGGTATCAATATGGTAAGCCTCCTGGGAGCAGTAGGGAGCCATCAGATTGCTGAAGGAGTGAAAACAGAACAGCCTTTGCAATTTCAGCTTGGGCTGAGATAGGGAGATGGAAATGAAGTAGCAGAGACTGAGGATAATGAAAAAGTCTTGAGTACATTAGAAGGTACTCACAATGGATAACCTTTATGTACTCAGAAAAGAAGGTAGTTAGGTGGCTCAGTAGATTGATAGCCAGGCCGAGAGATGAGAAGTCCTAGGTTCAAATCTAGCCTCAGACACTTCCTAGCTATGTGATCCTGAGCAAATCACTTAACCCCCATTGCCTAGCCCTTACCACTCTTCTGCCTTGGAACAAATACATAGTATTAACTCTAAGACAGAAGTTAAGGGTTTAAAAAAAAAGTAAAGGAGGCAAAGTCTTCTCTGCTTTGGAGGGAAATTATCATGGGCCTTCAAGACAGAAGCCATGGGAACAATGCCAGACAAAGTCCCAGGTCTCCCAGTCATTCCCAATCAGTCCCTCTCCAGATGGGTGGCACTCAGCCAATCTTCACTTTAGTTGCCTTGAGATCAGGAGCTAAAGCTGAAAGATATCCTGTTTAGCCAATGTTCAGCCAATTATTGGGAGCTGCTGGGCCATTTTTATCCTATCATTGAGAAACTTCAAGGGCTCCAATTGCTTACAAAGGATAAATATCAAACTGCTTATCTCAGTATTTAAGGCATTCCACAGGCTGGCCTCAACCTACCCTTTCAGTTTTACCCCCCATTCCTTGACTGATGTCTCCCCAGTGATAATGAGTCATACACTCTAATTTTAGAGTGAGAGTTGGGAAGGAGTAAAGGAAAAAGTAATGGTTCTGGAATCAGAGAAGCTGGGTTCAAATCCCATCTCAGACACCACCTATTTAATCTTAGGCAAGTCATTTAAATCCATGGGCTTTAGTTTGATCTATAAAATGAGTGAGTGTAGAAGATATAACCTCTTCAGGCTAGAGTGGAAGGAATGGTGGCCTTGGAAAGGAGAAGAGAATCCAAGTCCTGCCTCTTGACACATTAGACCAGGGATAGTTAATTCCCTTCATTAAGCCTCATTTCCCTCACCTGTAAAATGGCAATTAAGACTATTTGTATTATATACTTTACAGTTTTTTAAATTCCAGTACCAACCCCTCTCTAACATAGTACCTCAGTCCTTTACCTCTCTCATTCACCCAAAGTCTGTCCCCATCAAAGCCAATAATAGTTCTTTCATATATGCATGAAGTGCCCCGTCCTTATCATTCACCCAGGGTCCACAATTTTCAAGCACATAATTCTTGTGCCACCCACTTTCTAGCCATGAGCCATCTTCTCTAACAGATGCACACAACTCCTCATTGTGTCTAATCTTATATAGAATTCCTAACTCATCACAATGCCCCAGCCCCAACCTTCAGATATGTATGGAGTTTCTAAGAACCATTCAGGTGTGAGTTCTTTTGTGAGATGATGCTGCAGGATACTGGGAAACAGACAGGGTTAGATATTATAGGCAGGTGTGCTTGCATGTATGGAGTTTCATTCTTTGTACTTGTATGCCAAGAACAGTGCTGGCACATAGCAGGTGTGTAATAATTACATGTTGATTGATTGGCCTTATTACAGGGAGATTGTAGCAAATTGTCAGTTGCCATGAGACCTGTCTTGGTGTGACCAGCAGGAGGCAGTTCAAACACTTGCACTTCTGAACTATTTTCTCCCAATGCTTCTGAAGGGGACCTCTGGGAATTCCAAACCTTTCTTCCCCTAGTTCTACGAGAGTAGTTAGGGGAAAAATGAGATTTATTGAGCAAAGTAGTTTCTTTACATTTATTGCTATTCAGAAAGTTAGATTTACTTAGATAATTCTACTCCTGGTCATAACCTATATCTAAATGGAACCCTGAGTCAGCTGTTCTGCCTACAAGTGGGGAAAAGCTGAAGGAGGTGGTTGGGTCAGTAGTCTAAGAGCTTAAATATAGGCAAGAAACCTATGGTGACCTGTGAAATATTGTAGCCTATGAGAAAGCTTGCACATGCCCAACTGTACTGTCAGAGCCATTTGACTGGATGGGAGCAAGACCTGGCATCCAAAGCATATACTACATTCCCTAGCTGGTCAATTATCTCATTAATAATCTGCTTCCTCATAGGTTGCCAAAAACAGAGGAATGATCCAAGTATAATATCAGAGGTGGGATGTTTAAACCACTTTACCAACTCTGTACGACACTTTCTCAAAAAAGCCATCTGTGGCCTTTTCATGAACACATGGCCCATCCTCTCATATCATCAGAATGACCATTCATTTCAAAAAGCTTAATACTCTCTCCTGGGTCCCATCCTCTTGCTCTCACATATAGTGCCCCAGTCCTCTTCACACAAACAATGCTCCAACCTTACCCATACACAGTACCCTGCCTCCTCTAACAAATATGGTAGAGGTCTGTTCATGGAATCCAATGCCTGGAGATGCAAATTTCACTTTGGGAAACATTCTTAGGATTACTTACCAAAAGGCTGTGAGTACACAACATGACAGCACCATCCAGCAAGCACCTTGATTGGGCTAGGATAAAGTCTTAATACAAGAAGTTTTTAAGACTATCAGGATAGGGGGCTCAGTAGACTGAGACCCAGAGAAGGGAGGTCCTTTTTTTTTTTTTTTAAAACCCTTGAACTTCGGTGTATTGTCTCATAGGTGGAAGAGTGGTAAGGGTGGGCAATGGGGGTCAAGTGACTTGCCCAGGGTCACACAGCTGGGAAATGGCTGAGGCCGGGTTTGAACCTAGGACCTCCTGTCTCTAGGCCTGACTCTCACTCCACTGAGCTACCCAGCCTGCCCCCAAAGGAGGTCCTGAGTTAGAAACTAGCCTCAAGACACTTCCTAGCTGTATGACTGGGCAAATAAAGTGACCCCGCCCCTGCCACTCTTCTGCCTTGGAACCAACACACAGTATTGATACTAATGTAAGTGTTTAAAAAAAAAAGAAAGGCTATCAAATCTCACAGGGATGGCAAAAGCCAAGTGCCAGCAGATTCATAGCAAAGAGATAGATGACAGATAAGAAATGGCAGCTAAATAACTGAAAATATTCTTAAGACACTAAATCATATATATTCTCTGACCCAGAAATACTACTATCAGACATAGTCCCAAAGACAAAAAGGACCCATATGCCTGTGGAATCCTAGTTACATGGGCTCCTTACCTGAATAGTGCTGCTATGGAGAAAAGGAACTCAATCAGACACTGTCTCAGATCTCACTAGTTGGACATTTGTTGGAACCTGGATTTCTGAGATTTTGATTTAGAGGCTTCTAGGAGAGAGAAGCCAGAAACTGAAATAAGCAGCCATTACTACTACCCACCATTCAAAAAGCAGCAAAGGTCATCTCTACTTTTCTTCTACCACACAAGCTTTGGTTGCAGTCAATGGAAATCAAAAGCTCTGTACCAACCTCCTCCCCAGTCCCCCATGGTGCATGCATGATGAGACTGTAGAATGGCCAAAGGGCACTTTGCATTTCCCCTCATTTCCCCTAAAAAAGAGAGTATCTCAAAGCTAATCTATGCATTAGATTGGGTTGGGATTTCTTCTCCCTTTAGAAGATAGCAGAAACAAGAAGCTGATTTAAACTGGGCGGCTGACAAATTGAGCCACTGGCCTCTTATAATCCAAATGAACTGTTCTCCATCAATTACTCGCTGCTTTATTATTATCATTTTATTTCCCCCCACTTCATATGAATGAAAAATTTAGATGATGGCTAAATCCTTGTCTAGTATAATTCATGTTAGCACAAGTGGAAATTTAGGTAAAGGTTTAGGTTTGAGGGACAGGTGATATACATTTCTACTGCAGTGAGTCTGAAAGCATGAGACAGACTCAAATTCCATTTGGAATTCCCAAATGCAATGGAAGCACATGGAAATCTTACCCCAAGGCAAGCAGGAGTTTCCATAAACAGGAAAACCTATAAGCAGAGAGAATAATTATATACATGCGTTTGTGTGTATTATGTGTATAGATATATATATCCATATGCTATACATAGGTAAACCATCTAGTTTTAGGTATTTAATAAAAACTAAACAGCAGGTCTCATAAAAAATGCCATTCTTATTCATCTTGAGAGGGGTTGTTTTGTTTGGTCTTTTGCAATATCATGTAGCTGATATCTGCTCCAACAATGTGGTCCTAAGCCAGATCAAGTTTAAATATTGCTAGCCTATAAGCTCTGATGGGAATGTTCCTATCAGAGATAAGAAATCTGGAATCCTAGATCTAGATGCTGTACTTGGTATTTAATTTGAGATAAATTAGGAAACTCCTCTGTACTTCAATTTCTTCAGCTTCCAAAATGAATTAACAGAACCCCTTCCCTCACCAGGCTAGTTAAGATACGTACACATATGAGATATGAAGCACTTTAAGCTCTTCAAAATCAGCACTACAGAAAATCTATTAGAACAAAGGGTAATGAAACTTATTGTTCCTTTTTTTATGATGGCATCTTTACTATATGTAAATAATTTGCCTTTAGATGGTATCTTTATGTACTAGAGGTGGGTGGTGGTATAGTAGATAGAGCAATGGACCCAGAGTTGGCAAGTTCTGAGTTCAAATCAGACACTCACTAGCTATGTGACCCTGGACAAAACACAACCTAGCTGCCTCAGTTTCCTCCTCTGTAAAATAGGGATGATAATAGCTCCTCCCTTCTATGGTTGGAAGGAGGGTAAAATATGTGAAGTGCATTTTGGAAACTTTAAAGGGCTATATAAATACTAGCTATTATTTGCACTAGATGCACATGGAGGAAAAAAAACTTTTAAAAAGTACATTAAATTTGAATGTTCCTTTTGAACACTAATTTTGAATCTAGAATCAAGTACAACTACTTCAACTATGTATTCCCCAGTAAGAAAAAACTTGGAATAAACTGATTCAGAGGAAGCTGAGAGTCTAGTCTAGTAGATAGAGCACCTGAGCCTAGAGTTAGGAAGACTTGAGTTCAGACCCAAACTAGGACACTCAATAGCTGTGGCTTTGGATGAGTCTCTTAACCACTGTTTTAAGTTTCCTCACCTGTAAAAATGGGAATAATAGCATAGATTATTGTATCAAATGAGGTAGTATTTGTTAAAAGTGCTTAGCACAGTGCCTGGCACTAACAGGCACCATATAAATGGATATTTGTTCCCATTTCCTGCATTCATCTGCCAGGTTCCTGACAGTAACACTTCATCTCTAAGATGGAACTAACACCCATGCTACTTAACATTACTTCACAGGGTACCTTTGCAGATTAAATAAGATCAAGAACCTATTACACTTTGCAAACTTCAAAATACTGTCAGATACTTATAACTACCTAACCAGACTTATACACTTTCTCTTCTAAGTACAATTTGCAATAAAAGGCCAGAGAGATCCCTTCCAACCTTCAAATTCTATGACTTTGAATCTTATAGGCTATACTGCCTGGCAGTAAGTGCTTAATAGGTACTTGTGTTTGATCCATCAATGCTATACCAAAATTAAGTGTTAGCAGAACCTTTACAGTACATTTAATGAATTTCACAATTAAAAACTGAATTTCTTCCCAAGATACAAGAAACTCATCAGTATAGCTTAAATGAACTTAAACTCTTTTCTTAAGAGGGTGCACATAAAGATATCACCCAAAGGCAAATTACTTTATTTCAATGCTACAGAAGTAACATTTATTTTCATTGTTTTGTTCATGCAAATGAATGCAACTCTGCACTGTACTTTGTACCCCCCTAAGCCTTCCAAACCACAGTTTAATTACTAGAATACCAACATTTCTAAAAGGGCCTTTGAAAAGCCCTTTCAAAAGGTTAATTGGAAAACTAAGGTGAACCAAACTGCAATTTCCTTCTTTGGTTGATGGTCTAGTGCTGTCATTGATTCTGCATTCTAATACACCTCTGTTTCTGGCAGCATTGAGCATGTCTCACTAGGCTGAAATTCCAGGATTAAGATAAATCAACACAGCTGATAACCCGAAATGAAAAACAAATATGTTAAAAATCTTAGGCCAGTATTTGCTTCCTCGAGTGGCTGAAAGAGTTGATGGGGATTTGATAATCCCCTTACTCCAACCCCTTCATTTTACAAAAGAGAAAATCGAGGCCTAAATGGAGAAGTGGCTTGCCAAAAGTCAAACAGGAATTCAGTGCCAGAGGTAGTCCCTGGAACGCTTTTAATTAAGTCCTAATCCCCAGGCCAGCCGGGCTTCCAGGCTGCTTAGACTCCACATCTGCTTCTGGCGACTCTCCTTCCAAGCTCTCAGTCAGCCACAGATCGAGTTCCGTCTCCTTCCGTAAGAAGCACCAAGAGATCAGCACTATAATGGAGAAGCTCAAGGGTACGACCTTCCACCAGGGTCGACGACGATCGCTGCCCAGGGAGTGCTCCACGGTCCAGCGGCGGGGATTCGCCTTGCTGGAGGAGAAATGGATGGGTCTATCTAATTCGTCCTCTTCTTCCGCCACTCCATTCTTACCCCGGGTTCCGACCGGAGGGGGCAAGCCCCGCGGGGCCCAAGGCACGAGACTCAGCGTCCGGCGACCCCTGAGAAAGAGACCAGTGAGCCATCCCGGCGCCACCCGCATTGCTCCCTTCCTTCCCTGTCTTTTCCTAGCTCTGGCCCAAGGTCCCAGGACCAGTGGAGCAGATGCAGCTGGCAGAGACTCCTCCCTGCCCCACTAGCGAGGACTCACCCCGCTGCTCGACTCCACAGAGAACAGATCATTCCGTTTGCCCCTCCTAACACAAGGTACGGCGCCTCCATGACGTCACTTCCGACGCAGAAGTCTACGTCACATCCCTTTCTTTCGTACCTACGTCCATTATCTCCAACGATTACGTCCCCGCCTTCAGCACACCTCCGGAAGCAAAGCCCAGGAACCTTGGCTCGTGCTAAGCGGAAATAGCGTCGGACGCGGCGCGGAAGCACGCGCCATGGAAGGTTACGAGAGGTGGGATTGATGGGAAATGAAGTTTTGTTTTTCCTCTCTTATCATTAAGGCCTCGAATTCCGAACTCGGGGAAAAATAGAGAAAATGACGTTCAGCCGAAGACACAGTCAGCATTGTATGCACACAACAGCCGAAATGTCGCTCTCTCAGTATCCCAGAAGAAGCCACTTCATCGTCACTAACGTCATTGCAGATCTCACTTATTATATTTAGTGCCAGTGACTTAATCTCTAGTTTACAAATAGGGAAACTGAGGCCCAGAGAAAGGAATGACAGACTTCAGGGTCGCAAAGAAATCATTCAATCATTCCGTAAAGTGGACTTGAAGGTTGTTGGTTTTTAAAATTTTATTATGAACTTATCCACAAACAAGTAAAATACATAGAAGAAACAGGGGGTAGGGGGGTTGAGGGGGGGTGGAGGGAAGGGTATACTGACCTATAAGAACTAAGCATCTTCACTTTTCAGAATGAAGGCCTGATCCCAGAAAACGAGTTTGGGGACCGCTAAGTAGCGTAGTGAATAGAGCCCTAGGCTTGGGCCCCCCCCCCCCACCGTCCGAAACTTGGATTCAAATTTGGCCTCAGGCACTTCCTTGTATGGCCCTGGGCAAGTCACAACTCCAACTGCCTACCCCTAGCCTCTCTTCTATCTTACAACTTAGACAGACCAAAGGTAAGGGTTTAAAAAAGAAAAGAAAACTTGAGTCTGAATGCGATCTCATACATTTACTAATTGTGTCATTTAACTCTCTTAGCTTTATTTTCCCCATCTGTAAAATGGGGACCAGAATAGCACTTACATTATAGGGTATATTTTGTATTAGCTATTATCATTCTGTCTTGTGCAATTTTTAAAATGTATTAAATAATTAGCATTTATAAAGCGCCTTTCATCCATTTCTTATTTGATTGTCATAACCTTGTGAGGTAGTAGCTATTGTTATCCCTATTTTACAAAGAAACTGAAGCACAGAGAGGTTAGGTGAATTTCCCAACTAATTAATGTCCCACAGCTAATTAATGTCTGAGAGAGAATTCGAACTGAAAATCTATCCTGACTCCAAATTAGACAACTCTATCTACCATATTATCTAACTGGCTCCATACTGAATTTAACAAGGAAGAAGTAACAGTATTGCCCTGTTGATTTTTGTCCCCCTTTAATTTATTTTTATTTTCTTCTGTGTGTTTTAATGCTTTTTCTTCCCCCTCCTTTCCTTTTCTTTTATTTCCCAGTAACTCTCCATTGAAACAGATAAAAGGCAAATGAATTTTCAAATGTAAGCCACATGCTTCTGTCACCTCTGTAAGAAGCAGCATGCTTGCTTCATCAGTTTTGGTAATAGTTTTTATCAGAGACATGAAGTCATCCAGAATTTCTTTTTTCCTTTGTTTCATTGTTGTGTGGAGAGAAAAGAATTAATTTGTTCTTCTCAGGGTGGAACTCTAGGATACACCCCATTAGAGAAGGAAAACCTGTTTAGGAGTTCAGAATAACATCTCAAGGACATTTTGTTTTAGCCAGAGGGCCAGTGGATTGAGAGGTCTCTTATCTCAAAAAAAAAAAAAAAAAAAAGCAACCAATTAAGCTATCCTACCTCCTTATCTCCTCTGACCTTTAGAAGTTAGAAGAGCCCCTCCTGAAGACATAGCTAGCTCTTCTTAACCTTCCCACTAATTCATGATAGAACTCATGCTATATAACTTTTTGCTTTCTGATCGGTTAGTCTTTCTCACCTAGATTGTAAATTCAGCCCCCAGACCATGGGTATCAAGCTAGAGGGTGGGGGTTTGTAGCAGGAATCTATAAAATGCTTGTATCTGCACCCATGCCCGGGGCATTGCCATTAGGATATGACCCCTCATGAGAATGATTAAACCTAGTCTCTGTTCACTCAGATGGTCTCGTTTTCTTTAACTCATATCTTTTCATACATTGTGATTGTGTAGGGTGGAAATCGAGGGGACCTTGGAAATTTCAACATTCATACTCTTTTACCACTTATTGAAAAATATATGACTATGGATAGCAATCATTTAAAATATAAGGCTTTATTGAGAGAGAGAAAGAGAAAAAGGAAAAGAGAGAGAGAGAGAGATGAGGGAGGAGCACTCATGGACCCAAGGCAGATGCCCCAAAAGGGTTACAGAGAAAAGGTAGGGTACTGCCTCAAGTAATTGACCCAAGACAAATGCCCAAAATTTCACAGAAAAATCCCTTACTTATAGGAGAATCCCCACATAATCAAGTCTCCCAGAAGGGATTATAACATTTTACAATAGGAACCAGTGATGAATAGTTTTACATTGACTTTACAATAAACACATTCAAGTTTATTAACATCTTCAAGAAATTGGAGAATAGCTTTGTTAGGGTTCAAATGGGTGGCCACCAGAGGAACACAGGAGGCAATGCAATCAAAGCAGGAGAAAGCTTTATTGCCAGTGCACTGGAGGGAGTTCTGTAAGAGAATTCCCCAAGTGCTGGGTCTTCAGAGGGGAATATATACATTTCAAGGGCTGGGATATAGCTAGGGTCTGATAATAGCTAGACAATGGGAGTATAGAGGTTTCCAGGTGCCATAGGATGTAATTCTTTTTTTTTTTCTTTTTTTTAAATTTTAAACCCTTAACTTCGTGTATTGACTTATAGGTGGAAGATTGGCAAGGGTAGGCAATGGGGGTCAAGTGACTTGCCCAGGATCACACAGCTGGGAAGTGTCTGAGGCCTGGCTCTCAATCCACTGAGCTACCCAGCTGCCCCCAGGATGTAATTCTTAATGTTCAAGGCTGCTTTGTCTAAGGGAGGAGTGGTGTCCTGTTCAAGGCTGCTCTGTCTAGGGAGGAGTGGTGTCCCAGGAACTATGAATTCCAGATAACCGCCCTGCTGAGCAGAGCATGACAATATCAAAACCCCCCTGCTTAACAGGGTATGATGCTATCAAGCTGTTATGAGTCCCTGCTTTTTGGCTACAACAGCTTCACAATGGAGACATCCAAACAAATCAATATTTTAAAGAAATGACCAGGAAGTTGGAGACCTGGTACTAAGAGGGGAGTAGCTCACAACTGGATTACCTAGGAGGAGCTACAAAGATTCAATAGGAGACTCTTCTTGGACAAAAAGGGATGGGTCCTTAAGATTTAGTCACAAATACCTCTGGATCTTAGACCATCAGCCTAGGACTCCTACCTGGGGCATTTCCCAGACAGGCTCCCTTAAAGCTGCAAAGCTTTGGTAAGAATGGGGTGGGGGTGGGGAGAGAGGGAGGAAATGCCAACCTTTAGATATTAACAACTTTTAATAACTTGAGAATAACACACTAATTTCTCACTTCATACATGAGTGTGTATCTTATTCTGGTTTTGCTTAATTTGGTCTATATCAGTTCATACCAGCCTTTCACAGGCAGAAAATCATTAGGCAAGAGCCATGCAGAGGCCATTCTAGAGTTAGAGAACAATGCAACTAGATAAGTAAGGACAGGCCTTGGGGAGTAGCAAGTAATCTAGTTTGTAGACATAAATAGTGTATGAAGTAGAAATTGAGGGGACCTTGAAAATTCCAGAATACACCTTCTTTAATCACTATTAAACAATATGACCCGGGAGATCCATCACTTAAAATATAATGCTTTATTTTATTTTTTTAAACCTTTACCCATCATCTTGGAATCAATACTGTGTATTGGTTTCAAGGCAGAAGAGTGGTAAGGGCTAGGCAATGAGGGTCAAATGATTTGCCCAGGGTCACACAGCTGGGATGTGTCTGAGGCAGGATTTGAACCCAGGACCTCCCATCTCTGGGCCTGGTTCTCAATCCATTGAGCCACCTAGCTGTTTTATTGAAAGAGAAATGTGGGGGTACTGCCTCAAGTCATTGACCCAAGACAGATGCTCCAAAAGAGTTACAGAGAGATCTAGCCATGTCTGCCTCTGAGGCACCAGGGGATAGACTGACTTACAGAAAAACTCTGATACAATCTTCTGGTACACTCCCAACTTATAGGAAGATACAATAGAATTAACATTTCAAGAGGTTGAAGACAGTACAATGGCTTTACAATGGACACCTTCAGGCAAATTAACATCTTCAAGAAATTGGAGAGTAGCTGTACAGAAGATACATCCAAGCAAATCAATATTTTTAAAGAAATGATCTGGAAGTTGGAAATAGGTACTAAAGGGGAGCAATTCAGGACTAGATTATCTAGGAGGTGCTGATGTGAGGATCAGTCCAGCCATTGGGCTTGACCTCCTGGAAGAAGCTTCAATAGATACCATACAAATACAAAGATACAATAGAAGAGACTTCTAAGACAAATTAGTACTCAAGATTGGTACTTAAAATTTGATCATATCAATATGGAGCACCTGCCCCAGGCAAGTTCCCAGAGAACTCCAAAGACCCAAATGAAACATTTAAAGCTATCCTACAGATGATAATTAGAATTCCCCTGGTGGGGGGAAGGATAAGCAGCTTTTACAACTTTTTGGAGATATTAATGACTCAATAACTTGAGAATAAGACATTAATTTCTCACTCCACACAATAGTATGGGATAAAACTGGAATAGTAGTTTGGAAACAGACTAGAGATATAAATTGAACAACTTGCTTTCCTCATAATTTTTTAACTTCATGTCTGTGTTCACATTTTTCATGGGGTTGGAGTGTCTTTTCTCTCTGAACCTTAGATCCCATATTGGATTTGTTGACATTGAAAATAAGCAAAACTAGTGACAAAACAATGAAAAAGATACTACTACAAAGGAATTGAAACACTTAAAGTTCTGAAAACAACTCTGGATGGAAAAAGAAACAAAGAAAATAAAGAAGAAAAGCATCAATGAAACATTTTTAAAACACCGAAGAAAGCCAAAGAAAGTTCAAAGTGGGATGTAGCACAGACAAACAGAACACTATGGATACTACTCTGTTAAATATACTCTTTTTAAAAGCTGTACATACAAAAATATTTATATCCGCGCTCTTTGTGGTGGCAAAAAATTGGAAAATGAGGGGATATCCTTCAATTGGGGAATGGCTGAACAAATTGTGGTATCTGTTGGTGACGGAATATTACTGTTATGGGGGAGGAGAACCCCTGGGTTCGGGAAGGAAACCTTTTTCAAAAATGAGAGGACTCAGAAACTTAGCTTAAAAGTAAAAAGAAAGATTTATTAGTAGATAGGATTAATGGCCAGCAGGACAGCATGAGTGGAACAACCCTGAGAGGTTGCTCCCAAGACACAGCTTGGCAGCATGAGTGGAGCATCTATAGGAGCTGCTCCCCAAATGCTTCAGTTCAGGGTTTTTTTTATATTCTTTATAATAGTGTGTACGTGAGGTTATGTATCTGAGGTTATGTATGTGACTCTCTAGTCGTAGGCACTCAGATATTCAGTGGGGTGAGGGGTCTGCCTGAGACCCTCAGAGCCTAGGCTATCAAGGTGTGACCTGGAGGTGTATCTCTTTGTCTATCTCAACCTAAAGAATCCAAGGATAATTGGCTCTGGAGTCACAAGGACAGGAATTTCCCTGTTTACAGATTGCCTGAGTTAAGGGGTACACTGTCCATGCCATCTCTGCACAATGCCCATGTCGCTATTGTGCTCAAAGGAATAATGAACTGGAGGAATTCCATGTGAACTGGAGTGACCTCCAGGAATTGATGCAGAGTGAAAGGAGCAGAACCAGGAGAATATCATACACAGAGACTGATACACTATGGTACAATTGAATGTAATGGACTTCTCTACTAGCAGCAATGCAATGATCCAGGACAATTCTGAGGGACATATTGTTGTGGGGTACAGCCAATGTTGTGGGGTATAATGGTGAACCCCTGGGTTCAGGAAGGATACCTTTTGCAAGAATGCAAGACTCCAAATCTTAGCTTAAAAGTAAAAAGAGAAATTTATTAATTTGGAAAGTAATGTTGAAAATGGCCAGGAGGATAAGAAGGGGGAACAGCAAGATGGGGAGCTGCTCCTTGGGAGAACAGCATGGATGGAAAAGCTGTCCCCCAGATGACATCAATTCTGGGGATTTTGTACTCTTGACAACAGTGGAGACATGACTCTAGTGTGGTAAACACTCAGGCATTCGGTGGGTAGGTTTGGTCATCTGACTAGGTCTGCCTGAAGACATAGGGGGTGACCCTCTTAGTTTAGGGGATAGATAGATGTCTGAGATACAACTTGATGATATCAGGGAGGTATATTTCTCCATCCATCTAAAGGACAATCCAAGGAGGATAATCCTCTCATAGTATTATAGAAGTTATCAGATGTTTTGGGTTAGGAGTCACAAGAATGTAAAGGAGCAAAGGAATTTCCCTGCTTATAGTTTGCCTGAAACACTTCTATGGTTTTGGGGGTACAATGCCCATGCCATTATGAAAATGGGGGGCAGTCTGAGGGGAGGGAAAGAACATGAATCACGTAACCATGGAAAAAATATTCTAAATTAATTAATTAAATAAACATTTTCAATTAATAAAATAAAAGCTGTACATAAGAATCAGGGTTTTATATGTAATTCTCTCTTTCAGATTTTTTCTCTTGCAGAAATGATCATGTTTGTTGATATTTGTCAAATTTAAAAATTTTCAAAAAAAGAAATTAAGTATCTCAAGAAGCATCTTAAAATAGATAAAGAGCATTTATGTTAAATGTTCAAGAAATGACCTGGTAAGAAAATCACAAGACTAAATAAAAGAATATCTAAAAGTAATTTTAAAACTAGAGGGAAAATTCAAGTTGGAAGTAAAAAAAAAAAAAAAAAAAAACTTTAAAAGAGTGAGAGGAAATAATTTTTAAATGACTGATTTAGAGGGAAAAAAATTAATCAGTAGACTTAATCAACAATACATTTAACTATAGTAAAAAAAAAACAATTATAGAAAATATAGGCGGAAATTAGAATTTAAAAAAATACTTTGAATCACCTACAAAATTAGAAAAGAGATACAAGTGACAGATTTGGAAGAGAGGTCAAGATGAAGCAGCATCTATGTAAAAGGTGTTATATTCAAACTCTGAATCTCACCTTTATTGACAAGGGAGACAGTTGGAAGACATGGAAATGTTCCCAGTTGCCGTGAGGACAGGAGGAAAGGCAGTTGGCTTGGGGATATAAATACTCCAACTGTCATCTGGGAGAGGTCTTTGATCCTGGAGGCTAAGAAGCTTGAGGTCTTTGAGCTTTGACCATTGATCCTCTCTGAATCTCCCTAGATATTTAGGCATTTGATCATCATTAGATATTTAGGTATCTGGGCCTGGGTGGTAACCCAGGAGGAGGGAAGGAGAAGAAGCAGAGAGAGGTGAAGAGTAATTATTTCCTAAAGGCTGTGCAGGCTGACATTACAAACTGAGAACAGGGAAGCTGAGAGAAATCACAATATCTGTACCAACTGAGCAGTTTGCCCTCCCTGGTTTGGTGGTGGCCAAGCTGAACCAGAAGAGTGTAAAACCACTAGCTCCAGCCTACTGAAACAACTGCCTACAGTCCTTAGGGATTATTGATCATAGCTATAGTGACAGGGTCTCCTATCTCCAATCCATTCCTGATTATTCCTTTCCCTATTTAACATCTATAGATAAAGTTTATTTAAGTACCTTCCTGAGTGGTCGTTACATCACAGCCCTTGGGGAGGGAGCAAGGCAGTCAGATGAAAACATTATCCAAGGGTAATAGAGCCCAATATTAATAATCAATCCAACCCCAGGTGGGACCTTGAGAGGGTTACCCATCTACCTGACCATTAAGGGTCCTGCCTGGGCACTGTTATATTCAGAAAGGGACTTATAACATCAAATTAAGGTGACTGAGTGGGTGTTCCCAGCCACCAGCTACCTAGGGAAATACAAAAGGCACAGCTTCCCAAACCAATATCCCCTAGGAGCATAGCAGTATCAAAGAAGAGTCAATTTTATAACAAAGGACAACAACTTTGTTTTTACTGCAGAAAAACTGTCAGAGGTCTCACTATTTGTGGCCTTTCCCTAGCATGCCACACTGTGGGGCTTATTAAAGCTTCAATATGAACTAAAAGCAGAATGTGATTAGAGTTGAAAGGAGCAATTCTGAGGGACTTATGAAAAAAGAATAGTATCCATCTCCACAGAAAGAACTATTGGAGTAGGAATGCAGATGAAGACATATGATTTATTAGTTGTTTATTTGGGTATATTTTGGAGGGGTTTGGTTTTATAAAATTATTCACTTACAAAACTGAATAATATGGAAATGTGTTTTCCATGATAAGTCATATGTTATTCAGAAAAAAATGCTACATAAATCCAAAATTCAGTAAAATAATTTCTTCCCTTCTCCATAGATCTGAGAAGTAAACTATTCTGTTCCCCTAATTTAGTTTTACCATTCTTTACATTTGAGTCATATACCCATGTCAACTTGGAAAAAACACAAAAGTACTAAAATAGTCAGACAAACCAAATCTTTAATCAGGAAAGAGATGGGTCCTTAAATAATTAGCTGCTACACAGAGCCAAACACTAAATACCACATACAGTCAAACCATGGGGGCTCTGGGGACAGTGACTCTGAGAGGTTCACTGTGCTAGATGATT
This sequence comes from Gracilinanus agilis, assembly GCF_016433145.1. Classification (NCBI taxonomy): domain Eukaryota; kingdom Metazoa; phylum Chordata; class Mammalia; order Didelphimorphia; family Didelphidae; genus Gracilinanus; species Gracilinanus agilis. Next base: position 136,088,193 of record NC_058130.1, on the reverse strand, counting down.
CTCCCAAGAACAATAGAACTTGGGGATCTTATATACCTTTTGGGGAATTAAGAAGAGCAAATATACACTGACAGGTTAGAAACAGGCTTGGGGGAAAGACTGTAGCTAGAGACTAGGGTATCAGGGAATGGCCTAACTTACAATGAGTACAAAAAGGATGGCTCCTGCCAGTTGTTTATCTTCTTAGGAAAGAATCTCTGATACAATGGGGGAAACTTCTAACATAAAAAGGGTGATTGAGGACTTGAGCATCATTTCTATTACTCATATTCAAGATACTTAATGGATGCTTGGAGATCCCTTGTTCAGTCTAAAACAGAATCAATTCGGGACTTCCCTTAAAGGCAAGTTCTCAAGGGAAATGGGCAAACTTGGGGCTTCCAGAATTCACATTGACAACCATTTTGAACTTATCTTCTAAGGTCTAGGGTCTGAGATATTGATCCAAACATAAATTTTCCCCTACTGTTTTCTAATTTTTCCAGCAGTTTTTCTCAAATAGAGAGTTCTTATCCCAAAAGCTGGGATCTTTGGGTTTATCAAACACTAGATTGCTAAGGTCATTTACCCTTACTCTATTCCACTGTTCCACCCTTCTATTTCTTAGCCAGTACCAGATTGTTTTGATGATTACTGCTTTATAGTACAATTTAAGATCTGATACTGCTAGCCACCATCCTTCATATTTTTTTTACTATTCTCTTGACATTTTTGGCTTTTTGTTCTTCCAGATTAATTTTGTTACTTTTTTTTAGTTCTATAAAATAGCTTTTTGGTAGTTTAATTGGTATGGCACTGAATAAGTAAATTAATTTAGGTAGGATTGTCACTTTTATTATATTAGCTCATCCTACCCACAAGCAATTAATGTTTTTTCCAATTCTTTAGCTCCAACTTTACTTGTGCAAAAAGTGTTTTGTAATTCTTTTAATATAATTTATAATATAATATAATTTAATATAATTCCTGCATTTGTCTTGGCAAACAGATTCCTAGGTATTTTATAGTCTTATTTATTTTTAGATTTTATATTTAGATTTATCTAGTTCTGATAGGAAAATGTCCAGGTCCCCCACTAATATAGTTTTACTGCTATTTCCTCTTTAAGCAACTTTAGTTTCTCCTTTAAAAATCTGGATGCTATACCATTAAGTGCATATATGTTAAGTACTGATATTACTTCATTGTCTATACCAGTGATGGGCAAACTTTTTAAAGAGGGGACCAAAGGAAAGAAATGCTCATCTGTCAGTCTGTTTCTAAGGCAACTCTTTCAAAGTTTCATTGTATTGTATCCTACTCATTGTATTCATCAGATTAGGAATAATGTCTGTGGCTGGATAGAACACTTCAGGGGGCTGCATCTGGCCCATGGGCCATAGTTTGCCCATCACTGGTCTACTACCTTTTGTCAAGATGTATTTACCTTCCTTTTCTCTTTTAATCAGATCTATTTTTGCTTTAGTTTTTGTCTGAGATCATGATTGGGACTCTTGCTTTTTTTTTTTTTTAATCTCAGTTGAAGTCCAATAGATTCTGCTCTAGCCTTTTACTTTTACTCTGTGTGTGTCTACCTGCCTCAAATGTGTTTCTTATAAACAACATATGGTAGAATTCTGGTTTTTAATCCACTCTGCTAGTCTTTTCCATTTTATGGGTGAATTCATCCTATTTACATTCACAGTTATGGTTATCATCTGTGTATTCTGCTCCATCTTGTTTCCCTCTTTCAATCCTTTCCTTTCTCCTTTCACTCTTTCTCTCCACATCAGTGATTTGGTTTTAATCACTCCCTCCATTCCCCTTCCCTTATATTACTCCCCTTCTCATCACCACCCTTCTTATTCCCCTCCTACTTCTCTATACAGTCTTTTAATCACCCTTCTGACTTTTCCCTCCCTTATATTACTCACCTCCCCCACAACCCCTTTCTTATTCCCTTTCTTTTTCTCTATAGGGTAAGAAAGGATTCAATATCCCAATGAATCTGCTGTTCTTCCCTCTCTGAGCCAATTCCAATGAGAGTAAGGTTTAAGTATTACCCATCATTACCTTCACCCTCCCCTCCACTGTAATAGTTTTCCATCCTACTCCCCTGCCTCTTTATGTGATATAATTTACCCCATGTTACTTCTCTCTTTCCATTTCTCTTAGTGCAATCCTCTTTTTCATCCCTTGATTTTTTTAGTTTGCATGTCATCCTAAACAGCTTAAACCCTCTGTTTATGTATACTTCTTCTAATCACTATGATAATGATAAATTTAAGAATTACAAATATCATCTTTCCATATAGAAATATAAATAATTCAACTTTATTGAGAACCTTAAATGCTTTCTCTTATTTACCTTTATTTTGTTTCTCTTGAACTTTTTATTTGGACATCAGATTTTCCATTTAAGTCTGGTGTTTTCTTCAGGAATGCTTGAAAATCTTCTATTTCATTAAACGACCATAATTTCCCCTGAAATAATATAGTAAGTTTCAATGGATAAGTAATTTGTGGTTGTAAACCCAGTTCCTTTGCCTTCTGGAATATCATGAGCCAAGGATCCTTCCAATCTTTCAATGTGGAAGCTACTAGATCCTGTGTAATCCTGACTAGGGCTCCATGAGATTTGAATTGTTTCTTTCTGGCTGCTTACAATATTTTCTCCATGGCCTGGGAACTCTTAAACTTGGCTATAACATTCCTGAGAGCTGTCATTTGAGGATTTATTGCAGGTATTGATCTATGGATTCTTTCACTTTATATTTTACCTTCTTATTCAAGAATATCAGAGCAGTTTTCTTTGATAATTTCTTGTAATATAATGTCTAGGATTTTTTTTCTGTCATGAAGTTCAGGTAGCCCAATAATTCTTAAATTGCCTTTCCTGGATCTATTTTCCTTGTTTTTTCAATGAGATAGTTCATCTTTTCTTCTATTTTTTTATCTTTTAAATTTTGTTTTATTGTATCTTGATGTTTCATGAAGTCATCAACTTCTATTTGCCCAATTCTAATTTTTTTTTTTAACCCTTGTACTTCAGTGTATTATCTCATAGGTGGAAGATTGGTAAGGGTGGGCAATGGGGGTCAAGTGACTTGCCCAGGGTCACACAGCTGGGAAGTGGCTGAGGCCGGGTTTGAACCTAGGACCTCCTGTCTCTAGGCCTGACTCTCAAGCTCCACTGAGCTACCCAGCTGCCCCTCTAATTTTTAAGGAATTAATTTCTTCCATGACCTTTTGATCCTCCTTTTCCTTCTAGTCCATTTTACTTTTCATTAAACTCTCTTCTTCATTGGATTCCACCCCCCCCCTTTTTTTCTAGTAGATCAATTCTGTTTTTTAAAAAAAACTCTTTTTTTTATTAGATTTTTGTGCCTCTTTTTCTCATTGACCAATTTTGCTTCTTAAACTGTTATTTTATTTTTGCATTATTTTCAATTATTTTCCCCATTTTTCTTCCACCTATCTTACTTGTGTTTGAGTTATTCCAGCATCGGAGACTAAATTCCATTTGTCTTTGAAGTGTTGCACGTGGTTGCTTGGATCTCACTGTTCCCTATTGAAACTGTGACTTGATATTTGCCTCCATAGAAATTTTCTTTGGTTTGCTGTTTGCTCATTTTCCCAACCTTTTTTTCTGCCTATGGACTGGGAGTTCTGAAAATTGCTGTTTCTGTCTCCTCTGTTGATGGCTTGCAGAACTCAGCACTCTGAGCTATTTTGCCCTGGGCCTAAGGACTTCATTACTGCATGGTCTTAAAAGGTCCAAGCACTATGGACTTCTGGGCCTCACTGAGGTCTGGTTCCAGGGCCTGAGACTTCAAGAAGTGGGTCTGGGGTGTGAGTTACTCTGTTGTTGGTATAGGTGGAGTTCCTGGGATCCCAAAATTGGCCTACACCCAGGCTTGGAACCTGGAGCAGTGGAAGGGAGAAGGTTGGCCAGCATTTCTCTATGTGTAGTTTTGCTTCCTGTTCCCCCTTATCTCATGAAAATCAACTCTGCCTACATTTTAAGTTGTGTTCAGCAAGAGAACCCCTTCATTCCATTTTGCTGTTAGTTTTTGACTCTTGTAGTTTTGAGGCACTTTTTAAAGGTTGGTTTGGAAGGATTATCAGAGAAATTTCAGCTTTTTCTGCTACTAAGCCACCATCTATGATTATTCTTTTTTTTTAAATCCCTTAGTTTTTATCTTAGAATTGATAAGAAGTAACAATTTCAATGCAGAAGAGCAGTAAGGGCTAGGTAACTGGAGTTCAGTGACTTGCCCAAGGTCACAGAGCTTAGATGTATCTGGAGCTAGAATTGAACCCAGGTCCTCCCAACACTAGGTCTAGCTTTCTATCTACTGTGTTAATTACCTGCTCTTTCCCTGATCACTCTTAAGAGGGAAGGAAAGTACTTAGCTTATATTTGCCAGTTTAGTCCCTTACTATAAAATGCTAGGTATACCAAAGGCAATCACAAGTAGCAATAATGAGTAAATCCATTAATTAGAATTAGGTTTTGTAAGAGGCAAATTTATATATAAATATATATATTTATATATATTTTTATATATTTATTTATTTATATATATATATATATATATATTCCATAATTAAAAAATAGACCCAAATCAGGATGGCTTTTATGGAAGTTTATTTACAATTAGGAAGGGTGAAGGTTGGGAAAGAGAGAAAAACTCTGGTCCAGACCAATAGAGGTCCGGACCGGGTGAGAGTCTACTAGCTACAAGCTAGGCTACTAGCCACAAGACCTTAGCAATTAGAGAGGCAAAGAAGCCTCCTTGAGGTAGAGACTCTAAAAACACCAAAGTAGGTGAAAGGAAGTCAGCCTAACTTACCCACCTGACAATTCAGAGGGAAGCGGCTCAAGGTCTCACCTCCTTCTATACCAAGTTCAAGCGCCAACTGCCACACAGGAAGTTACCAGTAGCTTTTGTCACTTCTTGCACCCACCTCTAAGTTCCTCAATCCCACCTGTATTTGTATGGTCTTTTTGACCTTCTTCTCCTTGGCACTGTGCAGTTTTTCTCATCAATCCCATTGGGATTGGTTGGTCAGTTTCCATGACCTTGTACTTTCTTAGCACTTTTTTTTTTTTTTTTTTTTTACCCTTGTACTTCGGTGTATTGTCTCATAGGTGGAAGATTGGTAAGGGTGGGCAATGGGGGTCAAGTGACTTGCCCAGGGTCACACAGCTGGGAAGTGGCTGAGGCCGGGTTTGAACCCAGGACCTCCTGTCTCTAGGCCTGACTCTCACTCCACTGAGCTACCCAGCTACCCCTTTCTTAGCACTTTTTAATGGCTCTTTTGTTCCCTTCTCCTGGAATCAGACAAAAACATTAATCACAGTCCCATAACATTTAATAATACATGGCAGGTTCCTAAAATCTAAAGCCTTATGAGTAAGCAGTAATATTATAGTGCAAATATATATACATATATATATTAAAATTATATCACTGCAAAAAAATAAAAAGATTAATAATGATTATATGTACTTTAACTACAAGAAATGAAAAAAAGGGGAAAAATCAATTATTCTATTAAAAGATAATAGGAAAAGCAATAAGAAAATTGAAAATAAATTCAGGGAAAAAGCAAGAACAAAAAAAATACAATGTAATTCCAAAAAATAGTATCCATTAGTCTATGAACTGTTATCTCTAATGCATGTAACAGGAAACAGTCAATCAGCTTCAATAGAAGATGCTCTCTTTACATGTGAGCAATGAATTCAAGAGTCCTTTTCTCCAATTTTTATAGATGTTGGGGTGTGTCACGTGTCTCCCCTCCCCACTAAGCGAGGTGGGGATGACATTATCTCTGGTGGTTAGAGTTTTAACTATGTATGGAGGGTGAGCTAATTCCATTCACACAGTTTGAGACCTATCAGTAAGTGTCAACTTAGTTTAGCTCATCCACCAAGGTGGTTTTACTAGTGTGTGGCCACTACACATGCTATGGCTTCTTGGAGCTACAAGTGAGAGTTAGGTGAGAGGTGGACACCAAGAGTAGGTGAGTAATAGCCCTAAAAAGGGCTCAAGAAGCCTTCACACCAAAAGCTCTAGTCCTCCCTGAACAACCCATATACTCCTCAACCAATGTAGGTCTACTCTAAGAAATCTATAGAATTGTAAGCCCTGGAGCTCAAGAGATATGTAAGGGCTGGTTCTTAGACATGTTCAAAGCTTTAAGACCTCCTATTCTTTGTTCAAAAGGTTCCCTAGAACTCCACTTTACATGTGTTTCAAAAGTCTCTCCCTGAAATCTGCAACAAAATAAAGTGCCTTACACTGGTACTTGTACTGAATACAAGCTGGCACACGGCATATGGCTGACATAGTGTCATCCTCAGTATTCTCTGAATCAATCAGAAGTTACCTCCAATGTCCTTCCCATATGCAACATGAAGCATGGGGCTGTTCCTTCACAAACAGCCTAAAGCTGGGGTAGGTGAATGGTTAGAGGGATAGCTAAGAGGCTCTTGCATAGAAAGTCAGGCCCAGAGAAGGGAAATGGGAGGTCCTGGATTCAGATCTGGCCTCTGATACTTCCCAGCTGTAAGACCTTGGACAAATGACTTAATCCCAATCTTCTTCCTAGAACCAGGAAATAATGTTATAACATTATGATATACAAAACGAATATATAAATAAATATGTAAACATAAAATGAACAATTCTGATTATATTAATTTTTTTTAAACCTTACCTTCTATCTTAGAATCAATACTTTCTGGTTCGAGATTTAAAACACAGGAATGACAGATTCTTGGACAACAGTGCAAAATGCCCATAATAAGAACTTGATTAGAAAAATGTATTTGCCTGGAATCTTGCAAATCTAATCAAAAGTTCTTCACACTGAAAAAAAAAAGCGATAAGGAGAAAATTTCCATCATATTTCCAAAACACTGAATGTCACAAAGAATAGCTAAAATCTAGGGACAAAAAATAGCAGTAAGATTACTTATATGTTTGCAGGAAACAAAGTTCAAGAAATAAACAGCAATCAGATGAATGGCTTCAGTTGTCAACATACAAATGCAAACAATATGGGTAATCTCAAGGCAAACTAGAAATCCTAATACAAGAAATTAAGTTTCATATTATAAATATAACTGAGATTTAGTGGCATGGGACCTTAATTATAATATTTTCCTTGGAAGATGTCTTATCAAAAGGAACAGGATAAAAGAAATGACAAGGAATTGGAAAGACAGGGCAGCTAGGTGATTCAGTGGATAGAGAACTGGGCCTGGAGTCAGGAAGACTCATCTTACTGGGTTCAAATCTGACTTCAAACTCTAGCTATGTGACTCTGGGCAAATCATTTAATCCAGTTTCCTCATCTGTAAAATGAGCTGGAGAAGGAAATGGCAAACTACTCCAGTATCTTTGCCAAGCATATCCCAAAATGAAATGAAATGAAACAGAACTGAAACAAATCAGAAAGATAGCTTTGTACAAGGAGACATACTCATGTGAGGAAATCTAAGAATTAGATGTAGGGGGAAATGGTGGAATTTGGGGTAAAAAGTATGACGGAAGAAATAGAAAGATATTAACATGCCAGTATTTTATAGACAACCTGGAAAGGAGAAAACAGATAAGGAATTAGGAAACATCACAAGCTTGGAACAAAGGCTGATATCAGGAAGTGGAATACTTCAAGTTTTGGCCATCTGGTAGAGCCCTCTGTCAAAAAGAAAAGCAGCTAATGCTCTCCTAGTTTTTCTTAATAATTTTATCTTTCTAAAAAGTGGAGAAACCAGCTGGTATTTTGAAAAAACAGATAAAATAGACAAAGTCCTGGTCAATCTAATAAAAAAAAGGAAAGAAGAAAACCAAATTGACAGTATCAAAGACGAAAAGGGAGACCTCACCTCTAATGAAGGGGAAATTAAGGCAATCAGTAAAAACTATTTTGCCCAATTATATGGCAATAAATATAGCAATCTAGGAGATATGGATGGATATTTACAAAAATACAAATTGCCTAGATTAACAGCAGAAGAAATAGAATACCTAAATAATCCCATATCAGAAAAAGAAATTGAACAAGCCATCAAAGAACTCCCTAAGAAAAAATTGCCAGGGCCTGATGGATTCACAAGTGAATTCTATCAGACATTCAAAGAGCAACTAATCCCAATACTATACAAATTATTTGAAATGAAAGCAAAGAAGGAGTCCTACCAAATTCCTTTTATGACACAAATATGGTACTGATTCCAAAGCCAGGTAGATCAAAAACAGAGAAAGAAAACTACAGACCAATCTCCCTAATGAACATAGATGCAAAAAGTTTAAATAGAATATTAGCAAAGAGACTCCAGCAAGTGATTAAGAAGATCATCCACCATGATCAGGTGGGATTTATACCAGGAATTATACCATATCTCCTAGATTGCTATATTTATTGCCATATAATTGGGCAATCTAACAAACAAAAATCACATGATTATCTCAATAGATGCTGAAAAAGCCTTTGACAAAATACAGCATCCATTCCTATTGAAAACCCTGGAAAGTGTAGGAATAGAAGGACCTTTCCTAAAAATAATAAACAGTATATACCTAAAACCATCAACAAGCATCATATCCAATGGGGATAAATTAGAAGCCTTTCCAATAAGATCAGGAGTGAAACAAGGATGCCCATTATCTCCTCTATTATTTAACATAGTACTAGAAACACTAGCAGTAGCAATTAGAGAAGAAAAAGAAATTGAAGGTATCAAAATAGGCAATGAGGAGACTAAGCTATCACTCTTTGCAGATGATATGATGGTCTACTTAAAAAATCCTAGAGAATCAACTAAGAAGCTTGTAGAAATAATCAATAACTTTAGCAAAGTTGCAGGATACAAAATAAATGCACATAAATTATCAGCATTTCTATATATTTCCAACACGTCACAGCAGCAAGAGGTAGAAAGAGAAACACCATTTAAAATCACCCTAGACAATATAAAATACTTGGGAATCTACCTACCAAAACAAACACAGCAATTATACGAAAACAACTACAAAACACTTTCCAAACAATTAAAACTAGATCTAAACAATTGGTAAAATATTGATTGCACATGGGTAGGTCGAGCTAACATAATAAAAATGACCATTCTACCCAAATTCATTTACCTATTTAGCACCATACCTATCAAACTACCAAAAAACTTTTTTACTGAATTAGGAAAAACTATAACAAAGTTCATTTGGAATAACAAAAGATCAAGAATATCAAGGGAAATAATGAAAAAAAATGTGAAGGAAGAGGGACTAGCAGTACCAGATATTAAACTGTACTATAAAGCAGCGGTCCTCAAAATGGTATGGTACTGGCTAAGAAACAGAAGGGAGGATTAGTGGAATAGACTTGGGGTAAGTGACATCAGCAAGACAGTGTATGATAAACCCAAAGAGCCCAACTTTGGGGACAAAAACCCACTATTTGACAAAAACTGCTGGGAAATTTGGAAAACAATATGGGAGAGAATAGGGTTAGATCAACATCTCACACTCTACACCAAGATAAATTCAGAATGGGTGAATGACTTGAATATAAAGAGGGAAACTATAAATAAGTTAAGTGAACATAGAGTAGTTTACTTGTCAGGTCTCTGTGAAAGGAAAGATTTTAAAACCAAGCAAGAGTTAGAGAAAATTACAAAATGTAAATTAATGGGGCTGCTGGGTAGCTCAGTGGATTGAGAGTCAGGCCTAGAGACAGGAGGTCCTAGGTTCAAACCCGGCCTCAGCCACTTCCCAGCTGTGTGACCCTGGGCAAGTCACTTGACCCCCATTGCCCACCCTTACCAATCTTCCACCTATAAGACAATACACCGAAGTACAAGGGTTAAAAAAAAAAAAAACTCTAAAAAAAAATGTAAATTAAATAATTTTGATTATATCAAACTAAAAAGCTTTTGTACAAACAAAAATAATGTAGCCAAAATCAGAAGGGAAACAACAAATTGGGAAAAAATCTTTATAACAAAAAACTCTGACAGGGGTCTAATTACTCAAATATACAAGAAGTTAAACCAATTGTATAAAAAATCAAGCCATTCCCCAATTGATAAATGGGCAAGAGACATGAATAGGCAATTTTCAGGTAAAGAAATCAAAAGTATCAATAAGCACATGAGAAAGTGTTCTAAATCTCTAATAATTAGAGAAATGCAAATCAAAACAACTCTGAGGTATCATCTCACACCTAGCAGATTGGCTAAAATGAAAGAAGGGGAGAGTAATGAATGCTGGAGGGGATGTGGCAAATTGGGACATTAATGCATTGCTGGTGGAGTTGTGAACTGATCCAACCATTCTGGCTGGCAATTTGGAACTATGCTCAAAGAGCTATAAAAGAATGCCTGCCCTTTGATCCAGCCATACCATTGTTGGGTTTGTACCCCAAAGAGATCATAGATAAACAGACTTGTACGAAAATATTTATAGCCGTGTTTTTTGTGGTGGCAAAAAACTGGAAAATGAGGGTATGTCCTTCAATTGGGGAATGGCTGAATAAATTGTGGTATATGCTGGTGATGGAATACTATTGTGCTCAAAGGAATAATAAACTGGAGGAATTCCATGTGAACTGGAAAAACTTCCAGGAATTGATGCAGAGTGAAAGGAGCAGAGCCAGAAGAACATTGTACACAGAGACTGATATACTAGGGTAAAATCGAATGTAATGGACTTCTGTACTAGCAATGCAATGACCCAGGACAATTCTGAGGGATTTATGGACAAGAACGCTACCCACATTCAGAGGAAGAACTACAGGAGTGGAAATAGAAGAAAAACAACTGCTCGAACACACGGTTTGAGGCGGACATGATTGAGGATGTAGACCCAAAACTACCACACCAATGCAACTATCAACAATTTGGAAATAGATCTTGATCAATGACACATGTTAAAACCAGTGGAAATACACATCTGCCATGGGGGATGTGTAAATAGAATTAGCTGGAGCCCATTAATAGTCAAAAATCCACTCAACCTAGGCGTGCTAATGATGTCACCCTAACCTCCCTTAGTGGGGAGGGGAGACGAGTTACCCACACGTGACAATAAGTAACAAATCAAGAATAAGGGACTGCCCTTTGGGCAGTCCAAATCAATGTAGAAACTGCTATTTGTCCATTTGAATTAGAGGTGGACCACAGGAAGTGATGAAAGACACGATCTCTTTAAGTAAGTTAGTGAACTTCCTGTGGGGCAGTTGTCCTCTCGAACTGGAAGAAGAAGCATCTCCTGAGACCACAGACAGCTTACACTCTGTATTGTCACGTGGGTAAGTTAGGCTGACTTCCTTGGCCTAGCTGGGCCAATTCTAAACTCTGCCTATCTGGCTGTTGGGCCTTGTGGCTTACAGCTTCATTTATTAAGCTTTATAACCTTCTTCTCTCTCTGTCCAGGCCTTTGGCCTGGACTAGCCTCTCCCTTTTTCTCTTTATTCCTACTTTTTACCTACCAGACTGTAAATAAACTCTTCAACCCGATGCTGACTTGGGTCTGATTTAATTACGGAATCAACCTAAATTGTTGATTCCTGGCGGCCACATATTTTAATATATATCTATAAATACCTAAATTTTCCTTCTTACAGGGAGGGGGGCGAAGGGAAAAGTAAGAGTATGAATTATGTAACCATGTTAACTTTTCAAAAAAATAAATATTAATACATGTTTTTAAAAAAATAAAAATAAAAAGTGGAAAAACCAATAAAAGGAGCTGCTATTTTGGACATGATTCTCACCACCAAGGAGAAACTATTAGCTAGTGGCATGGGAATCATACCCCCAAAACTCAGGCAAACTTTAGGCAGGAAATTCCTTTGCTCCCTTTTGTCCTTGTAACTCCTAACCCAATAACATTTGATAACTTCTATAAGACTCTGAGATTATTGTCATCCTTGGATTGTCCTTTAGATTTGAGATGGACAGAGAGATGCACCTCCAGGCTACACCTTAATACCCCTGGGCTGTATCTCAGACATCCATCTGTCCCCTAAACTATGAGGGTCACCCCGTATGTCTCCAGGCAGACCCCGGTCAGATGACCAAATCCCTCACTGAATATCTGAATGTTTACCACTCTAGAATCACGTCCACACCATGACACAACGTCATGTCCCCACTGTTTTAAAAAGTATATAATCTCCAGAATTGATGGATTCTGGGAGCAGCCTTTCATCTTGCTATTCCACTTATACTATCCTCTTGGCCAGATTCAACATTATTTTCCAAATTAATAAATTTCTCTTTTCATTTTTAAGCTAAGTTTGCATTCTTACGAAAGGTATCCTTCCCAAATCCTGGGGGTTCACCTCTAGCACCCCACAACAATAGGATGAGAATTGATAGGGACTTTGAGAAGAAATGATTTCTCCACTTAAAAAAGAGGAAAAAAATAAAGCGGGTATAATCTGACATAGGTTTTGAAAAAGCAATCAATTAGAAAGCATTTGTCAAGTGCTTACAATATGACAGACACTGTACCACTCACTGGGTTTCAAAGAAAAAGCAAAAAGACTTTTGAGCAGACTTCAAAGGGTTCAGAGAATGTGTAAGCAGGCTCCATAGTTTAAAGTCCTAGGGGGGAACTCAGTCCAGGGGGAATGGAAAGATATCAAGAAGTAAATTCAAAAGACATAAAGGAAACAATTTCAATGATGACAAAAGATGGGAAATTGTTTAAGGAAATTGTTATGGATACAAGGAGAACTTATCAACAAACTTAAAAAAAACTCACATACAGGAGCAGCTGGGTAACTCAGTGGATTGAGAGTTAGGACTAGAGACAGGAGGTCCTAGGTTCAAATCCAGCCTCAGACACTTCCCAGCTGTGTGACCCTGAGCAAGTCACTTGACCCCCATTGCCCACCCTTACCACTCTTCCAACTAGGAGCCAATACACAGAAGTTAATGGTTTAAAAATGTAAAAAAAAAAAAAAAGTTCATTAAAAAAAACTCACATACAGAAGATGAAAATAGGGCAGGTAATTCAAGGTGAATAGAAAACCAAGGCATGGTCCTATAACAATAGTGTCAGGAGTATAAAACTTTGAATGAGCTGAGTTCGATGAGCAATATTAAGGACAAAAGTGTTATTGGTGGAGGCTTCCGGGTTAAGATGGCGGCAGAGTAAGAAGCAGCTCTAAACCTCTCCTGACCGAAACACACAAAACTCCTCAAGGGGACATAAAAACAAGTCCAGACGAACGGAGGAACCCCACAACAGGGCACAGCGTGGAAGGTACGTGGAATCGAGACATTTCCAAGCTAAAAAGGGCTCTCACTCAAGCGCGAGCTGAGCAACCGCCCCACCCCCACCCCCTCCACACTCACCTATAGCT
>NC_058130.1:136031751-136069825 GCF_016433145.1 Gracilinanus agilis | reverse complement strand
TTTGTGGTGGCAACAAATTGGAAAAGGAGGGAATGTCCTTCAATTGGGGAATGGCTGAACAAACTGTGGTATATGCGGGTGATGGAATACTATTGTGCTAAAAGGAATAATAAACTGGAGAAGTTCCAGGCGAACTGGAGAGACCTCCAGGAACTGATGCAGAGCGAAAAGAGCAGAGCCAGAAGAACTCTATACACAGAGACTGATATACTGTGGTAAAATTGAATGTAATGGACCTCTGTACCAGCAGCAATACAATGACCCAGGACAATTCTGAGGGATTTATGGTAAAGACGCTACCCACATTCAGAGGAAGGACTGCAGGAGAGGAAACATATAAGAAAAACAACTGCTTGAACGCATGGGTCAGGGTGGACATGACTGAGGGTGTAGACTCGAAACTACCACACCAATGCAACTACCAACAATTTGGAAATTGGTCTTGTTCAAGGACACATGACAAAACTAGTGGAAACGCGCATTGGCCAAGGGTGTATGGGGGGCGCAGGGGGGGGGGGTTGAAGGGGAAAGGGGAGCATGAATCATGTAACCATGTTAAAAATGAATATTAATAAATGTTAAAAAAAAAGTGTTATTGGTTTTTTCCCAAAGTTATCACTGTCCTAGATGGGATACAGGAACTCATCTGTATTTCTATTTGGGCATATTGATCCTTTGCTTCATTCGTTGTTATTCTCCATTAAAAGATATCAATTATAGTAGAATATTAACCATAGTATTAGAAGGGATATAGTTTGGTGTATTAGAATATTATGGTACCTAATTAGATTAAGAGCTTCTGTTGGAGGAATAAAAACTTCAGATCTGTGTAGTTTTCTATTGTAGGACTTAAATTAATGTTCAACACTCCAAGTGTTATATTTTATAAAGTTTATTAATAATCACTAGAAGTAAAGGAATAAAAAGGTAATTATCTAACAAAATAAGACCATGTGTCCCATTCCAGCAAAGCCCTGCTAGGAAGAGGGGGAGGGGGATCACCAAATTTATATCTTCTCTACATCAGCATGGAAGTTAAGGACAGTGGGGTGCTGGGAATTGTAGTTTTTAGGGTAACAGATTCTAATTACACACTAGGGAAGCTAAAACTAATTCTGAAGGAGCTGGGCTCATTTAGAATGGTGAGTGAACAGCTGGCCTTATAAAATCATATAAAAACAACCTGTTGTACCAAAATTTTAATACCCAGGTTCGGTCATGGCAGGAAGAATCACACTGACACTGCAATGTGCAAGAAGAGGCTCATATATTTTCTAGCAGAGAAGCTAGGGTCAGTGGCAGAGAGGAAGATTGGCCAATCTGACCCCCAGGATTCTCCAGCCAGGGGTTTATATAGAAATGTTTGGGGAAGGGGGTTGGTGCATACATAATTATCAAGGTGGTGTCAGGGACTGGTGGTCAGGAAGCATCTGGGGAGGGGGGGTTTCAGGATCAGGGGTCAGGAAGCACCTGGCCAAACATTCATTAAAGGGGTAAATATCCATTAGGGTAATAAATATTCCCAAGAAGGTAAATATTCATCAGGGTAATAAACATTTCTCAAGAAGGTATTAAGATAGCTTCAGCTGGGAATCATTTCTCCAGGAGGTGTTAAGATAGCTTCAGCTGGGAAACATTTTTAGGTTTGTCATAGGGGGAAGGTAAGGGAGCAGAAAATATTTGGGGCTGAAGTTTTGATTTTTAGGCTCATCAAACCTTGGCATGTCCAGGTGCTTGATCCTTTGAAGATTTATACCATTTACAGGATTCCCGGAGTATTATGGCCAAGAAAGATTACTTTGACCTAATGCTCCCCAAAGAAGTCTGATAGTTCTGGAGGATTAATGAAATTTTCTTATTTTCACTTTATACTAGAACTTACAACTTTGTATCAAACTCTTGTTTCCAAATGTAATAGCACATTTCTTAACAAACTATGTACCTTCTGCCTTGTTAATGACTTATGCTAATTACCCATCAAAAACCTATACAACATACCATTGAATATCTATATGAAGTCTTTGCCTCAGGATGGGTGTGTCCAGACGTTCAGTTTTAATTTGCCACAATTAAAATTTGAATCTTCCACTCAGAATGATGGCCCAGAGATCTCTTTATTTCTAATACTCTGAAGTCATAATTAATCATGTTGTTACTTAGGATGAACACCATAAACAGTGCTGAGCAGCAGGAAAGTTGCTTTCAGCTGAACGTTTATGGAGGACATTGTCAAATGGGAGAGACAGAGATGCTGGAGTGTCATGAGGCTACTGTGGAAAGAACACTTCCATGGAAGAAGCAAACAATCTGATAGCTGCCTATTTTAATTAATTATTCTTGATTACAAGGTGCCAAAGTCAATTGTTTTGTCGATGTGGAATCTAGAGACCCCAGACTTGTGGCTTAGTGAGATCTGATGAATCCCAAGTTTTAGAAATAACCTGTAGGTTGGAGACCCCCAAAGCTTGTGCTTCCCTGTTCTCTTGAGAATCCACCCTGAAGGGAATCTCAGGCTAGAAGTTGCAGACTGAGTAATGGACCCCAGGGTAAATGCTAAATACCTTTTTGTCTTAGGTAGTCTTCCCCATTATATCAAAGACCCTGTCCCAGGAAGGCACACCTGGGCAGGGACCATCCTTTAGTATCCACTATAAGTAGCCCTTTTCCCTTACACCCCAGTCTCTGGCTATGATTCCTTTCCCAGGCTTGATTGTAAATCCCATCCTTACCAGTATAATGTCAATCATCTTCCCCAGCCCCTGGATCTTCCCAAATGGTATATAAGTTCCCCAATTTCCTTTGTTCCTTGGAGTGGTCATCTAGCGGGGTGTCACTCCCAGGGGGCAGGGAGCAAAGCAAAGCAGTGTTCAATCTTCGGACTCTGCATAAGACGCAGCTCTGCATAAGAGGTCTAATCAGCCCGGTTCCCCCTTTCCCTTGATTAAAGAGTGACTTTATGACTATTTAATAGTTCTGTGTTTTTTCAAAGTTAACAGTTTCTTCCTTGTTGGCATCCAAGAAACCTGATTATTGGAGGTTGGAAGGGCATGAAATGGCGACCCTTATAAAAAACAAATAGATGCTCTAGGACAGTGATGGGCAAACTTTTTAAAGAGGGGGCCAAAGGAAAGGAAATGCTCATCTGTTAGTCTGTTTTTAAGGCAACTCTTTTAAAATTTCATTGTATTGTATCCTACTCATTGTATTCATCAGATTAGGATTAATGTCCTGCAGTCAGATTTCAGGGGTCCAAATCTGGCCCTGGGGCTGTAGTTTGTCTATCACTGCTCTAGGAGATTAAAGTGAGGTAGAAGCCAATCCTCTCAAAACCTTTAAATGATCAGATTAGAGCTGAGAGAATACACAAGGATCATTAGTCCAGTGATTTTTAATCTGGGCCCCCAGACTTGTGTATATGAATAGATAACTAGATAGACTGACAGATTGGTAGATAGATAGATAGTTAATTGTATTTCAATATAATTGGTTTCTTTTATAAACATGTATATTTCATTTTATGCATTTTAAAATATTCTTAGAAGAGCTCCATAAGCTTTATTAGAATATTCATTACACACAAATCCTGATATAGTCTAACTCATGAAGAACTTTTGTCTTTTGGTTTCATTGCCTTCTTTTCAGAATATATCTTTTCTCTATTCCTTACCACATTTTGTAACAAAGAACACGAAAGAAAAAGAAAAACATTCATTGAGCTGTTAATTTAGAAAAAACACAGAACTATTAAATAGTCAGAAAAGCTACTCTTTAATTGGGGAAAGGGGGAACCAGGCTGATTAGGCCTCCACTTAGAGCAGCGCCTCCACAAGGGGCTAATTATAATGGATACTAAAGAATGGTCCCTGCCCAGGTGTGTCTTCCTGGGAAAGGGTCTCTGATACTATGGGGAAGACTACCCAAGACAAAAAGGTATTTAGCATTTACCCTAGGGTCCATTACTCAGTCTGCAACTTCTAGCCTGAGATTCCCTTCAGGGTGGATTCTCTTGGGAACAGGGAACAGGGAATAAGCACAAGCTTTGGGGATCTCCAGCCTACAAGCTATTTCTAAAACTTGGGGTTTATCAGATCTCACTAGGCCACAAGTTTGGGGTCTCTAGATTCCACATTGACATAGCAAAACTAACTTCCACATCAAACAAGGCTATGAGTATCTGCATGTTTTCATACCCATAAGCCCTCTGCAAAGGAAAGAGGAAGTTGTGTTTTTTCACTTCTTTGGGGCCAGTCTTGGTCATTGTACTCACACAGCTCTTAATCTAATTAGGTTGGGGTCAGGGTGGGGGGTGTTCTTTCCATTTCCATTAGTATATTCATTGCATATATTGTCCTGGTCCTGCTTACTTCACTCTGTATCAGTGTAAATGCTTCTTTATGCTTCTCTGTATTTTTTCTATTCATTATTTCTTACTGAATAGTAATATTCCATTATACCCATATACCATAATTTGTTAAAATTGATAGCCATCTTGTTTCCAGGACTTTGCTGCTACAAAAAAAATAACGCCATAATATTTTGGTGTATATGGCAGCATTGTGGTTGGATATAAAGAATGTTGGATTTGGAGTCTTGGGATCTGAGTTCAAATTCTACCTCTGCCACTTGCTTTCTCGGTAACCATAAGCAAATAACTTAATCTTCCAGGGTCTGTTTCATTCTTTGTAAAATAAGAATGTTAGATTATATAACTTTTAAAGTCCCTAACAACTTTAGCTATTTAGTTCTTTTTTTTTTTTTTTTTTTTAATCCATACCTTCTCTCTTAGAACTGGTACTAAGACAGAAGAATGGTAATGGTAAGGTCTAGGCAATTGGGGTTAAGTGACTTGCCCAGGGTCACACAGCTAGGCAGTATCTGAAGCCAGATTTGAACACATGTCCTTTCCACTCCAGGCCTGGCTCTCTATTCACTATGCTACCTAGCTTCCCCTTAGATATATAATTCTAAGAAACCTTGCTTTCTATCTTTAACCTTCTTGCACATATACCTTTTAGTAGGTCAAAAGATTAACTTTCCCATTTTATGGAAGAAGAAATTGAAACCTCAAAGTGGAGAAATGATTTGCCCAGGGTCACAGAAAAATGCCCATTCAACTCTTGCTGAAATCAGTGCCGAGTTGAGGTGGATTCATATCTTATAGACTTACAGAATTACATTAGAAAAGGACCATAGATTCCTCTTCTCCATTCCTGGGCTCAATGAACTTTAGGAACCCTTTCATTGTTTAATTTTTAAAGACAACATAATAATAAACACGCAGTGAGTGTGCCTCAATTAAAAAAAAAAAAAAAAAGAAAAGAAAAGGACCATAGAGTCCATTTTGTACAAATTCTTCACTTTACAGCTAAGGAAATAGCAACTCAGGTTTCTTCGTAGGGATTTCTGGCTAGGTTGGTGAGAATTTACTTCTTGTGTGTATAGGTGCACTGACCCTTCCAGAACAGTGGCCTAAGATTTAGGGACATGGGATAAGAAGTTAAGAAAAGAGAGAGCCCCTCATTCCTTCCAGGTCTACTCTAGCGGAGATGTTTCATGAGAGCTGATTGGTAAATTTTCTTTTTTCTTTTTTTTTTTAACATTTAATAATATTTATTTTTTAGAAAAGTTTACATGGTTATATGATTCATGCTCTTACTTTCCCCTTCACCCCCCCATCTCCACCACCCCCCTAAAGCCAATGAACATTACCACTGGTTTTAACATGTGTCATTGATCAAGACCTATTTCCATATTATTGATAGTTGCACTGGGGTGGTCCTTAGAGTCTACATCCTGATTGGTAAATTTTCAATGTGAGCATTGTGTTACGATTAAAAATGATAAAGGCTGATATTACTAGAGAAATTAATATTTTAATTGCCATGCTGATAGAGATAAATCGACCACGCGCCTGTAAGAAATCTATTCAAATGCTGCCTCCGCCATTTTCTTCCATACCTTCCTTACTCCTCTCTGTCCCCCAGGAGCCCACTCAGGTATCGAAAGAAGAGCCTTCTCAAGCCAGCCCTCTGAATTTAAGTCGAGCTCTATGTTGGTTCCCGTTCTCTGACGTAATCACGTCAGAAACCCATTGGATCAACAGGAAATGTAGTCTCAAAGTTCCCCACATGTCCACAAGAAGTTTGTAGGATACTTTTAAATGGCACCTCCCTGAATTCCAAACACACAATTGTAAAAATTAAACTTTAATGGTTGACTAAAACATATGAAAATTATAAATAATATGGTAGTCACCAATTCAAAATATCATTACTCAAAGTCAAAATGACCTTTAATAGCTTTTATTTACAAAAGAGGTGGAAAGAGTGAAAATAGAGAAATACAAAAGGGTAGAGAAGACATTAGCCTATCTAACTAAATATTGCTCTGGTGCTCAACTCAGCTCAACTTGTTGAACTTCAACTGGAATTAAGCTCTCTCCAGAAGACAGGAAGTGAAAACTAGCAATCCACTCACCCAAGTTCCCTCCAAGAAGCAGGTCAAGACAATGACTCAAGCTGAAGGTGATTCCTGAGACCAACTTTCTTCCTTAGGCCAACCTTCTTCTTGAAGCTGACTTCCTTCTTGGAGTTGACTTCTTTAGCCCCAGAAATTCAGGGCCTTTTATAGTGGCTTTTTGTCTTCTAAATTGTCTAGCACTGATCTGGGGGCAGTGTTTGTGGGAACCAGTTCTCACCTTCTGGAAGGGTGAATACTCATCAAAAGGGTTCACAGATTCTTGGCTGATTGAGTTTCTGAGAGTGTGAATTCACTAAGTGGTTTTTGAGTTCCTCCACCTAGTTTAAGCTTGTATTTATACAATCAAAAGGTGGACAAAGGAGAATTAATCCTGTCTTCACAATCTAGTGAGGTACTTAAGTTAGAGTTAACTAAAGTGTTAGCTCCAACTAGGCAAAGAGAATAAAGGATTCCCTTTCACTAGTGTAAACTCAAGGAGAATAAAGAATTCCCTTTTACAGCATTTATACTTTGGAAATCAGTAAATGCTACAAATCAAAGCTTTGTTTATTATTTAATTGACTTTTACATTGACTTATTTAATTGAAAGGCACAGTGATGCAGAAAATATTAAAATAGCAGATTAAACTAAAAAGTACATTGGATATATTGTGTGTATATGTATGTAGAGATATAGATATTCTTGGAGAAGCGGTTTTTAAATATTTACCAGCACAAATCTGTTCTAGCCCCAAACTTACTCTACGCCTTTCTCTGGTCTCTAATCCTTAAATCCATAGGGAAGCTTGAGATGGTGAAGCTTTAAGGGAAAGGAACCTTTAGGAAGGCATGTCTGTCTGGATGAGGCTAAGGAGCCATATTCCTCTCCTGCCTTGTCTCACCTGAAGTGTCCTTCCCCTAATGGGAAAGAATCTGCTTGTACAAAAATATTTATAGCTACTTTTTTTGTGGTGGCAAAGAATTGGAAACTAAAGGGATGTCCATTGATTGGGGAATGGCTAAACAAATTGTGGTATATGATGGTGATAGAATACTAGTGTGAAAGGGAATTTTTTTATCTTAACTTAATCAATCAAGTACAATCAATCAAGTACTTGGAGTGTCCCATCCTTTTTGATTTAATCAGTCTGGAACTTGAGGATCCTTTTGATAAAAATTCACACCCTAAGAGGACTGGAGGTGGATCCCACAGGCACTGTGGCAGTGCCAGGCAAATTAAGAAACTATGATTGGTTCCTGAGATGTGATAGACTAGCCCACAGTGAAAGGAAGTAGAAACCAGAGAGATAGGAAGTGACATGGAGAAAACTACTTATACAAGCCAGCCTAGGGCATTCTGATTCATTCTGCTGTGCTGGGGGCTGAAGGATTTTGGCTAGGTGACTCGCTTGGTTTGAGGAGATCCTGGCCAGAGACATTTGGCCTTTTGGCTTTTCTCCTGTCTTCAGTGGAACGCTTTATTCAATGTGGCACTCAGATCGGAACTTGGGAATTTATTTAGCTAGGTAATATTTTCTACCTCCTTCCTACACTTCCTCTGTTACTATCTCTATCTTGCTGTAATAATGCTACTAAAGCTAGTAACAGCATCATGACTTAAGAGTTAATTTTTATGAATGGTGATCACAACAAATTTTTATAACTCTTAATTTGACCAAAAAAAACCAAACATTTTAATTCTTATACTAGTGTGCTATAAGAAATGATGAACAGAATGATTTCAGAAAGAGCTGGAAAGACTTATATGAACTGATGTGGAGTGAAATAAACAGAATCATGAAGAAACTGTATACAGTAACAGCAATATTGTGGAATGATCAACTGTGATAGATTTGGTTACTCTCAGCAATGCAATGATCCAGGTCAATTCTGAAGGACTTACGACAAAGAATGCTATCCACCTTCAGAGAAAGAACTGTTGGAGTCTAAAATGTAGATGAAAGCATATGATTTATAGCTTGTCTATTTGGGTATATGTTTTGAGGTTTTGGTTTTATAAGATTATTCACTTACAAAAATGAATAATATGGATGCATGTTTTACGTGATAATACATGTATAGCCCAGAATGAATTGGTTGTAAGTTATGGGAGGGGGAAGGGAAGAAGGGAGGGAGACAATTTGGATCATATAATTTCAGAAAACTTATGTGGGAATTTGTTATTAAAATAAAAATATATATATTTTATTTTTATTTTTAAACCCTTGTACTTCGGTGTATTGTCTCATAGGTGGAAGATTGGTAAGGGTGGGCAATGGGGGTCAAGTGACTTGCCCAGGGTCACACAGCTGGGAAGTGGCTGAGGCCGGGTTTGAACCTAGGACCTCCTGTCTCTAGGCCTGACTCTCACTCCACTGAGCTACCCAGCTGCCCCCAAAATATATATTTTTAAAAACTGAAATGCTCCTCACTACTAGCACCAACATAGATCAGGCTGAAAAGTATGTGAAAAATATGTGAGAAACTTTAAGACTCTGTAGGAGGCAAAAACTAGGGAAAGATAAAATCTTTCTTTAAGTTATTTCAGGTCCCCCTTCTTCATGGACTCTGATCATGAGCAGAGGGGCCAGTTTCTAGAATTTGCCATCTTTCCTCCCCAGGTGGTAAGAGATAGAACAACCCCTGAAGGGTCATCATTGTTAGCATCAAGAAGCAACTCACTGAGTCAAGGACAGGACCTATCCTCCCTACTCACCCCTAAAACTTTTTCCATGACTCTACCTACCCTCTTTTCTTTCTTGAGGCAATTGAACTAATTTCCTAGTGGGAAACTGTACTTATCCAAATTCTCATATTTTATCCCTGGCTCCATAGCACTTCTTCCTCTCCATCATGAAAGTCCTGTGACAACATCCAACTTAACTTTTACCTCTTTCCTTTGAGCAGTGTTCTCCAGACTTTATTGGTCATTTACTCCTATCAATAAAGCAACTTTAAGCACGACCCTGCCCATATGTTTATAAATTATACCTCTATAGTACTTGATGCACATTTAAAATATTCACAAAATAGAGATTTTTAAAGATCTACTAAAAATGCATAACAGAAACTGGCACATGAGCAGGGCACTTGTGATGGTATCTCCTGGGAGAGACTAGGGAGGCTGCTTCCCAGGGTTATGATGACATATAATGAAAGAGCTGTGGAGTTATTAGAGCATGACTAGAGAATCAGTAACTGGTTTTAATCTGCTGATTGTGTGCTAAAAGAAGCCTTCTCAAAAAGAAGTCTGGTTTTGTGTGATAATACATGTGTAACCCAGACTGAATGGCTTGCCAGCTCTGGGAGAGGGGAGGGAAGGAAGGAGAGAAACAATATGGATCATATAACTTTGGAAAATTTATTTGGATATTTGTTATTACATATAATTATTTAAAAAAATTTTAAATATCAAAATAAAATAAAACAAATGTGAAAAATAAAAAAAGGAAACCTGGAGAATAGAAGACAAATGGAGCATAATAATTGGCTTCAATTATATGGACTGGGGCAACTAGGTGGTGAAGTAGATAGAGTGCTGGGCTTCAAGTCAAGAAGACTCATCTTCCTTAGTTCACATCTGTTCTTAGACACTTATAAGCTGCGTGACGCTAGACAAGTCACTTAACTCTGTTTGCCTCAGTTTCCTCACATGTAAAATGAGCAACAAAAGGAAATGCAAACTACTCCAGTATCATTGCCAAGAAAAACCCAAATGAGGTCATGAATATTCAGATGGGTCTGAAACAATAATAAAACTATGAAGGGGGTATGTAGAAGAAGCATTAGACTTGTTCTGTTTGATTTCAGAGTATACAACCATGAGCAGAAAGCAGAAGTCACAAAGAGAGGCCAGTTTTAAGATTAATCAGGAAAAACAATAATTAGTTGAAAAAAAAAACACAAATGGTCTTGAGAAGTAATGTGTGACTTCCTTAGAAGTCTCCAAGTAGAGGCAGATGGCCGACCACTCATTGGGGAAGAAAAAAGGGGGAAAGAGATTCATTTCAGGTACAGATTGAATTACGTGCTGTCTGAGGTCCCTTTGAGCTCTCAAATTCCATAGTTCTGTAATGGACAAAGCTCGACAAGGTCTCTCTACCTCTTTCCTCTATCCCTACTTCTTCTCGGAAATATATGGCAGGGGACAAGCCGTGGGGAATAGAAGGAGGACTAGCTAACTTGGCCAGGACCAGGGTTTCCGCTGTGGTCGCCTCTCTTGCCCTGGTTCCCTCCTTTCTCTCTCTGAGCAGAGAATAAAGCAGCCCCTAGCCTTTCATTATCTCAAAGCACACAGAGATTTCCCTGAAAGGCCTAATGTTCATCTAATGGGAAGGTGGAAGAGGCGGCAGCAGCCCTTATGTGCTTAATGGTGGGTGTAATTTATTGTCGCTCCACTTGAGAGCTGACATATTGGAGCTATTGATTTTCCTACAGGAAGATCAATAAGAGGTGTGAGGAGAACTGTCCCATGAGGCCTCTTTCAAGAGGGACACAGTAGCAGCTTCAGATCAGCAGCCAATCCAATTCCCTATTCTCTACTTGATGGGCTGATAAGGCAGAGCTTGGATAGCATGGAAAGCCAGGCTTTGGTTTGGTTTGGTTTGGTTTTTTTAATTAGACATGCCAGGGATAAGAGCCTATCTAAGAGAAGCAGATGCTGAGACAGATGCTCCATCTACTAATCTTGCATCATTAGCCACAGACACTCCACTCCTGGACAGGGCTCAGGCTCTACATACAATAACAAAGTTTTCTCTACTCTTCTCCCTCTTTGTTTGGAAAGTACGGTTCAGGAAGTGGAACCTATTTGTCAGTCTATGAACCTCAAATTTTTCAGTTTGGACTGGATGGCTTGTAACCAAGGGTGTGCTGGAAATGTTTAACAATTGGCCTTTTGGAAAAAATAAGAAAATGTACATTATTAATATTTTCTTTATCAAGCCCTGATTTGTAGCATTCACTAACTTCTGAGGTATAAATATTCACAGTGAAAATTTAACAATCAGAGGGGCAGCTGAGTAGCTCAGTGGATTGAGAGTCAGGCCCAGAGATGGTAGGTCCTCAGTTCCAATCTGGATTCAGACACTTCCTAGCTGTGTGACCCTGGGCAAGTCACTTGACCCCCATTGCCTAGCTCTTACCACTTTTCTGCCTTGGAACCAATACATAGTATTGATTCTAAGAGGGAAGGTAAGGGCTTAAAAAAAAAATTTAACAATCAGTTCCAGAGAGAGCTGGCTCCAACACAACCCTGATTGTAATGCTATATAATAGTGTTAGACCCAGAATTGGAAGGGCCATAGTTCAAATCCTGTCTTAGAAACTTACAGCTAAGGGGAAGCTAGGTGGCTCAGTGGTTCAAGTGCCAGGCCTAGAGAAGAGAGGTCCTGGGTTCTAGTCTGACCTTAGACACTTCCTAGCTGTGTGACCCTGGGCAAATCACTTAACCCCCATTTGTCTAGCCTTTACCACATTTCTGCCTTAGAACCAATATACACTATTGTGTCTAAGATAGAAGGTAAGGATTCAAAAAAGAAAAGAAACTTACTGCTGCATGATCCTGGGTGGATGCATGACATCCTTTGTGACCTTCAGTTTCCTCATCTGTAAAATGGGAATAATCATAACATCTATCTCACAGTTATTATAAGGATAAAATGAAATAATCTATGTATTTTGTAAACCTTAAAGAATTACATAGATACAAATTATTACATTTAAAAAACACTAGGTAAATGAGAGTGTAGTGGCACTGGGCTTAGAATAGAAAAGATCTGGGGTTATGTTGATGAACCTATGGCATAGATGCTGGAGGAGGCTTCTCTCTACATGCTTGAGGACATTTCTCACATCACTCACCCCTCTGCCCAGCAGCCCAATGGGATTGCTTCCTCCCTCTCCTGTCTGGGGGGCTCACATGCTGTGTGAGGGTTGCAGTTTGGGCACTCAGTCTCTAAAACAGGGGTCGGCAACGTATGGCTCTTTCTGTAGGAGCCATAAAGTCCATTTTTTTCAGGCACTGTTACAGGAGCGCACTGTGAGCACTGTACGGCTCTCACGAAATTACATTTAAAAAAATGTGGCTTTTATGGCTCTCACGGCCAAAAAGGTTGCCAACCCCTGCTCTAAAAGGTTCACCATCACTGATAGGGTCTTGCATCAGATGCTAACTCTTACTAGCCCTGTGACACTCTGAGTCTGTTTCCTAATCTATAAAATGGGGTACTCATACTTTCACTCAAGCAATCAACTTCCCTCAGCTGAATCAACTCAATTTCCTTGTTGCTTTCTGTTTTTTTTTTAATTACCTATACCAGTGATTCCCAAAGTGTGTGCCCCCCCCCCCATGGGTGCTGCAGCGATTCAGGGGACAGTGATGGCCACAGGTGCATTTATCTTTCCTATTAATTGCTGTTAAAATTTTTTTAAAATTAATTTCCAGGGCGCTAAGTAATATTTTTTCTGGAAAGGGGGCGGTGGGCCAAAAAAGTTTGGGAACCACTGATCTATACTTTCTGTCTTATAATCAATACTAAGTGTCAGTTCTAAGGCAGAAGAGAGGTAAGGGCTAGGCAATCGTGATTAAGTGACTTGCCCAGGGTCACACAGCTAGGAAGTGTCTGAGGACAGATTGGAACTGAGGTCCTCCCAACTCCAGGCTTGGTGCTCTATCCATCAAGCCACCTGGCATCCCCTAACATATCTCCTTATTGAACATCCTTCTCCTATGGCTTAATAAGTGCCCTTTTGTTAGCTATTAAATGATCTATAAATGCTTCATTTTGTTCCAATAGCATATCTAAACTACCTGTAGACTGGCCTAATTTAGATCTAGCCCAGAAAATATAGCAAACATGAACCTTCAGACTCCTACCCCAAGAAAGCACTTGTCCTCCCCTCATGGAATCCTCATGAAGTTTACTTTGAAGCATGGTATTGGCTTATAATTTATTTATTTAAAAATATTTTTCCATGTTTATGTGATTCATTTTCTTTCCCTCCACTCTTTCCTCTCTCCTCCCAGAGCTGACAAGTAATTCCCCTGGGTTGTACAAATGTTATCACTTGATGCCTATTTCCATATTATTTATTTTTGCTATAGAGCAATTTTTAAAAGCCGAAACCCCAAATCACATACCCGTATATACACGCAATAAGTGATGTCACATTTTTGAAGCATGGCATTCATGTTGGATGAGTTGCTGCACTGCTCAGCTGAACTGGGTCTTCACAGGGTTCTGTAACTTGGCTGGGAAGGTCAATCTATTGCTGATCAAGCAGCTCACCTGACAGCTGGGCTGGTTCCCCCATTGACTAGACTGATCAACTGCCACACTAAAATTTCTCTAGATATTGAATTTATCACGAGATTGCTGCTTGGGCGTGACTTCCTGATGCTTGTGGCTACAGATGCTACTATTGATTCCAGTTACCAGTGAAATAGAAATCTAGATCTTGAAAACTCATAAGGATTTTAGAATAAGGCTGGACACAACCATCTCATAGAACTTACACCAGGAAAGAATAAGCACAAAGAAACAGAGATGGCCATGTGCTCCTCGTCTGAGGATTGCTGGAGGTGGTAAATGGTACCTTCAGAAACAGGTTGGTAAATGTTTAACATTAGATTCTCTAAGGAAAAAAAATCACTAAGCAGAGCACACTTTACTTTAATACACACACACACACACATATATATGTATATATTTTAATAACCTCTTATCTTCTGTCTTATAATCAATACTAAGTATTGGTTCCAAGGCAGAAGAGTGGTAAGGGCTAGGCAATGGGGGTCAAGTGACTTGCCCAGGGTCACACAGCTAGGAAGTATCTGAGATTTGAACCTAGGACCTCCCATCTCTGGGCCTGGCTCTCAATCCACTGAGCCACCCAGCAGCCCCTTTCCTTTTTTTTAATTTTTCAATTACATGTAGAAACAATTTTTGACAATTATTTTCTGACATCTTATGATTCAGCTTCTCTCTCTCTCTCCATTTTCCCTCCTACAGATGGTGATCTGATAAAGTTTATACCAATGGTTTCATGCAATATACATTTTAATATGCATTTTAATATTTTTTCCATCACTTTCTTAGGGCAGACAACAAACCAATAAATCAAGCCCTGATTTATAGCATTTGATTTCCAAGATGTAAATGCTCACACTGAAAATTGTCCACTTTCATCTTATGAGCTTAAGCTAGCTCCAGCACATCCCTGGGCACTTTCTACCCAGTTCTCCTGACAGTTCAAAGTTCTGAGTCCTGATAGCCACAAAAGAGACCGAGAAAGAAGGCTTGCTATTTTTTTTACTCGTTTGTGGCTCAATAATTCCTGAATCACTAATTCTTCTGACTCCAAAGTCAATTAGTAGATTTTTTTCCATCCTTCTGCAGTAACAGCTCCAGAGTTATCATGGCTTGAAATGTGCTTTCCCCCTAATTTCTACATAGTCTCTAGGAACAAAACCAGTTGGGGCTATATACACATATACTCAAAGGCTTGGTCCTCATAAGCCAGTACATCCCTATCTACTCTTAAAAGGAGTCTCTGAACAGATACAAAAACACTTAATTGTATTCAATGATGAAAGCATTGAAATAGCCCATCAGATCTCCTTGGAAAGGAGTTGAAATGGGGTTTGCTTCTGGAGCAACTTTTTGACAACCTGGACAACCTTTTCCCCAGAGAGACCTTTTCAAGACTTATAGTACCACTCATATGGCTTAGACTCTCTTTGAAAGTTAATTATATTTTGCAAGGGCTGTTGAATAAGTAATTCCCTTTCTATTGGACCTACAGTATGTAAGTAATTTGTTGGCTTTACTCTCCAAGAAACATGCTATACAGGAACTATTCAGAAGGTCCTCTTCACCTTGCTATTTCCTCCCGAAAATATCTTATATGAAGAAAATCCTATTTTTTCTCTAGACGGACCAATTGTGAACTCCTATATTTAGGCTTACCCAACATTTCTTGCTTTCCAATCCTTCAACCAGGAGATATGGTAGGGACAGCCAGGTGACTCAATGGATAGAACACCAAGCCTGGAGGGAGGACTGAATCCTCAGTTGGGAGGACCTCCATTCCAATCTGTCCTCAGACACTTCCTAGCTGTGTGACCCGGGGCAAGTCACTTAATCATGATGGCCTGGTCCTTACTGCTCTTCCTATCAGCAAAGCACCAATGGGCATACTCACATTTCTTGGGGAAGTGTCCCCAGCTACCTCAAAACTGAGGCCCATTCACTGTCATCCAATCAGATTGATTAAAGAAATTCACCAAATTCATCAACCTTGCTTACACTTGCCCTAACTTTTGAGAGCTAATGCTACAAAAGAATAAAATGAAGGAATGTTCAGACTTGAAGACTAGTAGACATGTTTAGACTTGAAAGGGGAAGGGTGGGGAGGGGAGGTAGTAACAGGAAGAGTATGGATTTATTCTATTTGGACCCTTGAAGGGCTGTCAGATGAAAGAGAGAGCAGACTTCTGCTTGGCCCTAAAGGGCCAACAACCAAGAATACCAACTGGAAGTTGCAGAGAAGTAGATTTTGATTCAACATAAGGAAAATTTCCTTCACCATTAGAGCTATCCCCTGTGTCTCTCTCTTGGTTGTTTCCCAAAGGGAATTTCCTGCTCAATCCAGGACAAAACGACCTATAATATTCCACTGGTGGGCAGCAGAGGGAGCTGGTAGAGTGGCTTCAATGACCTGAACCCTTTGGATCCCAGGGACACACTAATACCTACATTCCCTAAGCACTTATTAAGCAAGCACCTAATGTGTCAGGCACTGTTTGGTACTTGTCATACAATGATAAAGACAAAACATTCCCTACTATCAAGGGGGTACATTCTTTTTTTTTTTTTAGAAAAATTTTTTCCATGATTAAATGATTCATGTTCTTGCTCTCTCTCCCCACACCTCATCACCCCCCAGTAGTTTCTTCCTGTGTCATCGATCAAGACCTATTTCCATATTATTGATAATTGTTCTAGAGTGGTCATTAAGAGTCTACATCCTAATCGTGTCCTCATCAACCCATGTGTTCAAAGCAGTTGTTTTTCTTCTGTGTTTCCACTCCTGTAGTTCTTCCTCTGAATGTGGATAGCTTTCTTTTCCATAAATCCCTCAGAATTGTCCTGGATCATTGCATTGCTGCTAGTACAGAAGTCCATTACATTTGATTGTACCACAATGTATCAGTCTCTGTGTATAATGCTCTCCTGGTTCTGCTCCTTTCATTCTGCATCAATTCCTGGAGGTCTTTCCAGTTCACATGGAATTTCTCCAGTTTATTTATTCCTTTGAGCACAATAGTATTCCATCTCCAGCAGATACCACAATTTGTTCAGCCATTCCCCAATTGAAGGGTATCCCTTCATTTTCCAGTTTTTTGCTACCACAAAGAGCGCAGCTATAAGACATTAATGCATTGCTGGTGGAGTTGTGAATTGATCTAACCATTCTGGATGGCAATTTGGAACTATGCCCAAAGAGCGCTAAAAGATTGCCTGCCCTTTGATCCAGCCATACCATTGCTGAGTTTGTACCCCAAAGAGATCATAGGGAAAAAGACATGTACAAAAAAAAGGAGGGATACATTCTATAGGGGTAGACAAAATGTGTAGATTTAAAATATATGCAAAATAAAGGCCAGGTGATTTGGTGGGAGAGAAATTGCTATCTGGGGGAATCAAGAAAGGTCTTATATAGGAAGTGGCAGTTAAGCTGAGCTTTGAAGGAAGTAAAGGAGTCAGAGATGAAAGTAAGGAAGAAGTATATCCCAGTCTCAGGAAATACTTTGTTCAAAAACATGGAAATGAGATAGACTGTTGTGTGTAAGGAACAGTGGCAGCTAGGTGGCGTAATAGATAGTGCCCAGAGTCAGGAAGATTCATCTTCTTAATTCAAGTCTGGCTTTAGACATTTATTACCTGGATGACCCTGGGCAAGTCATTTAACCCTGTTTGCCTCAGTTTCCTCATATATAAAATGAGCTGGAAAAGGAAATGGCAAGCCACTCTTTGCTAAAAAAACAACCACCACCACCAACTGGGATCATGAAGAGTTGGATACAGCTCAATGACAATAACAAGAAAGGAATAGTAGATTGGGCAGTTTGACTGGAGTATAGAGCATATGAGGAGAACAATGGGAAATCAATGTGGAATGACAGATTGGAACTAGATTTGGAAGGGTTTTAAATTCCAAACAGAGAAATTTGTATTTGCTCCCAGATTCAATAGAGAACCACTGAGGCTTCTTCAGCAAGAGAATGACATGGTCAGACCAGCAGTCTAGAAATATCAGTTGAGCAGCTGTTAGGTTGATAGATTAGAGAGGGAAGAAACTAAAAGCAATTAGGAGGCAAGAGGCAATCACAATAGTTAGATGAGAGCCTGAACATAGTGTTAACTTTGTAAGCAGAAAGGAGGGGACAGATGTAAAGAATATTGTGGAGGTAGAAGGGGTAAGAAGTAGCGACTGATTGGCTATGGTGGTGGAGGGAAAGTGAAGAGTTGAGAATATTTCAGAGATTATAAACACAGGTAACTGAAAGAACAGTGATGAAAATAGGAGCATTAGGAGAAAGGGAGAATCTAGGGAAGAAAATGTGAGTTCTGTTTTGGATATATTAAATTTGAGATGCCTGTGAGACATCCAGGTAGAGATGTCCAGGAAATAGCTGATAATGGGGGACTGAAGTGAGAAAGGGGGGGGTTGATTATTCAGATCTAAGCATTACCAGTTTAGAGCTAATATATATATATATATATATATATATACACACACAAAATAAGGGAAGTAATAGCCCTGTTATTCTCTAGCCAGCTCAGATCATGTCTAGATATTGTGTTTTGAGGTGGAGAGGGTGCATATTTTAATTTTTTCACCAATTATAGGTAATAATTTTCTACACAAGTTTTGCCAAATTATATGATAGAACTTATCTCCCCCATCTTCCCTTCCCCCTCCCAATTCTGGCAAGTGATTCAATCTGGGTTATATATGTTTTATCAGAGAGTGCATATTTTTAAGAGATACTGATCTGGTTGCATATCAAAAGAGTCCATCTTCTATTTTACTTCCTTCATGAGTTTTTTATTGTATGTGTGATATATATCTTCTATCATGACATGAGCAATATGGAAAGATATGTTGCATGAAAACACTAGTATAACCTATATCAGACTATTTGCCACCTTGGAGGGGGAGGAAGGAGGGAGAAAATCTGAATCCTAAAATGTTAGAAAACAATTGTCAAAAATCATTTCTACAGGTAACTGAAAAAATAAATTTAAAAAATTTAAATGCTAAAAGGGTATTGAGGAGTTTTCTAGAAAAAAAAGCAACCAAAACAATAGCAAATCTTATTATATGAACATTGCTAAAGGATGACTTAAACTGGGGATGTTAGGCTTAAAGAAGAGAAGTCAGAAGGAATATAATAATAGTCTTTAAGTATTTGGGATGAAGAAAGAAAAGCAAGAGAGAGGAAGGAAGGAAGGAAGGAAGGAAGGAAGGAAGGAAGGAAGGAAGGAAGGAAGGAAGGAAGGAAGGAAGGAAGCCTGGAGAATTAGGCATTGAATTGGGTTAAAAGAGAGCATGATTGATAAAGGTACTTCCCCAAATGGAAATTGTTGTTGTTGTTTAGTCATTTTCAGTTATGTCTAACTCTTCATGACCCCTTTTGGGGTTTTCTTGGCAAAAATACAGGAGCTGTTTGCCATTTCCTTCCACATTATTTTCCAGATGAGGAACTGAGGCAAATAGTTAAATAACTTGCCCAGGGTCACAAACTGAGAAGGAATTCACCACTAGGAGAAGGAGACTGCAGGAGTGAAGGCATTGCCAGCATAAGTTCACTGGCTTAGAGATGAAAAAGTAGTCTAGAGATTGAAAAATCAGATGGGCATTTTCATTAAGTTTATAATAAAAAGAAAAGAAAAGAAAAAGAAAAAATTTAAAGGAAAAATAAGATGGAAGAGATCATATAAAAGGTGATCAATTCCTGTATTCTACTTATAATCTCTCAATTTCAGGAGAGGAAATCTTATCCCCCTAGCATATTGGATAACTCAAGTGGAAGATTTATGGGAGGACATGGACAAGAGTCTAACTCAGTGATTCCCAAAGTGGGCGCTACTGCCCCCTGGTGGGTGCTGCAGCGATCCAGAGAAGCGTTGATGAACACACTTTTTTTGTATTACATTCTATTCTGAGTTCAATAAATAGTTTCATAATTTCCAGTGGGCGCTAAGTAATATTTTTTCTGGAAAGGGGGTGGTAGGCCAAAAAAGTTTGGGAACCACTGGTCTAACTGAATGGGTAGAGGTAGATAATTTGGGGTATATATTACTTTTTTAACCTATAACTTCTTAGAATCAATACTATCAGATCCAAGGCAGAAGAATGGTTAGGGCTAGACATTATGGGGTTGAATGACTTGTCCTGGGTCACATAGCTAGGAAGTATCTGAGATCAGATTTGAATTCAAGGCCTCCCATTTCCAGGACTGATGCTCTATCCATTGAACCCTCTAGGTGCCTCAGAATAGATAAGTTTTGTCCATATGGTTATAGTGAATAGCCTATTGATGAGATCATAGGTCTCATTAAATCTCACCGAGTAAGCCAAAATTATTTGCTTATTATTTCCACTCCAGTTTTACGTCCATGCTCTGGAATAACTGATAACTAAATTGAATTGAGTGAAGTTGCATCAAATTGAGATAATCAAAGAAGGGCTAGAGCTCCACTGGTAGGTTTTGGCAGTCCTCTCCTGTCTGATCAGTAGTAAGCTGCCTGTGACAGAGCCTGGTTTGGGAGTCGGGGTAAGAAGTGCCTTTATAGAAGAGGATTCAAAGATTTAGAGTTGGAAGGGGCTTTAGAAGTCATTTAATTTGCCTCTGTCATTTGGTAGGAAAGAAAACTGAGACCATAGAGGCTTAGTGAGTTATCCAGTATCACACACAGATAACAGGCAGGAGAGTCAGGCTTTGAACCCATGTCATCTGTCTCTGAATTCAGTGTTTTTTTCTGCTATAACACACTGTAGCTCCATAAACCTAACTTTGACCAGTCAGAGCAAGAAGGATAAATTGTAAAAAGCCAGCCAGAGGACAGGTAAGTGGCTCAGCGGATAGAAAGCCAACTCTAGAGATGGGAGGTCCTAAGTTAAAATCTGGTCTCAGACCATTCTTTGCTGTGTGACCGTAGGCAAGTCACTTAACCCCCATTGCCTAGCCCTTATTGCTCTTCTGGTAGGGATTTAAAACAAACAAACAAACAAAAACCTTCTATCTTAGAATCAATACTATATATTAGTTCCAAAGCAGAAAAGCAATAAGGACAAGGGAATGGGGGTTAAGTGACTTGCCCAGGGTCACACAGCTAGGGAATGTCTGAGGCCACATTTTAACCCAGGACCTCCCATCTCTAGGCCTGGCTCATAATCCACTGAGCCACCCAGCTGCCCCCTTATTTTGTTTGTTTGTTTTTAAACCAACTAATACTAGCCAATATATTTCAAATATTAAATGGTAAGACCTTTAAATGTGATTTACAAAGCCGATTAGTCCCATTGTAAAAGTCAAGCACATTGGGGGCAGCTGGGTAGCTCAGTGGAGTGAGTGAGAGTCAGGCCTAGAGACAGGAGGTCCTAGGTTCAAACCCGGCCTCAGCCACTTCCCAGCTGTGTGACCCTGGGCAAGTCACTTGACCCCCATTGCCCACCCTTACCACTCTTCCACCTATGAGAAAATACACCGAAGTACAAGGGTTTAAAAAAAAAAAAAGTCAAGCACAAGGATCCGTGCTTAATTGGTAAAATGACAAAAGTCTCTATGAAGAGCAATAGCCTGGCAATTAAGGTCCCTCAAGGAGTTCTGGCCCCAACCTAGCATTCGAACGTAACTGGCTTTTGAAATGGGAGAAGTGTTTGGAGCCCGGTTGCTTCTGGTCAAGTGGTGGCTCATTGCTAAAGGAAGTGGCTACCTTGAAATAACAAAGTGATTCCCCTCATTGGCTGCCAAGCCAGAAGAGCTGTTGACTTGGGGCAGCAGTAATGATTGATGATGGCAGTGGCAGGAGAAGTTGGTTGCAGCAGCAGTAAGAGAAGCGATGACCTGATTTAAGTAAGTGAGGAAACAGAGTGGCAGTTCGAGAAGGAGACTAGAGTCCAGGGAGCTGAGCACTGAGCTTCACAGTACCTGCGGGAGCACTCCCTGAGCCTAGCCGCAGCAGCCTGCGGGGCCACGCAGAGGCAGAGCTCTGGGTGTTGGTTGCAGTGACTTCTGCTTTCAGCAGCCTGTTTGGGATGGTTGCTCCTGACTTTCAGTTTAGGAGAATAGGTGCCACACTGGCAGGTACAGCAGGACTTCATTGTATGTAACCAGCACGTTCTAAGACCCTTCACATAAGTTGAAAATAGTGTGTAATAGTGAATGCCATTATGTAATAAGTAGTTCTTAAATGAACATTCCTAGGCACTTTGTGACTTTTTTTCTAGGCTTATCTGAGCTACCAGCATCACTATTTTTGTACTCTGGGACTATTATAATAACTAAACAGTGTTAATGAAATAAATGGAAGGGCTAATGTGACACGGGGACAAGAGTTGTTACAAGGGAGTGGCTAGGTGGCTCAATAGAGTGAGTGATAGGTCTAGAGATGGGAGGTCCTGGGTTCAAATCTGGCATCAGACACTTCTTGGATGACCCTGGACAAGTCACTTACCCCCATTGCCTAGGCCTTACCGCTCTTCTGCCTTGGAACCAATGCACTGTATTGATTCCAAATGGAAGGTAAGGGTTAAAAAAAAAAAAAAACAACTTGTTACAAGCAAGAACTCCAGACAAAGACTGATGTGGGAATTAGTATTTGTTGCAAAACAACAGAATGACTCACATTAACACTTCTCAGAGCAAGAATATGTGTGACTGGGTGAAATGCTATGAGACTTACATTTGCTTGGGGAAATGGCACAGATTTAGGGCATCTTTAAAATTTTTTATGTTTCTTATTTTTTCTACCTTGATTTCTTTTGCTCGCTTATCATGTATACCTGAATTCTCGTGTGTTGAGTTCATGTAAAACGAGCTCCTACTGTATTTCCCTTTCATTCCCTCTACTCTACTTCCAAGCTGAGCAGAAGCTGATTCCAAAGTTGAATCTGTCCTGTAATATAATGGTCAACTCATGTGTAGTCTGTTTAAATAGTTTGATTTTATATTTTGAGGATGACAAATCCAATTGCTCTAAGTGCAGTCAGTCTATGTATTGCTTTACTTAGGAACAAGGCCAGGATGGAGTACTGGGTTGATGAAACAGAGAAAACAGAGCTCATTATCTTTCTCCCAAGACCTGCCCCTCTTCCAAACTTCTCTATTTCTGATGGAGAAGGG
The DNA here is from genome assembly GCF_016433145.1 of Gracilinanus agilis. NCBI lineage: Eukaryota > Metazoa > Chordata > Mammalia > Didelphimorphia > Didelphidae > Gracilinanus > Gracilinanus agilis. The sequence goes on along the minus strand of NC_058130.1, from coordinate 136,046,949 downwards.
CACTTCTATTCATGCAGTCTCCCAGGTTTGCAACCTTAGAGTCATCATCTACTCCTCTCTCTACCTCATCTCACATATCCAATGAGTTGACAAGGATGATTGATTCTTTTTTAAGTTGATTTTTATTCTAATAAAAAATTTTCCACATAAATTTTCCAAAGTTGTCTCCCTCCCTTTTTTCCTCCTCCCTCCTGCAGCTGGCAAGCAATTCAATCTGGGTTATACATGTATTATTAATATACAAAAAATCTCTTTCCTTATTATTCCTTTTTGTAAGTGAATAATCTTTTAAAACCACCACCCCCAAATATACCCAAATAAACTATTGATAAATCATATGATTCCATCTGCATTCCTTCTCCAATAGTTCTTTCTCTGGAGGTGGGTAGCATTCCTTTTCATAAGTCCCTCAGAATTGTCCTGGATCATTGTATTGCTATTATTAGCTAAGTCTATCGCAATTGCTCATTCCACAATATTATTGTCAAACTGTGTACAATGTTTTCCTGGTTCTGTTTATTTCACTCTGCATCAGTTCATGTAGATCTTTCCAGCTCTTTTTGAAATCAAGATTGTCAATTCTACTTCTGCAATCCATCACAACCCTCTCCTCCTCTTCATTCACATGGCCACTGCCCTCAGTTAGACCTCCCCTACCTTTTGTTTGAATTATTCTAGTAATAGCCTCTTACTTGGTTTCCATGCCTTAAGTTATTCTCCTCTCTAATCCATCTTCAACACAGCTACAAACTGAGACTCCGGCACCACAGGTCTAACCATGTTACTCCCACTTCTCAAGGACTCCAAGAGCTTCCTTTTTTACCCCTAGGACAAAATACTAATTGTTCTCTTTGGCACTCAAAGCCCTTCACAACTGAATTCCAATCTACCTTCATAGCCATAACATACGTTACCCCCCTTCACACTCTCTTCTCTCTATTTCAACTGTCTTTTTAAATTGAGCCAGGACAGCTGGGAGAGAAAAGGGATTTAGAGACAGTGCTTGGCTTCCTCACTCCTCCATCCTGGGAAGAGAAGGCAGGGAAGGGAGGCATGGCCTGAAGATGGAGAGTCAGGCAGTGCTTCTGCTAGGCAAGGAAGGCAAACCTCCAGCTCTTTTCCCCTGTCTAGTTTGGTCCAGAGCCCAGGAAGCTCTGCTGGCTGTTTACACAGAGAGCCTGGATAAGCTTATGTCCTTTGGAGGAGGCCTACTCCAGGAGTCAAAATAGCATGAAATTTAATTTTACACCTATTTGACCAAGCTTGATTCAGGCTCCAATCAGCAGAGGAGATAAGGGCCCTCGGGACAAGTGTGCCAGGCAGCTGAGCAGCTGGAGCTGGAGTTTTAACAGGCGGCCCGACAGGGACAACACTCAAAGGTCCCCTGGCAGGCCAGCCATTAAGGTGAACCCTATCTTCCGCCCACACGGGTTTCTTTGCTGTAGTGTTCCCCGGTTGCTGGGCGCCAAAGCAAACCCAGGCTCTGTTTGCCAAGTCTACTATGACAATACGATCACCAAATATTTGTCAGCTGCCAGCGCTGGGGCCGACTATAAATACTTCAGCCACAGGTGGAGGGCTGCTCCATTCAGAGGAAGACCTGGGGGAGCCTTGCCTGGTCCCTGAAGGTAAGAGTTCCTGAGGGCCCCAGAAAGAAAAGGGATGGGAAAGGAAGGTGGGCCATTTCCACCTCCGCCTTCCAGGCCTTGAAACAGGCCATGACTGTCCGACCGTTCCATGCTGAGCAATGGGATCCCCTGACACCCAATTCCAACGGCATGGGGTTGGACATTATTTTTGGTATTGTACCTCTAGTGCAGAGCTGAATGGGGGTACAGGGACTGAAAGATATTTCCCTCTCCCTTTCCCCTCCCCCATACATAAACAAACACCCTCTTTTCTCAGGGAGTGAGGATGACTGTCTATCTGGTGCTCAGAGGGGTGGTAGGAGAATTAGTCTTTCCTCTTTATGGCTCCCAAGGGAACTTGAAATTTATTTGGAATCAGAAGATTTGATTTAAGTTACTTCCTATGTGACTTTGGGCAAATCACTTGCCCTCTTTGGACCTCAGTTTCTGAATCTATAAAAGTTTAGGAAAGGGGTGCAGTATTTTACAGTACAAAGACTTGAAGTCAAAAGACCTGGGTTCAAATTTTGGTTCTACTACTTACCTACTTTCAGGTCACTTTGGATCTCAAAGTTCACATCTATAAAACTAAGGGCTTTGGACCTTTGGATCTCTATGATCCCTTCCAAATTAAATCTATAATCCTTGGTCATGTTCTTCCTTAATCTCTCTTAGTTATTCATCATAGAAGTGAGTGTTGGAATCTACTATTTCTGGGGAATAGAATCAGAGTTAGGGGGGAAGGTACTGTCCTCAAGAGAGAGAAGAACAAGATACACAGACTTGCAAAAAAAAAAAAAAAGTATTCTATTCCCTGGGCCTCGCAGAGCCATACTTCCTCGAATTAAGTCAGAGCAAAGGAATTTTTGAGATATGAGGCAAGGCACAGAGGATTATAAATCTTCACTTTCCAAGAGGGTTTACTCCCACAATAGGACACGCAGAAATTTATTAAACAGTGCTATAAACCTACCCCCAGAGCAGTCATCCATTGATAATTTGGACCTGAAAATTAGTCCCAGACTAATTTAGTAATATCTATTGGTGCCCACATCTGGCTGGCCCGCCCAATCTGTTTTTTCCAAGGGCATAGGCCATGGACAACTGTAGTGCCCAATCCCTCTTTCTCCTTGCTGCCATGGTTGAAGCTTGAGTTCCCAGATGTAAGCCGTTCTTCTTAATCCATATGTAGATAGAATCACAGAACCATAAAGGGATTTCGAAAGTCCGTCTAGTCCTTGAAAACAAGAACCCCCTTTATAATATCATTGGCATGTTCCCTTTGCTTGAAGAAATCCAGTGATGAAGAACTCACTCCCTTCCTTCTGCAGAATTCAATTTTTTAGCAAGTTCTTTATATTGAGTGGAAATCTGCTTATCTGCATTTTTGCCCTATTGATCTCAGTGTTGCCTTCTAGGACCAAAGAGCATGAGCTTAAATTCCCTTCCACATCAAAACCCTCCAGATACTGGCAGCCTGCAATGATGCCTCCTAAATCTTTTCTTCTCCAGGCTAAATATCCCTAGCTCCTTAGATGTTTTCATATTGCATGATCTCTGGGGAATCTTGATATAAGGCAGAGATTGTTCATCTTTCTTATATCACGGACTCCTTTCACCAGTCTTGTAAAGCCTAGAGCCCCCTTCTCAGAATCATGTTACTGCCGAATAAATAAAACACATAAGATTACAAAGGAATCTAATTACATTGTAATAAATGTATACTTTTTTTCCCCATCCAAGTTCATGGACCCCCTGAAATCAATGAATACCAAGTTAAGGGACTCCTGATAGAAAAAGGATTGTTATATCTCCAAGGCCCCTGACAGCACAAAGATTCTATTAAAAAAATGAAATGGAAAATAATATGCTCTCTCAGGACTATTTCAAAGCTTCTTTTTTCTTTTAAATCTGAGCTGTAAAAACTTCCATGAAACTAGATTTTTTTTAGCAAATTCTTTATTTTTTTTTTAACCCTTAACTTCTGTGTATTGTTTCCTAGGTGGAAGAATGGTAAGGGTGGGCAATGGGGGTCAAGTGACTTGCCCAGGGTCACACAGTTGGGAAGTGTCTGAGGCCGGACTTGAACCTAGGATCTCCTGTCTCTAGGCCTGGCTCTCAATCCACTGAGCTACCCAGCTGCCCCAACTAGATTTTTAAAAAAAGACATTTTGACAGGGGAGCTCAGTGGTTCAATGGATAGAGAGCCAGGTTTAGAAATGGGAGGTCTTGGGTTCAAATTCGACCTCAGACACTACCTATCTGTGTGACTGAGCAAGTCACTTAACCCCAGTTGCCTAGCCCTTCCTTGCCCTTAGCTCTTAGAGTTGTTACTAAGCTAGAAGGTAAAGGTTTTTGAAAATATGGTTCTTTTTTTTTCTTTAAACTTTAATTAATTAATTAAGAACATTTTCCCATGGTTACAGGATTCATGTTCTATCCCCCCAACCCCCTCCCATAGCCGACGCACAATTCCACTGGGTTTTACATGTGTTATTGATCAGGACCTATTTCCATATTATTGATATTTGTACTAGGGTGATCATTTAGTCTACATCCCCAATCCTATCCCCATCAACTGAAAAATGGTTATTTTCTTAAAACCCTCACCTTCTGGCTTAGAATCAATACTGTTGTTCTAAGTATTGGTTCTAAGGCAGAATCATGGTAGGGACTAGGCAATGGGGGTTAAGAAGTGTCTCAGGCCAGATTTGAACTTAGGACCTCCTAGGCCTGGCTTTCAATCCACTGAGCTACCCAGCTGCCCCCTGAAAAATAGTTATTAACTGACTTCATCTTGACTTCACTTGCAGACCTCTAACCAGGGGGATAAACTCTATTGGGACAGCTAGATAGCACAGTGGATAAATCACCCAGCCTGGAATCAGAAGGACCTGGGTTCAAATCTGTCCTCAAATACTTCTTAGCTATGCCACCCTGACCAAATCTCTTAACTCCGATTGTCTAGCCCTCAATGTTCTTCTGCCTGAGAACTTCTACTAAGATAGAAGGTAAGGGCTTAAAAAAAAAAAAAAAAAAAAAAGACTCTTGGACCTGGGCAGCCCTGGTTTATATTCTGGCTTCAATACTCACTAGGTTGGGTGATTCTGAGCAAATCATTTCACCTTTCTGGGCCTGACCTTTTTTACCTAGAAGCTGGGGGTTGAGGGGGCTGTGTAACACTACTTGCACTTGCACTACGGACTTTACAGGATTATTGTGAAGAAAGAGCTTTTGAGACCTTACCAGCGCTATAGAAATCTGAGGATTTGACCATCATTCTTTATGAGGGTCAAATGAGCTTCCTGAGATCCCCTAGTAAGCCTTTTTTTCTTCTCTTCTTGCTTGTAGCCTTTCTGAGGAAAAGTTCCTTTATGCCGAATGGCCTGAAAGGTGCTGTCTCTGTTTCAGTGACAAAATGAGGCTGTAGGATAATACTCCTCCCTTCTTTCTTACACCTTGTTCCTTATCCCTTTTTTCTCCCTGGTAGTTATGCCAAACATTTGGCTAACATGCTTGATCATGAGTTGGGTAGTGGAGAGACTGGCTTGGGAGTCCTGGTCTGCTTCCCCACCTTACATTGAGCTACATCCCAGAGAACTAATCAGAGACAGAAGTTGGCCCAAGAGGGTAGTGGGAGGAGAGGAGGGCAGAAGGGAAGTCAGCAAGAATAGTGTCCGTAAGAAAATCCTGATGGATTGCTGAATCTCTCTGTCATTCCTTCCAACAGACTGGATCCTTATCTGAGATATTGGTGTAAACTTTCCTCCAAGTCTACTGAATTTTGTTCATTCAAAAATTTTTCAATTTCCTGTCACCGAAATTATCTATTCTATCTTCTATGATTTCCCTGGGGTGGGAGTGGGGGGCATAGGAAGGTTCAGCAGATTGAGAGCCAGGTCTAGAGATGGGAAGTCCTGGGTTCAAATTTGACCTCAAATACTTCCTACTTGTGACACTCTGGGCAACTCACTTTTTTGTGTCTCATTGCCTAGCCCTCATCACTCTTCTGCCTTGGATCCAATACATGGTATTGAGTCAAAGACAGAAGGTAAAGGTTTTAAATAAAATTCACCCTTAACCACATCTATGAAAGATACCTGATCTCTGTGTGTGTGTGTGTGTGTGTGAAATGACCTTTAATATTCAGGTCATCTTTCCATTTTGAGTTTACCTTGCTAAATAATATAAAGTGTAGGTCTAATTCTTCCAGATACTTCTAGTTTTCAAACATTCCTCATTTAAGTAGAAAATTCTTCCTAATTTATATTTTCAGGTTTCATTGAATACTAGGTTTTTTAGTTCATTTATAATATAATATTTTCTATTATACTATTTATTGTATTATATATAATATATAACAATCATAATTATTCCATGTATTATAAATTCCACTGATCTAAACGGATATCAAATTATTTTGATGAATATAACTTTATAATATGATCTGAGGTCTCGATATGCTATGTCCCCTTTGGTCATACTTTTTTCTACTGTTTCCTTGACTTTTTTTTGGTTCCTCCAAACAAATGGTATTCTTTTGTCTAGATCAGTGATGGGCAAACTACAGCCATGGGCCAGATGGGGGGGGGGGGTGTTCTATCCAGCCTGGTGACATTATTCCTAATCTGACGAATACAACGAGTAGGATACAATACAGTGAAACTTTGAAGGAGTTGCCTTAGAAACACACTGACAGATGAGCATTTCCTTTCCTTTGGCCCCCTCTTTAACTGGTCTAGATGAATATCAATTCTTATTGCCCAGTGGGAATGACATAAGCTCACTCTACAGAGGTCCCAAGATATATACTAGGAACTTTTTTTAAAAAGAAAATATCAGATTGTTGTTTTGTCCTTGGTTCTTATCAGAGGGTGATGTGGAATAGGTTCCAGCATTCCAGTTCTTATAGTTTGCCACTGGTTTGGATTCTAGATAACTAAGATGTGACTATGCTTGTGTCTAGTTTGAGATTTTTGTTGTAATTGACTACCAGGATCCCATCCTGCCCTGTGAGTCCAACAAAACCAATCCTTCTCTCATTCACGCAGGAGCCCTGAAACAATGATGCTCTGTGCTTCTGTAATGTATTAACTGGCATTTATTACTCATATAATCATATAGAGCTGAAACAGACCTCAAAGGCTCCCTACTCCAACCCTGTGCCAGAAGTGGGATCTGAACCAAGTTCCTCGAGTTTCAAAGTCAGCGCTCTTTTCCCAGACAGGACAGAGTCAGTGAATCCAGAGAAACCTAATGCAAGGTGGAGGTGGGGGAAGATTTAGTACTACAGGAGGCGTCCACAAATCAAATGATGTTCCCAAAGCCCTATTCTGGGTCATTTGTATAGAGAGCACTGTGCCAGGTCCTGGAGATTCCCAGAGAAAAAGCATAAAAGTCTTTGCCTTCAGAGAGGTTATATACTACTAAGAGGACACATCTACTTGGAGAAGTAAATAAATATATAATTTGTGGAGAGAGAAAGCACTACCAGCTAGGGGGCCTGGGAAAGGGCTGAGCTGTGCTTTGGGCAGTTGGATGAGAGATGTTCCAGCAGAGTTTTAGGATGGTACAGTTGAGTCTGGATCTAATGAATAAATAGAATGATTATGAAATGATGTTGGTTAGGAAAATAGGTTTGACTCTGCTTTCCAGGTGATACAATAATCTCTTATTCTCGTAGCCACCCTGGAAGGTGGGAATGGAGAAAGTTCTTTCCTCCTGCCACTAAATCTGGTCAATGAGACCACAAATAGGGCACAATTATATCTGTGTCATCCTGATACTCAAAAAAATCTTCAATAGCTCCTTACTACTTCTAGCATAAAATGAAAACTCCTTAGAATCCCTTCACAATCTGGTTTCCATCCATCTTTCCAAGCTCAGTTCATTTTTCTTTCCTTCACAAATTCTCCTTTCCAGTAAAACTGACTCCATTTCCCTGTACATGACATCCCATCTCCCTCCTGTACGCCTTTGCACGAGTGGCCCCCTCATGTCTGGAATCCCCCTCATATGTCATGTCTTAAAATCTCTAGCTTCTTTCAGGATATGGCTCAAGAAACACCTGCAGGAAGCCTTCCTGATGGCCCTAGTGGTTAATGCTCTCTCCCTTAAAATTACTTAGCATTATAGGGCATATATTTTATGTACTTGCTTACTTAAATAACTAACTTAGACTATCTCACAGAGATTCTAGATTTTGTTACTGTTGTAGCAATATCAAACTCAGTCTTCCCAATAGACAAAGATCTACGCTACAGAATTTGTTAATAGAGTAACAAACAATACCAAGACATATCTAAAACACCTCGACAATGTTTCAGCCAGGAGAAAGATTGCTGCCAGAGTCAACCTCAACATATCAACTGTAACTACTGACTTTTAACCCCTTGTCACCTTGACCAGAGAACAAGGAAGTTAATCCAAATGGAAATTAAAAAAAAAAAAAATAGAACCGAAATGGACTTTGGGAGTAAAGAGGAGAGGGGAGGTATAAAGGGAAAACAAGGAGCACCCCCAGGACTAGATCCTTCTAGTCTAGACCATTTTGTTCCACATTTGCTGTTCAGTTGTTCCCGATCTTTGTGATCCCCTTGGCAAAGATACAGAGTGGGTTGCCATTTCCTTCTCCAACTTATTTTATAGAAGAGGAAACTGGGGCAAAGAGAGTTAAATTATTTGCCCAAGGTCACCCAGCTAGTAGGTTAGGAGGCCATATTTGAACTCAGATCTTCCCAACTCTAGCCGCTGTGCCATCCTTTTATTTCACTAAACCAGCATTAACCTAGAAATGGCAGTTAGTAGCTGTCTCTGGTCTCTGGCATATTTCAGCTCTTTGAGGATTTATGTGGAAGTTTGTGATTTTAGGAACCCTCCAGAGACAAAGATCTGTTCCTAATATGCAAATATTCCATTTGCAAAAAGGAACGGTGGGAAGTCCTTTATTGTCAAATTCAAGTCTGCTCAAAGCTTCTTCCGTGCCTTTTTTATCCTGGGCAGATGTCACAGAGGCTCTCTTTATTGAAAGACCATAAATGTCATTTATTTTGATGCCATAAAACCATTACGTGGTGAAGGGGATGCTCCCAAACACTCAAAAAGACAGATGACTGCAAAATCTTTCTCTGTCTCTGTCTCTAAATCTCTTTCTGGCTTTCTCTCTAGCCCTACATTTTTTGTCCATTCATCCAACCACTCATCCATCCATCAGCATTTGTCAAGCCTTTGCCTCACATCAGGCGTTCTGCTATCAGTACCAAGGACACAAATACAAATGTAAGAGGTCCTTTCCCTTAAAGAATTCATATTCCCCTTATATGCAGCCATGCCATGGGCTCATAGGATTATTGATTTTATTTTTTTAAGTACTAAATAGTACAGAGCCAAGGAAAGATCCCATTCTACTTCATATATATATATATATATTTTTTTTTATTTTTTTTAACCCTTACCGTTTGTCTTGGAATCAATACTGTGTATTGGCTCCAAGGCAGAAGAGTGGTAAGGGTAGGTTGCCCAGGGTCACACAGCTCAAAGTGTCTGAGGCCGGATTTGAACCTAGGACCTCCTGTCTCTAGGTCTGGCTCTCAATCCACTGAGCTACCCAGTTGCCCCCCATATATATTTTTTAACATGTCTGTCACGGAGTTCTTATTAGATTCTGAATGCCTACAAGGCATGGAAAATATGAATTTTTTTTTGTATTTCAAGCACAGTGTCACATATATGGCAGGCTCTCAATTTTTCAAATGCTTTATTGAGGTACTTTTCTTTTTGCTTTATATCATTATCATTTCCTAATGTCTTCCATTCCCTAATAAGAATCCTTCCTTGTAATAAGTAAATACAGACAAACAAAACAGATCAACATATTCACTGTTAACTTCTCATCCAAGCTCCAGGTCTACATTTCTGCTTGCCTCTTAAATTGCCTATTTGATAAATCAGACCCATCACCTCCCTATGCCAACTTCTTTTCCTGCTTTACTCATTTGTTGGTGGTACCATCCCTTTCCCAGTTGCGGAGGCTCAACACCTTGACTTTTTCTCATTCTTGCTTCTCAAGATTAGTTAGCTACTCCTACATTTTTTTCCTTCCCTTTATAATAATAAATAGACAGAAAAGTATAAGATTTGATAGATGCTTTATAAATGCTATCTCATTTGGGCCTCATACCAGTTCTGTAAGGCAGGTCCTACAGGTATTGTTTTCCTCATTTTGCAATTGAGGGAAACTGAGGTTAGAAGTTAAATGACTTGCCAATTATTACACAGGTTTTATAGAGAATTATTTGAAATACACTTTAATGTTAAGATATATAATACATAACACATAATGCTATAAAATAAATGAAATAAAGGGGCTTGATTAGATCATACTTTTAAAATTTAAGTTAAAAAAAAACACAGCAGACCTAATAAAGAGGATTTTAAAATTTCCATTTCATAATTCTTGGTTTTCTTAGACATGTAACAAATTTTATATTTGAAAGCTTTTCTGCTTCCTTCTGATCTTCCTTGTTATCTTCCATGAGCTTTTAAAGACGTTACAATGGCCCTCCTTTAAAAAAAAAAATTACAATTGCTAGCCTCTTTTGCCCAACCCTCACATCTCACTTAAAAACTGAGAAAGAGAAAAATTCCTATAACAAATGAGCATAGTCAAGCAAGATGAATCTAGACAGTGGCCATGTCCAGAAAAATGTATGTTTCTGTACCTCATGTCTATTACCGGTTAGGAGGTGGTTTTGGTAGTATATAACATGCTCCACACTACAGATGCTCTGGAGACATGGCTATTCATGGCATTGATCGGAGTTTTAAAAAATCTTTCAAAGTTCTTTTTCTCTATGAGGTTACTGTCCTTGTATAAATTGTTCTATTTCTGTTTATTTAACTCTGCTTTTGTTCATACTACTTGGTATATCCTGAAATAATTTCTTTCATCATTTCTTATGATGTAACAAGAGTCTATTATCTACATAAACCATCAATTTGTTCAGCTATTCTCCAGTTGTCTAAGAGGGGGAGGAGCAGCTCACTGACACAATGGATAGAGTGTGCTGGGTCTGAAATCATGAAGACATTTTCTTGAGTTCGTCTGTCCTCAGATATTTACTGTGTGACCCTGAGCAAGTCATTGAACTCTGTTTGTCTCAGTTCCTCATCTATAAAATGAGCCAGAGAAAGAAATGGCAAACTGCTCCCGTGAATGAACAACAACAATGATCCAAGTTCTTTTCTTTCCTTTTTACCTCCCTTATAATTACTCCTTCAGGATCAGAAAGTTTGTTTTCTTGTAACAGAACTCCTCCAAATCATACTTCCTCTTCACCACATCCCTTCCTGTCCCCACTTGTTGTTGGTTTTTGTTGTTGTTGTTGCGTTTAACATATATATTTACATTTTATTTAGAATATATTTTTTTAAACCCTTACCTTCTGTCTTGGAGTCAATACTGTGCATTGGCTCCAAGGCAGAAGAGTGGTAAGGGTAGGCAATGGGGGTCAAGTGACTTGCCCAGGGTCACACAGCTGGGGTGTCTGATAGAATATTTTTCAATGGTTACATGATTCATGATTTTTCCTACCCCTCTTCCCTTCCCCCTTCCTGAGTTGACAAGCAATTCCATTGAGTTTTATATATGTGTCATTGTTCAAAACCTATTTCCTAACATATATATTTTTAAACCCTTACCTTCCGTCTTACTTGCCCAGAATCACACAGCTAGGAAGAATCTGAGGTCAAATTTGAACCTAGGACCTCCCATCTCTAGGTTTGGCTCTCAATCCACTGAGCTCCCTAGCTTCCCCCCCCCCCCCTTTTTAAACATAATTCTACAACAAACTCTGTGTATATGTGTTCAACCTTCTTTTATCCATTTCCAGTGAGAATAAGGTCTATTAGATGATTGTTAAGGTTCCTTTTAAGCCCAAGAGGCTGCAATTCCTGTGAAAGATCATTAAAACTGTCTCATGAATATTCCCACACTGGTCTATCTTTTGTACTGCCTAGACCAGTCTCCATAAAACACTGTTTTCATACATAATGTCATTCCCTGACTTGATAGCCTTCAAGGGCTCTCCATTTCTCACAGGATAAAATCCTCAGCCTGGGATCCAATCTTTCCTCAACTTATTTTGTCTCTTACCATTCCTACCGTGAATCCCCTTGGACCACCCAGGGTAGTTTTGTTACCATTCGCCAATCATGTCATCCTTATCCTGGCTTTGCACCCTTACTCATACTTTATCCCTAGGTTAGAAGGCTCATTCTTTGGCCTTTTTCAAATCTTATTCAACAAATGTGTGTTGAATGAAAGCTGAACCATAAAAGCAGTGGCTATTTTCTTCTTCCTTCCTTCCTTTCTTCCTTCCTTCCTTCCTTCCTTCCTTCCTTCCTTCCTTCCTTCCTTCCTTCCTTCTTCCTTCTTTCCTTCCTTCCTCCTCCTCCTTTTCTTCTTCTCTTCCTTCTCCTCTTCCTCCTCCTCCTTTTTCTTTTTATAAGTTTTCTGAAGTTATATACTCAAACTTGTCTCCCTCTCTCCTTTCCCTTCCCCCTCCCAGGGCTGGCAAACAATTTGATCTGGGTTATACATGTATTATCAGAACAGTGGCTACTTTGAGCAAGGGTTAGGGAGTGATATCAGTGAAGAAGTCTAAAATGAATCATAGCTTGTTTCTGCTCATAGAGAGGTTAGCATTTGAAACAGGTCTTAATGGGTTGGATTTGTAGACAGAGATGGAGAGAAGGGTATTCTGGGAGAAACTGCCTGAATAAAGATGTAAAGACATGACAACAAACTGAGATGCTGAAGCATGGTATTGTCAATCCTATCGACTCAAGTCTCTATTTCTCCTTTTCTGCTTTCCCACACCAGTCAGTCAACATCTGCTGCCTTCGAAAGTTCCTAGCTTCAAGAGAGGAGATGGCTGCTGGAGTGATCAGAACTTTATGTGACTTTAGACTGCAGGCCCCCTTCCATCAGTCATTTCTACCTACTACTAGCCACCGAGATCCAGACTTCCCTGAAACCTCAGAGGAAGAGGAGGAAGATGGGGAAGAGGAGGAAGATGGGGAAAAACAAGTGGAGGACCTGGAACTGGCAGGCAGTAGTCCAGGAGGCCAGAGGTCAGACCAAGAGCTGGCGAAGGGTCCCACTAGGCCAAGCCCAAGTAGTACTGAGATGACTTTGCAACTCCTTCGTTTCTCTGAACTCATCAGCTGTGACATCCAGAAGTACTTTGGTCAGAAGACAAAAGATGAAGACCCAGATGCCTGCAATATTTATGAGGATAGCCGCCCCCCTTGCAAATCTGCTAGAGAGCTTTATTATGCAGATTTGATGCAGATTGTCCAGAGTGGGGACCAGGAGGACGAGGACACTGACACTGCTAGTCTCTCCAAAGGCTTGGATTGTCAGGCCAGGTTCATCTCCAGCCGAGATAGATCTCTGAAGCTGGGGCCTCTGGTTGAGCTCTTTGAATATGGGCTCTGTCAATATGCCAGGCAGAGAGTGTCTGACAGCAGGAGGATGAAGCTTGAAAAGAAGTATGGCCATATCACCCCAATGCACAAAAGGAAGCTACCACAATCCTTCTGGAAGGAGCCAGCTCCCAGCTCCTTATGTCTGCTCAACACCAGCACACCTGACTTTAGTGACCTGCTTGCCAACTGGACATCAGATGTGGCCCAAGAGCTCCACAGTGTGGGAGGCCGGGAGCTGGGCAGACATGCCCTGGAAATGGATCATTTAGAGGAGGCATAAGCCATAGTTGTCAGACCTGCCCTCTCAAAGAGATGGGAGTTACTATGGGACTTAGAAGAGAGGCCAGGCACTGAATCAGGGCCAATGATAGCCTGAACTAGGTTATCCTGGCCTGAACATGTCCCAGAACAGGAAGAACCCTTTCCTTTCCCTTTCTTCTTATTTTAATCTCCTAGCCTCACTTATTAAAAAAAAAAAATCTCAAACTCCAGTGGGTTATGTGTCGCATTGTCAAGATGTTTATAGCCAACCCCCTCTGCTGCCTGGTTCTCATCTGAGTCCATTTGCCTTAACATAAACCACTTTTCTACACCAATTAGTTTCAGTTCACTTGCCCAGTCATTTAGGTAAGACTTTAAGACTGATGATGGAGGGAAAGCAGCTTCTTTCTCCACTCTTGACTGCCTCTCTAAAGCAGGTGCTTCCTACAGTACCAATGGGGGAAAAGCCTTATCTTGTATTTTTCCTCTTCCTCCAAGGAACACTCTGGCTTTAAGATCTTTGGGAATAGTACCAGGGTTGAAAAGAGTTTCCAGAGATATTAAAAGGGAAGAGGCTATTTCCAGTTCCTAATGGGCTTCTCCAAATAGTAGGCAGAAAGGCAGGGGCACCACCGAGGGTGGTGCTGGACCAGGTTGGCAGGAAGCAAGCCTTTTGGATGAACTGAAAGTGCTCTCCTAGGAGGCAGGAAGAAAAGGGTGATGTGTTGATTAAATGAACAAACACTGTCTATTTGCTCATGAGATTACAGCTGGAGAATCTCCTTCCTTGTGTTCACTGCAGGGTTTAAAGGGCATCTTGTAGAGTACTGCTAATACAGGGGCTCTCTGGGGTCTCTTGAATTTTCAGCTGAGCAGATTTCCCAGTTGTGCCAAGTACCTAGACCTCAGGTATTTTTTTCAGAGACCCCGAAGAGCCAGGACTTATGACAGCCCCCAAACCCCTGCCTGAGAGGTAAAAGCAGCTTTTTTAAGCTACTTGTAGGATTATGGAGGAGGAACCCATCCTAACAGAGTCCTAAACTATACCACTCTCAGCTTTGTTTGGATTTAGCTGCTTCTACATCAACCTGGCTTGCCCCTGGAGGGAGTTCTTAGTGACCCATCCTTATCTAGAGACTAAAGCTGTGGGCATCTGGGTGTCTTAAGCTATAATCATCCTGGTCCCCAGAGTGGCAGATGGGAAATCATGGGTTGAGAAGTGATGACTAAGATCTAGCTTCCCTTGATCCTCTTCATTCCTATCCCCAAAAGGATAAACAAGATGACTACGTCTGGGTCCTGCATATTTTTTGAAGCCCCAGCTATTACAAAGTACTAGCACCTGGTTTCTCTTGCACTCTTTGCCTTGGGGGAAATCTAGTGACCCAGAAGCCTGCCTGGCAAGCTTTCAGTAGCCGACATTAGAGCTCTGTCTTGGAACTGACCTTGACTTAGCCAGACAGACTTACCCCACCCCTGGACTGAGGGTGAGGAATGAGAGGCCTCTTCTTCCCTGGAGTACTCAAGTAGTGGTGAAAGTAGAATCTGGGCTCTACTAAGGCTTCTCCTTTCCTACATATGAGGGAGAAGCTACCATCCTTGGGAGATGGCTGTAGAATGCAAGTGTCTCCAATTCCTCCTGAAATAATATATATATAGCCCTGGGGCTCTCTGGGGTCCCTTGAATTTTCAGCTGAGCAGATTTCCCAGTTGTACCATATACCTAGCCTAGCCTTCAGATTTTTTCACAGTTGTGCCATGTACCTAGTATATATATATATATATATATATATATATATATATATATCCCCAAGGAAAT
>NC_058130.1:135922302-136031384 GCF_016433145.1 Gracilinanus agilis | reverse complement strand
ATATATATATATCCCCAAGGAAATTCAGTTTTATCTTTTTCCAACATCTTATTTCTCTCTACTCTGAGTCTTCAAGGCATGACTTTCTAGCTTCAGAAAAGACAAAAAACTTATTACGCTCATTATGCAAATGCATTCTCCTGAGTCTTTTGGCCTAGTGGGAGTTCAATGTCCTCCAGGGCTGGCATTCATTCTTCTTTAAAATTACATTTTATTTTTAATTAAAAATCTATTTTACTAGGTGGCTGCGGGACACCTACATCCTTACCTGCAGAAAATGGAAAGAAACGCGCATTGGCACTGAAATAGTAGTTTGCCCAAATATCCCAACTGCCCCCAAGTTATCCACTCCCCAAAGAAGTATGATTCCTAGTCAATTTTCTATAAGACACTTATCATTTTACTTTTAGGAAGGGAGGAAAGTCAAGCCACTGAGTAGGCTCCAGAACTGTAGGCTTCTCCACTAGGGCCCCTGAGATGATATTTTCTTGGCCTTCCCTTCATTTTTAGCTTGGAAAGGATTGTTTTCCATTTCAGCCACCTGGCAACAGAAACACAGACTGATTGCATCCCTTCGGATTTATTCAGTCCTTAACATTCTGCAGCTTCTGATGTCTGAGGCTCCACTTGCCCTAGCACTGGTCCACTGAGGCAGCCTCTTTTAGACAGAGGGCTGCAGGAGGGCAGCTGGCAACTTTTGATTTTGAATCATTTGATATTAGAGCTGACACACAACTCCCCTTTGCTCAGAGTGTTTGCCTGGGCTTCTTCTTTCCCAGAAAAGTGGCTTCATTCACTTCCCAGCCCTTGGCATTTTTTCCCTTTTCCAGTTCCCAAGATGTCTTTATTATTCAGAGTATAATAGGCATTGCCCAGAACTTCTAGTGTACTTTTTGCCTCCCCATTTTCCAATGTAAACTCTTTGAGGACAGGAACTATTTCTTTTGAGGTGGTTTGCCTCCCTCTTGGCAACAGCAAAGCTTGACACATAGTAGGTGCTTAATAAATGCTTGGTTCTGGAAGCTCCCTCCCCATCAGAATTAAAAGGATTTGTCCCAGAACAGACTTTTTCCTTGTCTGGAGGCCTCTTGGGGCCCGGGGAGAGATAAGGGCCCAGGAGTCTCAACCCAAAGATGGGTGGGTGTCTTAGCTTAGCATAATGGGCATAGCTCTCCTCCCTACCTCACTGCCTGATATAGGCCCCATCTGTTTATCTGGGTGACCTCGTCAGGGCCCACATCCTTGATAAAAAATCGTTGTCTCACAAGGGACATAAGCATTTTTTTGCTACCAAGCGTCAGGGCCCAGGGTCCTTCATCACTCCATAGCTTCATCACATTCTCTCGGAGGTGAGCGATCTCCTCTACCCTCTGATGGGAGCAGCAGAGAGATATTAGGAGATTAGGATGAAGATAGGGCCACCCTGGCTTGGGAGAGAGAAGGGGTGGTTGATGGATTAATGCAAGGAATGTCAGGAAACACAAACAAAAAGTGGCCAAGATTAGGAAGACAACTAAACAAATAGTCATTTATCTTCCTTTGAGTAAACTGCTCCAAGTCAGCAGAAAGGGGCTTATCATAGGAAGACATTCTTCTGGCCAAGATGACTAAGGTGAGATTCTGATAGACAAGGTAAATGTTCACTCTGGGGCCCGTGGGACTGGGAATGTGATGGGAAAGTGGAGGCTGGGTAACCTGGTCCCTGGCTGCACTGGCTCTGACCACCCCGGGGAAGGAGGAGGGGGATTGGGGGATCTTGTTTGCTCTTTGTCAAGGCAAGAGGTACAAACAAGAAAGCCCTGATCAGGGCAGAGCAATGAGGCCGGCCAGCTCTCATCCCCTTAGTTCTCTGGGGCATTAAAGGCTGAATCTCAGACAAGCAGGGTTCTGGTCAGGGGAGGTTCCGTTACCATTTTGGTTTCAGTGTTAAATTTCAGGTTCTGTATAGTCTTGTTATCTTGTATGTTGTTTTCCATCTTCATTATCTGGCTCTGAAACTAGAAAAAACCTACCAGAGCTATGATATGAAAAACTCTTAAGCCCACTCTAAACTGTCCCAGTTAGAGGGAAACTCTGGGTAAGCTTCTTCTCTACCTATACTTCTGCAAAATGAAAGCACAAATACTGAGTGGAAACCCCTGACGCCCTGTTGACTTCCTCCCTACCTGGGAAGTTGGGGAAAGGTGTGAGAGGGACTAAGCCCAAACCCGAGTTGCTCAGACTGGCTCAGGGGTCTCAAGGATGTAGCCAGCATGGAGCTGAATGAGAATCTCATTTCAGGATCCCTACCACACATCTAGGCTCTTGGCATCTGGTCCTTCTTCCCACAGGGTTAAATGACACCTGTGGAGAGCCAGACCTCCCCTCCTGAACATGTCTCCTCAACAGATTAAAAGCCCTTTGTTCTGCAGCCTTCTCTTAGCAGCTGAAGGTCTGAGGTTGAGGGCTTGAGTGAATACAGGCAAAGAAGCCTGCTGATGGCTAGCCCTGAGGGTGCTGGGCCCTTTGAAGGGAGCTCTGCCATGTACCGTGGCCAACTTGCCCTGTATCTCCGCTATCTTCCTGCTAGGGTTCTCCTCCTTGAGCAGCTGCAAAGCAGACAGAACCGCTGCCAACTCCTGCTTCACTAACCCTACCTCATGATCCCTGTGGACAAAGAAGGAGAAAGGTCAGCTGATTAAATGCAGGGGCATGTGGACACCCTACACCCCCCCCCAAACCCCCCACCCCGCTCCATCTCAGTGGTGGGATGAAGGGAGCAGTCCTTGGCTAAAGGGGGATCTAGGTCCAAGGGAGAACTGTTGGGTCATCTGAGACAGGGAAGAAAGCTAGGGCTAAGGCAGCCTTTGTTTCTAGTTTTTGTGCCCCAAATAGAGGCAGGCAGACAAAATAGTCTTTGAGAGAGAAGGTACTTGCTCTGTACTCTTTCTGTTGCTTCATTAGGCTCTAAAAGCCTCTACAATCTGACAAATTCTATTTTAATGTGAGTTGACAGTGATGAAGTGAGCTCTTGTTATAAAGTGAGATCCTTATTAAGGCCCACAGTTCTCTCACAGAGACTATCGAGTGACCCGTGCCCATCAAGTGTCTCTGGTGTCCCATGGCAACCAAAGAGTGGTAGTGGAAGTCCAGAGTCCTTGGTCACAAGGCAACCTTCAATAAGAGGTTTAAAATCTTTGGGACTTGGTTTCCTCAACAGGGATGATAACCTCTACTCTGCTTACCTTTCAGAGCTGTAGGAGATGAATCCTTAGAAAGATATAAAAACACTGTACAAATGTAAAGAATTTTCATAATAGACTCTGGGTCTCAGCACTCAGGTTAACTCTACATACAAGTCTTTGAGAGGCCAGGGGAAGGTCACCATAACCCCACAAGACAAATAATCATTAGGAGGCAAAGAGAAAAGTGACCTAAGGAATGCCTTCCTCAGGCAGTTCTCCTTCCAGGGCCTCCCACTGGAGGCCTTTGATGGAAAACAGGTAGAATTGGCTAGAGAGAAGAAACAGCCCTGTATTGATCAGCATTTCTCAGATTCTCCATTAGTCTGGACAAAGCAATGAATTGGGGAGAAAGGACAAGAAAAAGCAGAGACTTTCTAATTCTCTCCCTCCTGAAATCAACACTAGACAAGCTAAGAAAATAGGGTTCAGTCCTCTCTGGGCTGCGGTGGGGGTGCCCAGACAATTGAGAACAGGCAACAGAGGGCCAAGTCTGAGTGAGAAGCTGCCTTGGACCTGATGCCAGCTCCTACCACAAGTGGTGGCTGGTAAACATGCTCATTAAATTGTCAGGTGACAGAGGTTGAGTGGAGATGGTAGATTATACCCTGGGGGGGGGGGGGGGGGAGTAGGATTTGGATTCCAAACAAGATGAAGAGCAAGTACAGGATCACATGCTTGTGGGTGAGAACCAACACCAGCCAAAAACCCAGTGGAGCAACAGGAGTGCCTCTTTTCTCCCAGGAGAGAACTGTGGGCTATTGCCACCACCCAGGGCCTTCCCCGAGTCCTGGGAAGGCTTCTGGAAGCTTCCTTACCGGACTCTGCTCTCAGTGATTATTCTTTGATCAAAGTCACTTCTTTGGAGGAGGCACCTGTCATTCACATCTGCTACCTGAAAAACAGTAGGAAGAAATCCAGCCACGGCAGGTCCACAGTCACTTACAAGCTGTTCTGAGAGAGGAAATTTGCTGTTTCTAGCTAGGAACACCAAAGTTCTGAGCTTGGGGGATACCAGCTATTTTCACATCATGCCTTAAAATCTCCAGCTCTCAGACATAATCACTAGCTTATCCATTGTCTCCTGATTTTGTTCCTTTCCCAATGTTTCTCTCAAGTCCTTGCTTCCTCTCCTCCTATCTAAAGTGTCTGCCTATAGGATATAAGTTTCTCATACTCAGAGCCAGAATTGGGAATTTTTTCCAACGGGGCAAAAACAGATGGGGGAAGTGTGGAGTATGGAACTCTAGGTACATCAGAGCAATTTGAGCCCATTTCCACAGGTGTTGGGGTATGGTGTAGCATCCTGAGCAATACTGAGAAACTCACAATGGTGGTCATGAAGGGATATAACAACAATAACCCTCCCTCAATTGGCACCCAGAACCACTCATAGTTGTAAATGTTCAGGGAAATCAACAGATAAGAAGAAAAGAAAGAAATGTGGAAGGAACAGAGAAGATCATGAAACCATTCAGTTCAGAGCTAGAAGAAACTTGAGAGGTCATTTAGTCCAACTCTTCTCCCCTTCATTTTATTTTGTTTTTAAACTCTTACCTTCTATCTTAGAATCAGTATTGTGTATTCATTCCACGGTAGAAAATTGGGAAGGGCTAAGCAATGGGGGCTAAGTGATTTGCCCAGGATCAAACAGTTAGGAAATATCTGAGGCCAAATTTGAACCCAGGACCTCCTCCCCCATCTCTAGGCCTGGCTCTCAATACACTGAGTCACCCAGCTGCCCCCTCCCTTCATTTTAGAGATGAGAAAATTGAGGACCAGAAAGAAGAAAATGAGTCAAGGTCATACCAGTAAGTTGTTGAAAATTTGAATTTGAATTCTGGTCTTGTGACTCTAAATCTAGTGCTTTTTGGTAGGAGGAGAAGGAAAGAGGCAAAAAGGAGTGGAGAGATAGGTGAAGGAGGAATATGAGAGAAAGTATTGGAAGGAGAAGATGAGAGAAAGGAATGAACATATGGGAGAGAGACAAGTGATGATGGGATCAAGATGGAGGAGAGACAGACACACAAAAATGGTGGGAGAGGGTCAGAGAGAAAGAGGAAAATGGCAGAGAAGTCTTTAATGTCTTTATCGCCATGACCTACTTTTCCTTGAAGCCTGGGCTCAGAGCTATTCTAAGGTTCCATCACCAACCTGCTTGAGGAAGCTTTCCACTTTCTCTTGTAGTTCTTTCAGTTGCACTATCGTCTCATTCTGCCATTGAATGAATTTCTCCAATGCTCTTTTATCCTCCTCTGACCACTCCTTCTTTGCCTGAAATATAGCCACACACACACACCCCTTGGGTTCTGGAGTGTAAAGAACTATTTTTTGTGTCAGAAGAAGGAACAAGCAGTAGATGGGCCCTGGAAGATGGGTTCAGGTTCAGGGGCCAGGAAGGTGATCCTGGTATTCAAGGCTATTTTTTAAATCCCTATAAGTCAGGCAGGAGCTATTGGGTCAATGGCTATTTCTCAGCTAGTTGCCATGTCTGGAGACTCCAGTGAAGAAAACTACCTCTGGGGCAGTAGGAACTATGCAAAAGTGGCCCAGTGATCCTGCTCTGGCCCTTTTAACCTTTCTCTATTTTGTGGCCCGAGTAGCTTTTTGGAGTCCAGCCTGGGAGTACCAGAGATTTAAAGGGAAGGATCAAGACATTTATGCCAATGTCAGGGTCAGGATATTCTCCTGATTAGGGAAACCCAAGGCAGGGACAGACAGAAATATTCCTCCCTACTCCTTCCCCCCCCCCTCCCCGAAAACTCTAGTCTGGCCCTCTTCCTCATCCTCCAGATTAGTAACAACTTTCCCCTTAAAAACTCACAGTGCCTTGTTTGATCCATTCATCATGGTTAAATCACATATTATTGCCTGTTTTTGTATCTTATTCTTAGGAACCACATTTTCTCTAAATATTAGATAAGTTAGATCTCTTCCAGAACCCCTCACAATGCTCTGCACACATTAGGCACTAATTAAATAATAAGCTTGTTTTGGTCATGGATTTATCTAACCTTAGGGCGAATGGGAAAGCCTAGAGGTCCCATGTCTCCTCTGGAAGTCTAGCCTTAATCATCAGGGCAGTGTGGTGGAGTGGAGAGTTTTGTTTTGGAGCAGAGAGGCAGCTGGTCCATCTAACATATTTGGCACCCCCTCCCCTTTCAGCTTCTTGTAAGAACCATTGAATCAAGCACATTTTTTAATGTCTCCTGTGTACAGAGCATTGTGCAATACGTGTCAAAGAGAATGGGGGGATATGGAAAGGAAAAGGATGTGGTCCTTGGCTTCATGGACTCTACAGTCTACAAAGGGAGGTAAAACACATACATGAACAACTGCAGCAATAAAAGGCAAAATAGGATATCACCTCCCATTGCTCTTCAGAAACTCTATTCTATTAATTTTTTTAAACCCTTATCTTCTGTCATAGAATTAATACTAAGAATCAGTTCCAAGGCAGAAGAGAAGGCTAGGCAACTGGGGTCAAGTGATTTGTCCAAGGTCACACAGTTAGAAAGAGTTTGAGGCCAGACTTTCTATCTCTAGACCTGGCTGTCTATCCACTGGCTGCTCCCCTGCCACTCAATTCTATTATAAATCCTTCTTTCCTCATCTTTTCACCTCACTAGAGCAATCTACCTCCTCTGATCATTTGAAAGGAGACTTTCCTTAAAGGACGTGCTGTTCCCGACTCTCCTGAGATGCTAGCAGTTACTTCTCTTCCACACTGTTATAAACCCATGTACCTTTTGCTTTTTCTGTTACAGCCAAATTGGACATCTAACAGTTCTCTATCTCATCCGGTCTTCTCTTTGTTTCTGTTCACATGCCATCTCCTAAACCTGAAATGGTCTGTCCCCTGCCCTTGTCTTTCAGCATGTTGAAATATTCCCCTTCTTTCAAAGCCTGGCTTAGTTGCCATGTCTATCATGAAGCCTTTCCCCAATCTCTCACCATCATCATCACCATGACCATATTTAATTTTGATTTATGTACTTAAATTCTACCCTTTATTACAATTATTTGCAGGGCTTTGTTGTTTTAAATGGATATCCCAAGCTCATCTGGTATAGACACACCAGTAACTCACAGGCCCATCTTCACTGCTGATCTTAGTTTTTTCCTACCTTCTTAGGTAACCTGGTGGTCCCCTCTGCTCCCAGGGGCTCACCATTTGGTGCCGGAGTTAGTAGAGACATCCAGTTGGGCATGTACCCTATGGCAGCAGAACTTCTGAACCCAAACAATCCATTAGCCTCAGCCTTCCCAGTATCAAAGACCACAGGTGTGCATCTCACACCTGTAGCTTATGTTGAAAGCTCCCAAGTGCTTTATCATAATTTTGAATCCTGATCAGGTCCTTACCTATAGTAGGTGCTGAATGATGGTCCCAAGGAGAAGAAACATGATGTTGAGGGTCTCTGAATATCATGGGATCACTAGAAAACTCAGTCACACAAAGCACATGCCCGGGGGAAGAGGTGATGGCACTCAGAGGGCAAGCAAAACCCTGCCATCCCAAAGTCCCAGGCAATATCCACAGGCAAGGCCTTGAGGCCAGGCAGCAGTGTTTGCTAGGGCACATTCTAGCTCAGGGCTGTTGCTTCCTGGACCATGTCACAGGTGTAGGGCATCCCAATATATGAAGAAGAATAGTGTTTTTAGCATAAACACAGGATGACCTGTGTGGAGGAAAGTTTCTCAGAGTTCAGCCCAGGCTAGTCAGCCACGGGAGGGATTGCTCTTTCCCTGCTTCCCCTTTCATGCTCCTTCAATCCATCAATCAAAAGGCACAAAGGGAGGCAGCCAGGTAGCTCAGTGGATTGAGAGCCAGACCTAAAGATGGGAAGTTCTGCGTTCAAATATGGCTGCAGATACTTCCTAGCTGTGTGACCCTGGGCAAGTCACTTAAACCCCATTGCCTAGCCCTTACTGCTCTTCTGCCTTGGAACCAATATATAGTATTGATTCAAAGATGGAAGGGAAGGGTTAAAAAAAAAAACCCACAAAGGTCTCAAAGTCTAAAACTGGAAACAGAGGTAGCTGGTATTACCTTACTTTCCCACCAGTCAATGCCCTGGAGAGCTCCAGAAAAGTGAAAGAGCATTCCTAAGACATCTCAGAAAAGGGCCTTTCTCTACACAAAATTAGAAAGTTAGAAAACATCTTTGAAGGTGCTGTCACCCCACTATGTTGATCTATTTGTAGATTTGAGAGTCCTTTGAGTCCTTTCCTCCTCCAGCTGGCTATGAAGAATATCCTTTATTTTATTTTTCCATATTACCTTCTGTCTTAGAATTGATACTAAGTAGCTCCCCACAAGAATATTCTTTAATAACCCTCATTTGCCCATACATGTCTTAGAGGAGATTTCTTCCTTTTCCCTATCTGCTGTGAATTTATCATATAATCAGTCATTTGGAAAGACATTTGCCACTAGATATTGGAAATGAAATGAGTAGAAGAAATTGACCATTTTGAAATTTCTAGAACTTGGGGGTAGTGTGATAGCATCATGAGTTAGAGCACCAGGCCTAGACTCAGAAGGACGTGGGTTTGGCCTCAGATCCTTCCCAGCTGTGTGACCCTGGGAAAGTCACTTAACCCCTAATTGCCTAGCCCTTGCTGCTCCTCTGCTTGGAATTGAGACTAACATAGAAGGTAAGGGTTTATTTATTTTTTTAGAAACCCTTCCCTTCCACCTTAGAATCAATACTATGTATTGGTTTTGTTATGGGGAATGCTGACCCTCATATTGATGGGTATTGGTATCAATAATTGTCAATAGTTGATAGATATTGGCAGGGTATTGGGTTAAGGGAATTCAGTTGTTGGCAGTTGGAGAAAATGGCTGATCTTGGTCAGTTGAAGAAAATCTGCCAGAAACTGATTATACAAAAACCTATTTATTGTAACTATGAGATGCAGGGAAAGAAAAGGAAAGGAAGGTATGAAATATAATGAATTTTATGTATATTTCCCTAAACTAAGAATTCTAACTGAACCCCCAAAAAGCCCAACTAAAATTCCAGTTTCCAAGCTCAAACTGTGACAGGAAAACAGACTCCGCAGATTTCACAGACAGTGTGCCCTCTTCTGCCCCTTCTGGTAGAATCAGGGAAAGAGCCTGAGCTTTCTCTCACTGTCAGATTAATCTCTCTCCAATTCTTCTCACCTCTTGAGATGTTATTCCCAACCAGCTGTCTCCAAAATCCTTAAGGAATATCAGAGGAAAACTGCCAACAGTCCACTCTCTGAGCCTCAAACCCAAAGAGTGTATAGAAATTCCCAACTGCTTCTCCTAAGGAGAACCTGAGAATTCCTTCCCAATGACCTCATTAGGATTCCACTGTCTGGATTTAAAGGAGTCTAGCTCATTCAACAAAATCTCTCTATTCTACTTATCAAGAACCTCTAATTATTCAGTTAATTAAGACTTTACTTACTACAGTTTTAAGGCAGAAGAATGGTAAGGGCTAGGTAGACAATGGGGGTTAAGTGACTTGCCCAGGGTCACACAGCTAGGAAGTATTTGAGGCCAGATTTGAACCTAGGACCTCCCATCTCTAGGCCTGACTCTCAGTCCACTGAGCTACCCAGCTGCCCCCATAAGGGTTTATTTAAAAAAAAAATTTCTAGAACTTGTAGAAATAGCCCTCATTCACACTGCTGTAGTGAGTAACCCTTACTTGGGAGAAATATACAAGACTCAGCAACCCAAAGAACAGCATCTCCTTTAACTTGGCTGATTTAGGGGCATCAATTAAGACTAAAGAACCAGGATGGGCTGTGGGTGGGGGGTGGGGAAGGGAGGGTGTCTGCACCAGATAACTTTCCATTCACATACATGTATCTCATCACCATAGGGGCATCCCTCTAGGCTCCCAAACCCCTCGATGGGCACTTACCTCAGACATTTTCAGGTTCAAGGTCTGTTCCTGCAGATCAAATTTCCAGCTCAAAGCTACAAAGTGATCACTCAGGTCTCTGACCTCTCTGACCAAATGACCAATGGACTCCTCCAAGACCTGACTCTTTTCTTGGATCTGGAATAATATTTGGCATGATTGAGTGCTCAGTCAAGTCATTTTTCTGAGGCTGTCCCATCCCAAAGTGAAGGGGAAAGTCATGTGGGCTGAGAGAAAAGAGCTAGGGAAGGTGGCAGAGGGTTATAAAGTTTGATAAAGGGTTTTGGATTTAGAATTGCCAGGTACCCCTCCAAAGCCATTTAATCTAACCCCCTCATTTTACAGATGAGAAAACTGAAGCCCTGGGGGCCTGAAGAGATTTGCCTAAAGTCACACTTGTAAGTGCAGAGGTAGGTGCTGCTCTTCCCACTGTACTATGTTGTCTTCTATGGTTTCCTGGGTAAAGTTTTGCACCCTAAGTTTGAGTTGGTATGTTCTCTGAACTCTGGAGAAAACAGAGACTTTAGATCATGTCCAATCCCCCCCACTTTACAGAAAAAGAAACTGAGGCTTAGGGAAGTTTAGTGTTTTGCCCAAAGTTCCACAGGTAGTAAATGGTAGAGGCAGGATTTAAACTCGGCTCCACTGAGGTTTTGTGACTTTCTATATGGCTGTCTAAGAGGCCTGCCCCCTTCCTCTTCCTCCACCAGCCTCTGACCAGGAAGGAAGCCAAAGTTCTAAAGAGTACTGTGACTGGATGAGAGGAGAGAAAGGATCAATAGCACCTTGTTTTGGGAACTACCTTAGAGCACTGTCTCTGTTTTTCTGCCTCTACCTCTCTGTTTCAATCAGTCTCTCCCTGTTTCTGTCTCTGCCTCTAGTGGTGTCTCTCTCTGCCCATCTCTCTATCTGTGTCTCTATTTCTGTCTCTATCTCTATCTCTGTGTCTCTCTGCCTTCATCTCTGTTTCTCTGTGCCTCTGTTTCTCTGTCTGTCTCTATCTCTTTCTGTGTCTCTCTGTTTCCCTGTCTCTGTCTCTCTGCCTTGTTTTGTGTCTCTGTTTGCCTGTCTCTGTCTCTCTGTCTGTCTTTCTCTTTCTCTGTCTGTCTGTCTGTCTCACACACACAGGGGTTAACCCTAACCCACCTTGTCCAGTTCACTGCGAGTTTCTTGCTGTACACTGTCAAAAGATTCCATGACAGCTGAGATGTCTGTCTGCAGCTGGGTGTTAAATTTTTCCACACTCTCCTTCTCATATTGCTCCTGAGCTTCTCTGAGGACAATATCACAGTGATAGAGGAATCTGAGTGCCCCTGGAAGTGGTGCCCAGGGTGAAGCTCTTTGGCTGGCAATATTCACCAGGGGGATCCTAGGTCCTTGGCTTGGCCACTGACTGATTTATCATAGGATCACAGAATCAGAACTGGAAGGGCTCTGTGCCCACTGGGCCCATACTACCTCTCAGGGTTGTCGCCATTATTCAGATTTTTACTAATTCATGGGATCAAAGATTTAAAGCTATAGGATTTACAGATTAAAAGATTCAAGGGGCTTAGGGATCATTGAGTCTAATCCCTTCATTTGCAGATGAGGAAACTAAGGCACAAAGAGGTTAAGTGATTTATCCAAGGTCACACAGCTAATATATATCTGAGGAGGCACTTGAACCCAGTTCTTCCTGATTCCAAAAGCAGGATTCTGCCTATTAAGCCACATGGCTTCTACCACTACTTTAGCATCTTTCTTCAGGGTAAGCTACCTCAAAAATGAACAAAGAAGGAGCAGCTAGGTGACTCAGTGGGTGGAGAACCAGGCCTAGAGTCAGGAGGTCCTGGGTTCAAATCTAACCTCAAATCTAACTTCCTACTTGTCCCTGGGCAAATCACTTAATCCTAATTGCCTAGTCAATGCCTCTCTTCTGCTTTGGAACCGATACTTAGTATTGTTCCAAGATGGAAAGTAAGGGTATAAGAAAAAAAGAAAAGAAAATGAAAAAGAGGCCAATATTCAGTACTTTCATTGAAAGGGACCATTAGTAATCAAGCAACAGTAATACTGAGAGCTCCCAAACTCAAGTGCTGACCCTAGGGACAGGATGAAGGGAAGAACCAGCCACCAAGCTTACTGATACTTAGGGCTGCTGCCCTGAAGGGTAAAGGGGTGCTTGGAATAAAATGACAAAGATCTGAAAAGATGTCTTAGAGCTCTAGCCCTCAGGAAGCCCACATTCTGGTCAATGAAGACAAGTATCTGCCAGTGCAGGACTGGCTAGCCCCAGCTCTGAAGGATGAGGTATTTGCTATCCACCCTCCCCACAAAAGGACCTCTGAAGTCCAGCTCACACCCACCTATTTTTCTGTTCTTCCTTGAGGACCCTATTGAGAGATGTCTGGTTCTGCCTTACAAATTCAGTCAGCTGGACGACAGCATTGTCCAAGGCTTGACACTGGTCTAAGAGGCGAGACTCTTCCTGCTGTGTTCATTGGAGGGAGCTCAGAGTGGGGACCAAGGCCCAGGACTTTGCCTCAGGTCCCCCCAACTTCATTAACCTGGCTGCTATGGAAGCATCTGCTAAATTCCCATCTCCCCAGCCTGCCTCGGTGCTCAGGGCATGACCACCCTCTTCCCCAGAGGGCCCTGGAATTTAGGGATCCAGCAACTCTGTCTGGGCTGGGGTGCTTGGATAGATTGAGCCCTGCCTTGAGCATTAGAAACAAATAACAAACCTCCTGCTGGTGCTTCAAGCTTCGAAAATGGTCTTCATTTAGCACCTGGATTTTCTGCCATTTGACCTCCAGTTCTTCCCATAGGTTCTTCTCAGATTTGAGCCTTGTGTTCTCAGAAACTTTCATTTTCTGCAGTGAGACATTCCCATCCCTCCCACTCCGTGATGAGTCTGAGGACTCCTAGGTCACTAAGAGGCTGCCTTCACCCTAGGCCATTTCCCATGGCTCTTTCTTCCTGGGGGATTGGGGAGTAGGTGGGAGCCTTCTGGTCAGTGCCTTTACTACCTACCTAGTCCTATTCCTATTGCTTCTCAAATGCCAGCTTGTTTAGATCCAGGCTGAAGGGTGTGTCTCATTGCTTTCTAATACTATACAGAGGAGTCCCTTTCATGATCATAGGCTCAATCTTCCTGGCCTCACAGTGGCCCCCCTGTTACAGTTAAGGGATTTGGGTGGGCAGTGGATAGGGCACCCATTTCCAAACCACACTCTGGACTATAAGGGACAGAGATGTGGGTCTGGGAAAGGAGCAAGGAAGCCTAGAAGCCATTCCAGTTTGCTGCTTGGGATGTCTGCCCTCTGCTGAGATTGCTAGTCCTAGTGGGAACCCACCTGGCTAGGAGCAGCTCCCACTCACCTTATCAATGGCCACAAAGTTTTTCTGAAGATGGCCACAAAGCTTGGCTTCTCTTTTCAGGAATTTGAGACTCATCTCCTCTCCAAGCTGAAGTGCCTGTGCCTATGGGGAAATGCTACCATAAGTATCAATACTGGGAGAGCAGAAAGTACAGTACAACAGTGAGGGTCTTGGGAACCACCTCCTTCTAGGATGCCAAAGCCTTCAGGCTGGGAGTTCACAGGATTTAGGGTTCAAAGGGACCTTAGAAGGCATGAAGTTGGGTAAGGAGGGGTGCAATCCCATCGTGCTCAAAGAGGACGAGAACTCTTAGATCGCTACGGGGCAATTAAAAATTAATAAATTAGTACCCTGTGTCTGTGGAATACATACTCAGAGTATAAATTCAAAAAAGGCAAGAAGAAATGCAAAGAAGTTCAAAGACCTGAAGTCCTAAATCTGCTCCTCTAAATCTTGGACAAATATGTTTCCCTCTCGGGGCCTGAATTTCCTTATCATTTATTATAACCAAACCTGTTCTTGGAGAAGAGGTGAGAAAATGCAACTGTAAAGTGAGGGGATTGGTCTAAGTGATCTCCAAGTTCCTTCCAGTTTTTGGTCTTGTTAGGAACGTGACTGACACCAACATATCAAAATAATCATAACCTAGAATTCAGGAATGATCCATGAAAACACAAAACAAATTTAGAGCAGGCTAATCGTAACTCAGATTAAGAGGGACAGAAGGAACAACATTACCAGAAGAAACTGAAGTACAACTGATATATAATCCATTACCCTAACAGTTTGGTAGCTCCCAAAGGCAGTCCCTGATGGCTCTGTTGCGCCATGATCTTGAAGGGGACAGGTACTTCACCTGTGCAACAACCTAAGAGCCCAATATGCTTTTCCATCCTTCCAGGTTAAAGCCCTTTGTACAGAAACAAAAACTCAACAAACTTCTTCCCCCTGGTAAGGGACGGGGGAAAGAAGGGATCTCCAAAGCTTGAGGGTCGCAGAGTCCCTCGGGATCAATCTGTGTGACCCAAGATCTGAGGACGTAAAAGCTAGATTCAACCCAAAGCTATAGACATTTGGCCTTAATGCTGAAATGCAGGCCTCCTGGCTCCTACATTAAAGAGCTCTTTCCTTCTCAGGTTAATACAGGCCCCCATATGCTGCTCATCATCAAACACAAAAACACAGTTGTGACAGGGACTGGTTCTGAAGGGAAAAGGGAGCTGATACTACTATTTGCTGTGTTGTAGCTAAAGGAAAAGGACAAGGCCTGCTCCCTACCTTGCTGAGCCTAGTATTTTATCCATTCTACCTCGACTTCTCTAAACAGTGCCAGGACATAAAGCTAGCCTTCCCTGCCTGAGGGCAAAGGGACACTGGCATACACTGGGAATGATGTGCGCCAAGTCTAAAATCTGAACAGCTTCAGGTCTGTGCCCAGGACTGAGGCCCCTTTAGAAAGTGAGCAGCTCAGCATTTTCTCCCAATATCCAACACCAACAGAGTTGCTGAGTCTTGTTGCCCAACCCCTGAGCTTCACACACCATAGTGCAGCCACAATCCTGACTTCTCACAGGGCAATGAGAAAGGAACACCACTGATACTTGGCAGCTAAACTATCGGCAAACAAGAGCTGTGTCTTTTAGTATTATCAGGGGGCAGCTGAAAGCTCACCCTGTTGCATAGTGCTTCAGTCAAGCCCTGTATATTGGTGACAATGCCAGAAGTCCAGGGTCACTATTTGCAGAACTGAAGAGGCTGTATTGCAAAAATTCACATCTACGCCCTCTATTACACTTTTCCCTAGGGAAGCTCAAGCAGGCCAGATTGGTCCTTGTGGTCTAAGGTCCCCAATAAAGAACACAAAACAAACATCTCCCCCAAATCTAGAGCAAATTGAGACCCTTTACTTTGCCGACATCAGACTCTTCTTCCATAAAGCTATTCCCATTTCTCAGGCAGGGAAAATAAGATACAGAGAGCTTAAATGATTTGGCGAGTTATAAGACCAGAAAGAAATCCTTTGGCTTCCTATCTGGGACACAATTCAATTCAATAAGCACTTAAAAAAAAAAAAACCCTATCTTCTGACTTAGAATCAATTTTAAGTATAAGTTCCAAGGCAGAAAAGTGATAAGGGTTAGGCAATTGGTGTTAAGTGATTTGCCCGAGGTTACACAGCTGGGAAATGTCTGAGGCCACATTTGAAACCAGGATAAGCACCTTGGAAGGTATTGTGTATCAGGTATGAGGATACAAAGACAAAATGAAAGTTTCTGCCTTCGGGAAATGAGTTGAGTCAAGGAAACCATTAAATATTCTTAAAGGCAGTAGTTTTCAACCCTTTCCAATCCCTGCAGCTTTTCCTTACAAGAACCAATTCTTTCACACCATTTTAGCAATATTGCAATAGTTCAGGTGAGAAGTAACAAGGACCTGAAATCCATTACTAGATGTGAAAAGACAAGAGAAGGAAGAGATGGGAGAAACACTGTAGAGACTGAATGCCTAGAATTTGGCAACTGGCTGGATAAAGAAATGAGAATGAATGAATGAATGGAGGATCACTCCAAGGTTATGAACCTCAGTGCCTGAAAGGATGCTGGCACCCTGGACAGAAAAGTTAGGAGAGGTGAACTTGGAGGGGAAGGCGATGAGTTTCATTGTGGATCCACTGTGTTAAAAATGTCTATGGAACACCTAACTGGAGCATCCAGCAGGCATTTGGGAACCGAGTACAAGAGAAATGAGGTCTGAATATTTAGGTTTGGGAGTGAGCTACATTGAAAAGATAGTTCATCCCATTTGAGTTGAGATCAAGAGAGTGTTTCCAACAGAAATGTAGGCATAAAACCAAGATGAGAATACCGTCATGAAAATCCAGAAAGGAGGGTATCTAAAGAGAGGAAAAGCACCAGATAATATTAATAAAGTCTGGAGGAACTAGCAAACTTCTTGGAGAAGCATGTCTAGTTTGGGTCACCACACGTTGAAAGGATATGGAAGAAACAGAGTACTTCAAGGAGAAAAACTAAAATGGTGTCAGTCAGAAGAGAATTGGTTCTTATAAGGCAAAGCTACAGGGACTGAATAGGACTGGAAACTATTGTCTTTAAGAGTATTTAATGGGAGTAGGGGGACACAACTAGGTGATTCAGTGGATAGAGAGCTGGAGACAGGAGGCCCTGGGTTCAAATGTGACCCTGACCCAAGTCATTTACCTCAGTTACCTAGCCCAAACCATTCTTCTGCCTTGGAACCAATAATTGGTATCAATTCCAAGATGGAAAGTAAAGGGTTTTTTGTGGCTTTTTTTAAAAAGAGTATTTAGTGGGTTTTTATGAGGTAGAGACTGAGTATTTGTGTCTCTATACTCTTATGGAGAATTGAAGCAAGTTTTAATTAAAGCAGATGAGATTTTGGTTGAACATAAGAAATAATTTCTCAGTGGTCAAAGGGATCAAACCACAAAGAGAATCTCCATTCGTTAAGAGTTTTAGGAAGAAAGGACAACACAATTATGTATCCTGAATCATTACCAACATTCACTCACATTGAAGTGGGGTTAGGGGGAAGGGGAGGGGACTGGCTGCTCTAAGTTCCCTTCTAGTTTGGGCATCTAGTGGTGCAGTGGATAGAGCAACCTGAGCCTGGAGTCAGGAAGACCTGAGTTCAAATCCAGATTCAGACACAATAGCTGTGTGACACTGGGCAAGTCACTTAACCCCGTTTACCTCAGTTTCCTCATATGTAAAATAAACTGAAGATGAAAATGGCAAACCACTCCAGTTTCTTTGCCAAGAAAAATCCAAATGGGATCATGAGACAGACACAACTGAAATACCTGAACAACAATATGCTTGGGCATTCTATGAACTTTAAAACCATAGAAACTCAGAATCTTAAGAGTTGGAAGTTGTCTTACAAATCATGTAGTAAACCATACCTGCATAAGAACCCCTCAACAATAGATGAACACATGGTCATACATTCTTTGTTTGAAGACCTTAAACAAATGAGCCACTATTCAGTCACACTTTTCCTCTTCACTCGCACTTTTTAAAAAATCCTTACCTTCTTTCCATTCTAAGGCCAAAGACTGGCAAGGGCAAGACAATTGGAGTTAAGTGATTTGCCCAGGGTCAGACAGCTTGGAAGTCTCTGAGGCTGATTTTGAACCCAGGTCCTTCCAACTCCAGGCCTGGTGCTTTAGCCATTGTGCTGCTTACCTGGCCCCCAACTCTCTTACACTTGTGTAGTTGACTTTTTATACCTAAGTGTAGGAATTTATGTATTCCTATAACATTTCACCTTATTAGATTTGACCTGATGTTCAAGCCTGCCAAGATTTTTTGGATGCTAACTTGAACATCCAAACAGGTTTACTATCCTTATAGCTTTGTGCCATCAACAGTTTTTGGTAAGCATACTGTCCATGCTTTTTTTTTTTTTTTCTCAAATGATTGGAATGAATTCTTTTGTGTGTCTTCAGAATTTCATTTTCATTTTTCCCTCATCAGCTAATTTCCCTGGATCCTTTTCTCAGAATCTTTGGAAATCTCCCTTCCTGAAATCTAAGGGAAATGTAGGATCATGTCCAGCTTTCCTCCCTTGCTCTGTTACTGGTTCTCTGATAGTAAAATCACTTCCTCTCATGGTTTCTATTATAGCAACCAGTTTGACCTTCCTTGTGGGTCAAAATCAGAAACAGAATAGCAGTTCCTTTCATTTGTTTTAACATCTTTTGAGGGATAAAGTCATCATTAAGCAAGTCAAGAATTTATTTGCTGTTCTACTATTGAAAGACAGAGCTCCAGCACACATCTAGGTAAAGGAAATCCCCTATCACTACTATAGCATGCCTCCAAGTTAGGTTTGTAATCTGTTTTCCAAACTCCTCAGCTACTTAAAAAATTTTTATTGACTTTTTTTTACTATTAAATCACATTAATTTCCAAATATACTTCTCCTTTCTCCCCTCCTTAGAAGCTATTCCTTGTAACCAATAATAAAAATATAAAGAGGCAGCTAGGTGGTATGGTAGATAGAATGCCAAACGAAGTCAGGAGGATATGGGTTCAAAGATGACCTCAGACATTTCTTAGTTATGTGACCCTGGGTAAGTCACTTAACCCCAGTTATCTACCCCTTGCTCTTCTTAGAGCTGCTAATAAGACAAAAAGTAAGGATTTAAAAAAAAAAAGAAAAGGAAAAATGTAAAGGGGAAAAAAAGAGGAAGTGGTTCAGGAAAATAATCTGCAATATCTACGCCTATAGTCCTTCATCTCTGCAATGGAGGGAGTTACATATTCTCAATTCTTCTCCAGGGCCCAGTTTGGTCATTATAACTACACAGTGCTCAGTTTCATTTTATTGTTCCTTCCATTTGCATTTTTGCAGCCATTACGTGTATTGTTTCCTTGGTTCTGCTTACTTCATTCTGAATCAATTCATGCTAAGTCTTTTTGTGTTCCTATGGATTCTTTGTATTTATCATTTCTTACCATGTAGTAATATTCTATTACCTTCATGGACTTTATTCCATGTAGTAATATTCCATTACATTCATGGACTCATAGCAAGAAATAGTGTTGCTATGAGTATTTGGGTACATATTCCTCATCCATTTCTACTCAGTTAAGTCTGTAATCTTCCCTGGGGACCCCCATGGCTTTTTTCAGCTTATAGGTTCAAATCTCCTCAGGCTAATAGATTCTCTAAAAAGAGTCCTACAAGATTAAAAAATGACTGCATAACAAAAAGAAGAGAGGAATAGACTGACCTGTACCCCAGCAATATCTCTACTAGCTCGGCAGGCATTCTCCTCTTGGCTCCGCTGCAAGGCACTGAAGGCTGTTTCCCGCCCCTCAGCTTCTTCCTTTAGATCCCCATTCAGCTTGTCCAACCTACGGGGGAAAAAAGTATATTAACAAGTTCTCAGCCTTTCAAGAAGAATGTCTTCTCCACCACCTCATCCATTTGGGCTTAGAAACCTTCAATAAGAAGGCTGATCTTAAATAGGGTCATTTCACTCAAAAGCTAGGAGTTTGGGCAGCACACTAATTAGTACCTATGAATGATCCTTCTCAGGTTGGGATAGAAAAGGACAGAACTTTGATGGATCCAAACCTCCATGATATAAGATATTCAGGCATCATATCAAGCCTACCCTCACTTCTGAATACAAAAATTTAAAAAGAAAACCAGGTTCCTCTGGTTTAAAGGATCTGTCTCCATGGCTTATGCCAGCATCAAGATTTAATCACAGAAAGGGCAAAGTTGCTCTCCTTCTCTGGTACCTGGTGAGAACATTAACTGCAAAAACAGAAATCTCCTAGAGCCTCTGAGCAGGCCATCCAGCCTCCATTCTCTCCCCTTCCAATTTACCCTACACACAGTGCCAGAACTTGCTTTCTTATACACTCCATTCAGATCCCTTGAATGTCTCCTCTTTTACCTATGGAATAAAATTTGCCTTCCTTAGTCTGGTATGCATGCACTTCCTCAGTCTGGTTCCAATGAACCTTTCTAGTCTTTTCTTATACAACTGTCTTCTCCTTACTCTAAACAGCCTTATCATACAGAATACTATTCTGGTGAAGATCCTTATTTCTCCATTTTGTTGTTATGCAGTCATTTTTCAGTCTTGTAGGACTCTTCATAACCCTGTTTGGGGCTTTTTCCTTGGCAAAGATACTGGAGTGGTTTGCCATTTCCTTCTCCAGTTTATTTTACAGATGAGAAAACTGAGGCAAACAGGGTTAAGTGACTTGCCCAGGGTCATACAGGTGGACACATCTGGGGCTACATTTGAACTCAAGACAGAAGAAAATGTCAAACCACTCCAGTACCTTTGCCAAGAAAACCCCAAATCAGGTCATGAAGAGTCAGACAGGACTGAAAAATGACTAACCAACTTCCTGACTCCAGGTCTGGTGTTCTATCCATTGCGCCACCTAGCTGCCTACATGACTATAATACTGGTTTTCTCCAAGTTTCTCTAGTCCTTCTCTAAATCTACAATAAACTATTCTTTGTGTAGTTTCCTGAGCCATCTTCCTCATGCACTCCTTTGAACATGCAATTTGTCTATTAAAAAGCTCCCTATTGTCTTCTAAAAAGGAAACAAACTGATTCTGCCCTAAAAGTTGCTTCACCGTCTAACCCCAAAATGTTTTTCTAGCCTTCTTCCCATACTGATGCTCTTCACATGCAGCCAACAAACTGCCCTTTTCTCTCTCTTACATTCTCATCCTGCTCTCACCCATCTCTTTGCCTTTACTTATGACCTGAGCCTGACCTAGAGATTTCCTCTCCATCTCTGTGGCTATTTCTCCCTTCAACTCCCAACTTGGGTGTCATTTTCCCTATGAAGCCTTCTCCAACATCCCACTGCCCCCAGATAAAAGTGAGCTCCCTCCCTACCTCAAGTTTCTCTCAGCACTATGCTTGAATCCTCTCTTCCACTCCTATCTCTTTTGTCAAGGTTATTTGTGTACTTGTCTTCCTTCCATCGCCTACTGTAGGCTCCTTGAGAACAGGGCCTATATAATATCAATTCTATAATCCTTAGCACCAGTACAGTGCTTTGCATAGAATTAGTACTTTATAAATATTTACTGAATGAAATTAAACTCAATCTGGTATCATCCTACTGTTCTATCCTGATCTCATATTATTCTCCTCCATGCAAGTCTGCTTTCAGTGATCAACAAGTCTTTACTGAGCATCTACAATGTGCTTAGTCACATGCAGAAGACAGAAGATGGAGAAGGCGTGGTCCTTGGCTGCAAAGAAATTATGGTCTAGCTGGAGAAATATGATAGAAACTGTGAAAAGTAAAACAATATACGTAACTGTTCAAGTCAACAACAAATGGAATGCTCATTTCAAGGCCATACCCCCAAATTATAGGATGAAGTAAAAAAACCTTAACGATTACAGGAACTCAGAGGAGAGAGAGATGGCTATGGATTAGCAGGCCAAGGAAGATATTAGTAAAAAAAAAAAAAAATATATATATATATATATATATATATATATATATCAATCACATAAGGGAAAGGGATCTGGAGGAGGGAAAAAGGAAGCTGGATACATACTTACTTGAGGTTTAGTTCTGCCTCAAAATTCTTCTTTTCTTTATCCTGGAGAGCCTGTTTCCGCCTAATTTGGACTAGGGCCTCTCGGACTTCCACCAACCTGAGATATAAATCATCCTCCACTTCTGAGCAGCCCTGACTCCCTCTTCCCACCTGTTTGGTGGCACAGGTCTGAGAGTGGGAGTGGACAGCTGCCCAGGTCCATACTCATTTAGGGACAAAAAGGCCCAATATTTTCCTTGAAAAGCTTGAATGCTACTGGCTGTTCCATAGAAACCCACCAGAGACCCTCATCTTGGTCAACAAGGTTCACTGAACCACCTGGGGACCTGAAGATTTCTCCTTCCTCACAGACCCAAAGTCAATGGGATGGATTTGTCAGTAGGTGATGTTACTTGGACCATAACTTTCCTTAGAGAATAGACCAGTTGGGCAGACTGATAGGGGAAGCCCTGGAAGTACCTTTCTCTTCTGGCTATCTTCTGCAAGGGAACACCTCTGCTGTCAAAAGGGTAGTCGGAGGAAATGCTCCTGAACCAAGGACAGTAGGATCCACCCCATCACCCTTCTTTGGGGCTAAAATCCCTGTCCTAGAGTTGTTTGGGACATCACTCATACCGCTCCCAAATCTATTCCAGTGCCTGTGTGGGATTGACAAATGAATGATTTTAGGACATGGGGAGAATGTGTACCTTTTCTCCATTAACTCCATCTGGCTCTGACTTGTAGCACTGGAGAGCTACAAAGAGAAAAATTTGGGCATTGGGTTTTGTTTTCAGTTTGGGGATTTATCCTGGCTTTCCACAATAGTCCATGGTTTCTGACAGCTGGATAATGGGACCTAGAGTTTTATAGTCCAGACACGTAGGAGTGCCAGAGGTAGGGGAAAATCGTGGGTAAGTTGGAGTTATTTCTCTGGAGCTCTAAGGCCGGACAAATGGGAATGTGGCTCTGGGGAAGATACGATGCTAGTGAGTCAGAGTTTTCTCATTTGTACAATGACAGGGTTGGAGTAGATGAACTCTAAACTTCCATCAAATTTTAAAGTTTGATTTTTATCACTTTAGCTGTCCCATTTATTGAATATAGGGGTTTTGAGGATAAGTACAAAGAGATATAAAAAGGCAAGATTTCTAGGAGGATGCTCAGGTCTGGGAGGCCTCAAAGGAGAGAAAAGGAAGGGAGAAGACAGAGGGAATTTACATTCCAGGAGAACATTCTACATCAGGTTGAAAAACTGGGGCTATGATGGCAAAGGAAGAGTCAACAAGAGACAGACAAAAAGGATGACTCCAAGATAGCCTTTGGCCAGTTTGCTGGCCCACAGCAGCTCACACAAAAAGAAAGCAACTTCAAAAAGAATTGAGAGTGCACAGCAAGCTTACCTCACAGGCTTCCTTCTCTGGTATTCGTGTGAGCAACTTCACCTCATCCCGGATCATCTCCAATTCAGAGTCTTGTATCTGTATCCGGGCCCGAATCTGGAGCAGCTCCCGCAACAAACCCAGGACAGCTTGGTCTGAACGCTCCTTCTGCCCTCGAAGGCAGATCACCTCAGCCTGCAAATCTGCCACCCTTCAATATAATGGCAGAGTGGTCAGGCCATAGGTCAGGGAGAGACACATTCTCCCTGAGAAAGTGTACATTATTATGTGCATTAACACTATACTTTCCCCCATTCACCCAGAAAAGGTATAGGGGATAGGATTTAAGGAGTACAACCCTACTCAGAAGCCCACCTCCAAAGGGAAAGGGTGATTCTGGGCTCAAGACACCTCAAGGAAGTTGGGAGCTCATTCTGGCTTCACAAAACTGTACTGTCCAGAGCTAGATATGAGAGAAACCGTACCCCAGGTGATGAGACCAACTTCAGGTACCCACCACTGCTCTAGCTGCTTCCAGCGTTTTGGAGTGTCTTGCTCAGGAACCACGATGGAAGACCCTCCGTTGCTATACTCACAACCATCAGAGATCTCATCTGGAACCAGGGATTCTGGGAACTTCAGACTATCATCAAGGAAGAGCTCCAGGTCCTCTAGAGTGACTGAGCTGCTGCTCATAGTGGCAATGTGGCTTCGGCCTGATACAATCCTAGGGTAAGAGGGAAATACAAACAAGCCCCTGCATTCAAAAACCCAACAAATGGAGCAGCATGCCTTATACCTGGAGAAGAGGGGATTTCCCTTGCCTTCCTGAATTATTGCAAGATCATGGATCTAGCAAAGGCCACTGTTGGGGCATAAGTTGTAGTAACGATCTTTTTCAGATCGTTGGACCAGATAAATCCTAAGGTCCTTTCCAAATATGAAATTCTGTGATTGGCAAGGTGATTCATGAAAGCCAAGACATATCCTGATCTATCTAGCCCCCGTGGAAAGAAAGCTGACTCTAGCCTGCTATAACTAAGCTCTCTGAAAAGGGATTTCTCAAACCATCACCTCCAATTCTGAAAAAGAATGAAGGATCAATAGTTCCCTTCATGATTTAGAAAGCATTTTTTGTAGCTGCATTACCTCATCTGATCTTACTAGTGTGTGAAGCAGGTAGTATATTATCTTCATTATCAGATAAGGAAAGAGATTTCTAAATTAAATTGTCCCAGATTGCCTAGGCTAGTTAACTGGCAGAGCTGAGGTTTGAGTCTAATGGCCTTGATAAACAAATGGCCTTCCAAAGTTGGATCACACCTGCCATTGACACCCCCACCCCCCCACTTGGCACTGGATTCAGACTAGCTGGTTTAACAAACATCCTGACTCTAGTGTTTATTGCCTGTGTAACTCTAAGCGAAGGACTCATGGCTTCTGAGGTCTCTCTCCACTCTAGATATATGATCTCTAGACTAAAACTAACCTTTAGCCCTCCCCGTTAAGTTCCAGACACAGAACTTCCCATCTAATATATTTAGAAACGAAGAGCTTGAGATGAGAGTAGAAACCTGAGACTTCACTGGCACACCTCCTTGATCCACATTCCTTGATGTCTTTCATAGCCTATAGACTGGCTCTGGCTTCACTGGTTCTCCTTATGGCTTCCTAGCCTCATCCCAACATCTCTTTGCTTTGAACCAGCACAGACTCTAGGGCAAAATGTGAGAGAGGGAAGGGTGCTCCAGAACAAAAGAATTATACCACTCTCCCCCTCCCACCCCACCACCTCAAGGGGTTTACCAGATCTGGGGAAAAAGGGAGGGGAGGATGGATAAGGCAGATGGGAGAGCCTGCTGAGTTGACAGATAAGTGTCCTTACATCTTGACTTCCCTGGGAACCTATCTAAGCAGTGGGAACTGATGTGAATTTGTTCCGGAACTTCCCCTCAACTAGAAACTTATGACCTCACTTCCCAACTGCCAATCTTAGAATCAAATCCTCTTCGGCCTTTCTCCAAAAAAACTGGTAGGCAAGTCAAGTACCGGAAGTTAGGAAGTCTTAATTTGTTGGCCACCCCTTTTTGGGAGTTGAAATATGAAAGTAGCCCACATTTGCTGTTCTTTTCCCTCAGGTCTCACTTACCAGGAAGGGAAGATCTAGGAATGGGAAAACAGGTCTACATCTGTCCCACTGGCAGTAGCAGTCAGCCCAGATTTGGGAAATAACAACCATAACCCTCAGTGTTTGAATTGGAGACAAGCTAGCAAAAATTAATAGTGCAGGGAACTGTGCCTATTTTCTCAGCCCCTTTGTAAGAAACCATGAGATCAGTTTACCAAAGAAGAGACCCTTCCTCCTCTTAGACTTACTCTGCAGTGGAACACAAATAGGCTTTGGGACCAATGATTTGATCTCCCTTTAGAAAGACTCTGGGGATTGAGGAGGTATGAAGTTGACCAAAAAGTCCAGCTGAGTTTTGCTTATTACCTGCTCCCTGAAAGGGTGGAACACAGAAGGTTTAGGACAAACACTTTCATTCTCCAAGATCATTTAACATGGAAATGAAAATCAGCTTAAAGATTCCCTGGCAGGAGATGCTTCCCAACTTTCAACTATTTCAGCAAATTCACATTACTATTATCTGAAGAACTCTCCTTTCTCCAAGAGGGAAAGGTATAAATCTTAGGGCTTGCAGTGACAAGTTAATCCATTTACCAATGTCAAGGTAGGTCTGAGTGTCAGCCACTTCCATGGTGAATGAACTCAATGAGAAGAAATAGAGCCTCTGGTGAGTAGTAGAAGAAACTTGGGGTGGGGAAAGGGGGCTATTCCTTAATTATCAAGAATTATATTTATGAATAGGAGATGGTATAGCAACTGCACTGAGGACTAATTCTCAACAGGAAGGAACTAAATTTGCTTCCACATTATAGGATTAGTTCTAAAAATAAAACCCTACTTAGGAATTCTTAGATCTTTGTGGGTTGAGTGACCAAGAATGGTGGACAAGCCCTCTATTTTTTTAGAGACTTACAAGCTGTATGATTAAAGAAAGATATATGTGAAAAGCAGGTTGATAGAACAGCTGTCCAGCCTGAGAAGGTATGTTTCGATCCCATCTCTGTCCCAAAGGCACTTCCTTGCTTGAAGCTATTGATCACTCTGTGGCCAAAGGACAGAAATCACTGATTTCTAGCACCTCTGTTGTGGTGAGTACCAGAATGTTTCAAAGGCCCGTGAGATAGATTCTAAGCAAAGGTATTAAAGTCTGAATTGGGACTGGGTAGATGAGTCTGTTCTCCCAAGTGTTTCTACTTGGTGGAAGCAGTAAACTTGGACAGGAAAAGTACTATTACAATACCACAAAAGTCAAAATTAGCTTTATTGAAGTATAGAAACATCTCTTATGGTTTATAGGTTTTATAATAAAGACTTTAATGTTCCCCAAAGATATATTTTTTGAGGGTTCCTCAGTAAAATCATTGTTTATCAGAAAGAATGAAAATTGTTCTGCAGCATAAAATCCATTGGCTACACTCTTTTTTTTTTTAAACCCTTGTACTTCGGTGTATTGTCTCATAGGTGGAAGATTGGTAAGGGTGGGCAATGGGGGTCAAGTGACTTGCCCAGGGTCACACAGCTGGGAAGTGGCTGAGGCTGGGTTTGAACCTGGGACCTCCTGTCTCTAGGCCTGACTCTCACTCCACTGAGCTACCCAGCTGCCCCCGCTACACTCTTTACTAACAAGCCAGTGCACTGTCATGACCAACTACACCAAGAATTCAAATATCTATTGTACTACAGATGTCTCCTCTCCTACAAGAGGAGGTTTTACCTGTAGCTGAGATTAAGTTGATCCCGAAGGCTGAATAGTACAGCTTAACTGACCCTTCTGTTCCCTTTAAACTGAAAACAACTGCTGTGGTTGGGAATGGGCCGAGTCTTGATTCTCAGAATTCTGGTTCTGCAAGCAATAATTTT
The DNA here is from genome assembly GCF_016433145.1 of Gracilinanus agilis. Classification (NCBI taxonomy): domain Eukaryota; kingdom Metazoa; phylum Chordata; class Mammalia; order Didelphimorphia; family Didelphidae; genus Gracilinanus; species Gracilinanus agilis. The sequence goes on along the minus strand of NC_058130.1, from coordinate 136,004,441 downwards.
TACTCAAGGCACTGGTCTTCCTCTGCAGTTTTGGATAATTGTCTTACTCTAGTAGTCTGTTTAGTAGGCCTAATGCTAATATTCAAAACTGTAAAAACCAAAACACTCACCTCCCACTCTCCTCCAGGAGATAGAGAGAAGTTCTAGCTTTGGACATAAACTAGTCAGAAATGTATCTGGTTGACTTTCAGAGAAGCCTTCGATGAGCTTTCCCTTATGCCAATTATCTGACATTTATGAGAGTACTTTGTTCACACCTACCATTGTCTCACTGAATTTCTACAACACTCTCAAGTAGGTAATACTATACTAATTTTGCAGATGTGGAAACTGAGGCATATAGCAAGGGAAAGTGATTTTGCAAGCGTCACAAAGCTATTTAAGGATTCTCCAGGGTCTCCTCTACCTGTGCCAGGTTGCCTCACCTAAACCAATGGAAATGGCTATTATTTTCTTCATTCATCTGGAGCAAGAGGAATAAAGGATCAGAGTCCCTTACTGTATAGGCAAGATGCCTCGCCATTAGAAGAGTAGAGTTGATTATGACTCCTGGGATGAAATAATTTTCATCTTTCTGGTGTTTTACAGTATTAGCAGAATAAATCTGAGGCTTAAATGGCACAAAGGTCATTGACAACCCAGGACTTAAGTTACAGCCACTTTCTAGACTGGGCTTCAGAAGGGAGCTTTGCCTTTTGAATTGAGAACACTGCTGCAAGGACAGTGTAAAAGGCTGCCTCCAGAGACCAGTTGAAGAGAGGCTCAGAAGGGTCATTACTCCTTTCTAGTGCTCTTTTCTCCTAAGGAATTCTCCTGGCATGCCACATGTGCTTCTCTTAAGCAGTGCAAGCTTCCAGGCCCTTCTCCAGTTCATGGATGCCTCTCAGATGATTCAGTAGCAGCCATGACAAGGGGAAACTAAGTATTTTGGTCATCAAGAGCTGCCACCAGTCTTTGGTCAGGGCTCATGATAATGCTCAGAGCTACAAAGGCGCAAGCATTCTAGTCTGTCCCTATAGGAGGACTACTGGTCAGCATACCATTGATTTCAAAAAAAGGATACATGATGCCCTGGGCAGCTTTGACTCAAGATTACAGTACAGACTGAGAAGGAAAAACATTCAGCACCAGAAGCTCGACTTCAATCCCTTTATTTCTTAGGTTTACACATATTCTGACCCCTGCCCACCTCCAGGTTTCCCATTTTCTTCTTGGCACATGATCTGGGTGAGGGTTTCAAGGTTTACAATGATCTGCTTTTCAAGGAAGGGCAAAGCCCACGGTCCCCTACTCTTCATTCATTAAAGCCACTGGTACTTTCAGTACAGATAAAATCAAGCTGTCACATCTGCCCAAACTATAAAAATCACACACCAAAGTGTGCTGCTTCCCACAGCAAACAGGAGTAAGGCCATGGGCACATGTAAAACATTTATAAAAGGACCACCCACTTATTTATGCAAGGGTCAGTGACAGAAGGAACCCTCAAACCCAAACTTCATCAAAGCAGGTCTCATTCCCAGAGTATAGAAAAACAGCAACACACAGGAGAGTGAATCTGGGAAAGAGTCAGCCTGGGAGGCTATGGCAGTGGGGAGGGCCAGAGAGAGGCTGCCAGCCAGGCCTGGACCAAGGTGGCAAGAATATGCACCAAGGCCATCAGACAGTGGTTAGAGGGCAGACAAAAAGCACCCGGTGCTGCAGAAACAGCACACTACCCAAGATGTCATGGGCAAAACTGGTGTTTATCTATTAATGAAGGAATTACTAACCAGATACTTTTAAGAATCCCCCAGGGGTCCCTGGCAATTATTAAAAAACATTACAGTGCTGTTGCCTGACAATGAGCCACCAGCCACATACCCTACAGTACCGTCAAGGGCCCAGCATGCATAGTGACTAAGAGGATCCAAGGGAAGCCAATGAAGGTTACCCAATGAGGGCTATTAAAAGCTCAGTATAACTCCCAGCAAGCATAGGCAGAAGAAATTATGCTTTGCTCTAATAGATGGGGGAAACAAGTATGAGTACATTAAGGGGAATCATGTGTTAATACTCGAAGGCTTTATCATACAATTACCTTTCACTGAGACAAATCCAGTGTGTACCAAACCCCTAAAAAACTGTGCTTAAAATGGAGGCTTCTGGCTGAGGGCCAACCTTTTGAAGACTCAAACTTCTATAGCTGGGAAAGTGGGGGAATGAGGTTCAGGGAGGGGGAAGCAATGCCACAACCAATGACATGGGATGACAGGAGATGCTGTGAACAGCAATGAGAAGGAGCTTCCAGACCCCATGACTCCACAGCAATGATTCTTTGATTCTTGTGCTCACTGACCAGAGGAGTCAGATGGTACAAGGACAGCAGGTCTCAGACCAGAGGAACAAACATGGTGGCTATGGAGCAGCAGACATTGGTGGGAACAGCAGATGACCATCCATCTTGCATTGCTCAGGAAGCTCAGGCTGCTAACAGTCAGAAGTCACTTTGGGAAGGATGGGCTCTAACTCCAATGTTCCCCAGGTCCAACCAGACTTGTTGGGCTCTCAAGGCTGCCCTTAGAAGAGGGAGAGAACAGATTCAAGGTCCCCTTGGGCCGACTAGGAGCCAAGAGGGAGGGGATTTCACTGGTGGTCATAACACCTCGAGCTGTCCTTTGGAGAGCAGGTGAGGTTTTTCATAAGCCCAGCTCCAGGAAAAACATTTCACTTTGTGTGGCGCTGCTTGTCCTAAGGTCACTTTTCCATTTCCCCTGACCCAATCCAAACCAACCACAGCTCTGGAGACAGGGCAACCAGGCACCTTGTCATGTGCTCTGAGATGGGGGAGGCACAGGCTGGTTGTGGGGAACGTACAGGGGAGAAGAGAAGAACGTGAAGCATCTACCGCAGCCTCAGGACTCTTTCAGGAAATCCCCAGAGAGATTCCTGGGCAGTGTGTTGAACTGTGCAAAACAAACAAGCCAAGTTTAGCCACTGGCCATGACAGGGTCAGTGGGAGTGTAACAGCAGGTGTAACAGACTCTGTGACTCCTCCTTGGTGCAGCAGGGCTGGGTCCCCATATCTTCTCTACATGGGTATGCACAGACACAAGCTCCCTCACCCATCTACTCTCAAAAAAGGAGCATAACTAGAAAGGAAAGTTAAACTCATTTGATCCTTTCAGGTAAAGAAACATAAAAGGACAGAATAAAAATGGAATCCAATGGCAATAAACCAGAGAGAGAAAAATATTAAAATGTAAACCAATCTACCCACAATATATGTCAAATTAAAATACTGAACCAGAACCTGGAGCAGCCAGGTTTGCACTTGAGGAGGCAGCTTGGAAGTCAGGGAGGTCTTTTCACTTCCAGGGCCTCCAGAGAAACAAGGCCTCAGATGAGAGTGCTAAAGAACATGAGGAGGCAGAGGGTTTCCAGTGGTCACTAACACTTGCCCTGCGGAGAGTTGTTGATGCCAAACCCCTCACGTCTGAGCCAAGGAAAGCTCTTCCAACCCTCCTTTTCCTAATCTGTATCTTGCAAGGTCTTTTCTTGTCACCATCCCAACCACCTGTAAGGACAAAACCAAACAAGATATGTCAGAGGGAACAGACAATAGACCCCAAACTTCTGACAGTGTCACTAGAACATCTGCAGCGAAATGTTTGACCATCTCTTCCTCTGATTGAATACTGAAATGGTACAAAAGACCTGAAAGAGCCAAGAGTTTTAGCTGCCTCCCTTTTGGCTCTGTCAAAAGAACTGGATGCTAAGATTAATGGCACAATGGCTGCACTAGACACACTTTTGTTCTGCTAGAGTCAGAGAGTGGCCACTTTGAATAACAAAAATAGGGAGGGCCGTTACAGACAAATAGCCTTTGAGGCTCGGGAAGGCAGATCTCTTTCTGAGATGGTCACTTTGATGACAAAGGAAAAAGGCATAGGGAAAGACAGCTCTATCCCAGGTTCCTTCAGGAGACAGGATTTAAGGCATGGGGAAAGACAGCTCTATCCCAGGTTCCTTCAGGAGACAGGATTTAAGGAAAAGAGGTAAAAGAAACTTTGCTATCCTATTCAGTAATGTTCAACTACTATGTTAGTGCAGAGCAAACTTTTTTTCCCCATGAACCCAAACTCACCTGATTATGATTATCTACCACCACCAAATGTCTGAGTCCTAGAGCTCGGAACAGCTTGAATACCCTTGGAAGTGATGCCTCCTGAAAATTAGTCAAACTTTTAGTCTTTAGGCCACTTTGTTAATTATCACAGCTTTCTGAAAGACTGCCCACAGGAGGCATTCAACTGCGGAAAGACAATTTCCTCAAAGCTAGTCAGGTCCCAGATCTCATAAGCACGCCTGATCCACCCTGAAAGGTCTCAAAGCATTGCTGACACCTGGCAAAATTGATCGGGCATACTTAAGAGGGTTATCCCACTTCCTATGTCTCATGTTAGGGCAGGTTGGGCATCTCCCACAGCACAGAACTAGAATAGCCCCTGAATTATAAGTGGACAGCCACATACTCTACAGAAATAAGCTTTACACATCAGTTTGATGTCTAGAATTAAAAAAAAAAAACATTAAATTCCTTTGATACTTTGAGTTGTATGACCACGGGCAAGTCACTTAACCCTAATCATCTAGCTCTTTCTGTTCTGTCTTAGAATTGATACTAAGGAGGCAGCTAGGTGGCTCAGTGGATTGAGAGCCAGGCCTGGAGATGGGAGGTCCTGGGTTCAAATCTGGCCTCAGACAATTCCTAGCTGTGTGACCCTAGGCAAGTCACTTAACCCTAGTTACCTAGCCCTCAAGTGCTGAGGATACGAAGGCAAAAATCAAAATCCCTGCCCTCAAGGTGCTTACACTCTCCTGGGGTGAGTGATGGTGGCTTATTCTCTCTAGACCAGTTTTTTTTTTAATTAAAAAAAATTTTTTTAAATACCCCTACCTTGTTTGTTTTTTAATCAACATCTCCATGAAAACAAAATAGAAAAGAGGCTTTTTCTTAAAACCCTTAATCTTCACCTTATAATTAATACTGTGTATTGGTTCCAAAGCAGAAAAGTGATAAGGACTAGGCAATGGGGGTTAAGTGACTTGCCTTCTGCCATATAGCTAGGAAGTATCTGAGGTCAGATTTGAACCCAGGACCTTCCATCTCTAGGCCTCGTGCTCTATCTACTGAGCCACCTAGCTGCCCCCAAGGACCAATTCTAACATTTGGAAAAGAAAACTCTGTGATTGACTTTATTAACATACTGAATTCAAAATATTCTAACTTTTCCTTTGTGTGACTGTCCAAGTGTACTTTGTGAAAGGCAGAAAGAGCCAAAGGACAAATACTGCTGCTTCCCCTTCAACATCTCAGGAAGTTGGTCACAGAGACTGACTAGCTATCTACTCCGTACCTTCAGGATAGCCCTCTCATTTTTCAGTTTAGGGAGCTAACTGGAGTTTAGGGAGCAGTTCTGGTGCCCACCTGCTTCCAACCCTGGAGTGTTCTGGCCAGTTACCTGAGGCACTGTGTATGGGGAGGGGTTCATGAACTCAGTGAGGTCCATCATGCATTCCCGTTCATCCTGAGACACATGAATTGACTGGATGGGTGGGAATCGGGGATAGGCGTCTCGAAAGTCCTTCAGTTTCAGTCTCCTTTGGACCAGGTTTAGACTGGCTCTCTCCACAAACACCTAAAGTGGAGACAGAGAAAAGGAAAAAACATTCTTTGATCTCTCAGGGTTTTCCTTAGATATTGCATCAGTGATGGTAGGCATTGTGGGTTTTTTTTTATAAAACCCTTGTACTTCGGTGTATTGTCTCATAGGTGGAAGATTGGTAAGGGTGGGCAATGGGGGTCAAGTGACTTGCCCAGGGTCACACAGCTGGGAAGTGGCTGAGGCCAGGTTTGAACCCAGGACCTCCTGTCTCTAGGCCTGACTCTCACTCCACTGAGCTACCCAGCTGCCCCCGTGGTTTTTGTTTTTAACTTTATTTTCAGTTCCAAATTCTCTCCTTTCCCCTCCCTCACCCATTAAGAAGGCAAGAAAAATAAAACCTATTACAAATATGTATAGTTACACAATACAAATTCCCATGTTAATGTCCCATCCTTTCCTCCCTCCAATAAAAAAAAAAAAAGAAAAGAACATAAACTTCTAGTTGCATTGGGTCCATTGCTTTTATCTCTGGAGATGGATAGCACATTTTATCAAGAGTCCTTTAGAATTATGGCAGGTCACTTTGTTGATCAGTTATTCAGTCTTTCTGAGTTAACTGTCTTTATGACATTGTTGTTACTGTATAAATTGTTCTCTTAGTTCTGCTAAGTTCATATAAATTTCCCCAGGTTTCTCTGAGGCCATCTCTTTCATTGTTTCTTATGGCATGATATAAAATTCTATTATACTTAGATACTGCTATTTATTCATTCTCCAGTTCACAGGCAACTCCTCAGTTTCCAAATTTTTGCCACCACAAGAAGAACAAAAGAATCGTTATAAATATTTTTGTACATGTCTCCTTTCTCTTTTTCTTTGACGTCTTTAGGGTATAGACCTAGTAGTGGTATCACTAGGGTAAAAAGCATGCACAGCTTAATAGCCTTTTGGGCATCATTCCAAATTGTTCTCCAGAATGGTGGTGATGGACATCTCAAATCTTAGCATTTCTGTTGCTGTCACATAGGTATATAGTCTTTGAAATCTGAACTCTAAGCTGGAAGGTAGTAACTACTACCATATGTGAGAGAAACTGCCACAGCAGAAAATGGGGTATCCTTTGCAAGGTCTAGAAACTTCTACACCTGGCTTTTAGGACTCTGATGGCATTTGAAAAAAATCCTTATGAATAACTATACCTTATGTTTCAAGAGAACAATCAACTGGGAGCGCAGGATCAAGCCTTGTAATCTTGCTGGCTGCAAAAAAAAAAGAGAGTATCTTTTAGTCTACATGTGCTGCTCAGAAGCACGGTTTAGAGCCTGGATTATTTTCAGATTTTCTGCTCAGGAAATAATGCGCCCAGGCTTCAGGGACTTAAAGGAATGGCTTGACTCCTTTCATCACTTCCTTCTCTCCCATTCCAGGGGCCATAAGCCGTGACAGAATACACAACGACTATGGCAATGAGCTAGCTAAGAAAATACAGAAATGAAAACCCTCAGCTCTTACTTTATCTAACTTCAATTCTAACCAACTTCAGTCTGCCCCAAATTAGTGGAGGCTGTTTGTTCCCCTTCCTACTAGGAGTTACCCATATTGTGACATGAAGACAGTCTTCCTGACTATTCATCCAATATAAACTTGTCTTCTTTCTAAGGGGAAGGGGTTGAAGACATTTATAAAGCTGGATGCCATTTCTTTCTCTTTTCCCTCTCCATGGTAGTATTTGTCCTTTACCTGGGCATCATCGGAGTACTCCACCACTGGGAAGCCATTGTGATTTGAGGATGTGTCACTGAGGACATCCACTATAACTCCAACTTTCTCTTTTCTTCGTAGACAGGTAACTGGTGTACTCATCACTTCTCTAAGAAAGCAAATTTGAGAAGGAAGAACATGGCTCAGCATGCAGCTATGGAAATAGCCATCACTCAGACCACTGTTTCTTAATTCTGTCTCAATTTCAGAATATTTAGGGAAAAAAGATGCTTCTTTTAGTTGCTATCAATTTAATTAATGGCACTTTCTAGGCTAGCTTCAAGCTATAGCTATAGACTCAATCTCTCTCTCCTGGATAACAATGACATTTCCACTATTTCTCTGAATTGTAGGGTTGCTACAAATAGAAAAGCAAAACCCTTTCTAGAAATGTCATGTTTCTATCTCCTCACTTAAAAGAGGCAGACTCTGTAACACCAGGACTTACCAACCCTGGCCCAGATAAAAATCAGAAGAGGGATAGTTGAAGGGTTTTTTTGAAAAGTACATTTTTGCCAGCAGAGGTACTAACTCACTTCCTTGGGAAGTGTATATATTATCAGATATGGCCTGGGTCATTGATGTCTTGATCATTTTGTTCTAGGCTAAGACCTGTAGAGAAAGCCCAGGGAGGAGATCTTAGGGATGATGGTGCCAGAAAGAAGGTCATTCATTACCTGGCAGTGAGTGAGTGTGAAGTAACCGGAGCTTCCCAGTGGAGGAAGGGGACACTCTGCAGCTGAATGTGCATATCATAAAGGCCCTGAAAAAAAAAAAACAGGACAAGAATGATATTCATTTGTACCTTCTCCCAAGGGAAAGACACTTCAGGGTCAATGTCCTGCTACTGACCATCTCTACTCATGCTTACTGTCAAACCCTTTATTTTTCTTGTTGCTCCTGAAAAGCTCCAGCCAAAATCTCATTACCTACAAGAAGCCTCTCCTGGTGTCCCTTGATGCTGGTACATACCTTCCCACTTTGACAATTATAAGCCTACATCTTGCCTGTGTTCAGCAGTTTGCATGTTGTCTCCCCCACTGGACTGTAAGCTACTTGAGGGCAAGGACAATTTTTACTTTTCTTTCTATTCCTAGGACTTGATTCAAAGTAGGTGACCAATAAATACTGGACTGACTGAATGACTCCATCCTATCCCCTTAATCCTGGTCACTCACTCCAAACCGTCATCAGGATGAGAGCCACTAGAGTCTGTTTAAATATTAATCATCTATTTAGCCTGTATTTTTCCATGTGAGGTGAAGAGGGGGATCATGTCCATTCCCACCAACACAGAACTTGCAGGAGAGAAGAATTCAGTGACTCCTCTAGCAGAGGTGGAAATCAGAGTACAGCAGAAACTCTGGATCCATGCACTGCTGCTTTCTAAAGGCTGGTTAGGCCTGCTGGGTAAGCAGACAGAAAGGATTCTCCATTATTTTGGGTGAAGATCCTTTCTCTGCAATCTCTGCCACTTCTGCTCTGTAGAGGAGAAAATACTCTGCCATACTGTGGAAAAGGCACCAGTGTTGTTGGCTCCTATACTCAGGCCATTTGGCTAATAAGAACTCCCCAGATTATGAGGGATTAGAAAAGAACCTCTTGTTTGTTTGCATTGCATAACACAGTCCAAATATGCCCATTTTTCTCATTCTTCTCCCATATCAAACCTCAATAAAGAAGTCTCCAACAATTTTGGCTGTCATCAAAACCAACATGATGGGGAAACCATAAGTCACATTGCTCGTAGCCTCCATCATGATGACTGTCAGGCTTAGAGTCATTCTCACAATGCCCCCTGAGGAAAAAAAAGGGAGTTAGTGCATCCCTACATTTTCAGGTCAAAATCAATTCTTCTGAATCCTTTTATTCTTCCATGCCAGACTTGTTAAAGTTTTATTACATCAAGTCTCAGTTCTCTCTTCCATATGTTTCTGAGTTATGGGGAGACCAAAAAGCTAAGTTACTCCCTTCTGACCTTTTGTGCTAAGAGTTCTACCCCACTTTCCTTCCTTAGAATGCACTCCTGTTAAGGCAAAAGACATGACTCACCAAGCTGGGCAGCAGCTCCCATCAGTGCATACTTGCCAGGGTCGGCCCATATCTACAATGTGAAGAGAAACATATGTTAGAGAACTGGTAGATAAGACCACCCACTCAAAACTATAGGCTTCATGTCCCAGGCTTCCTAATGCCTGGCAAAAAGGCAGAATGATCAACAAATCCAAACTTTGGAGAATCTTGTCTGAGATAAGAATGGATTCCCTAAGCCAGGAGGACAAGATCACATTCTCAAAATTTAATTTCTACACCTGAAGTCTTGCCTTATTATCTACCCGGATCTTGATACTTAAGAAGCTTACTTGGGTGGTTACATAAACATTAATCCTTGGAGTCAGGAGGACCGGGGTTCAAATCTGGCCTCAGAGACTTCCCAGCTATGTGACCCTAGGCAAGTCACTTAACCCCAATTGTCTAGCCTTTGGTGCTCTTCTATCTTAGAATTAGTACTAAGACAGAAGGTAAGGGTTTAAAAAAACCCTGTTTATGAAGTAGCATTGTTCCCCCAATCTGTTAAACCACTATTGCCCAGTTAATGGAGACTTTTAGCTAAAAGATGCCAGCCAGTCTAAGGACTATGTGGAATACAGAAACATGGGAAAACTGAAGACTTAGCTCCAATGTCCCATTCTCCAGGGAAGGCCTCTCCTGTGCCTCTTGGATGGCACCTCCCCATCTAAGGTTATCCTCTGTCTGTTGTGGATGTGCCTAATTGCTCTTTGAGGGCAGGATTGCTTTTCTTTTCTTTGTACCTCTAGTGCCTGGCACACAGGAAGGACTTAAGAAGGCACAGACAAAAGAATGATATATATGGAGTAGTTAGGTGGCACATTGCCTAGAGCACCAGGTTTGGAATCAGGAGGACCTGGGTTCAAATCTAACCTCAGACACTTCCCAGCTGTGTGACCCTGGGCAAGTCACTTAACCCCCAATTGCCTAGCCCTTGCCCTTCTGTCTTAGAGTTGTTACTAAGACAGAACGTAAGGGCTTAAAAAAAAAAAAAGAATGATATATACAGGTTGGGGGATGTCAAGAGAGGGTAGATAAGGAAAGTCCAGATTTATGAATTCTTCAATGTGGTATAGACTCCTGGTATAGACTCTATTGAGGCAAACCTGCAACTAATCTCTATACTGGATTGTTGCTCAGGGGTTCAAGAGATAAAGTGATTCTCCCTTATTTACACTGTCAGCACGTCAGAGGCAGCACTTGACCCCAGGGCCTTCTAAGTGTAAAGCCAGCTTTCTACCCATTATGCCATAATGCCTCTCCTATAATCACTATAACAGTAAAAATGAAGTCAACATGGAGAGGCAACAAAATGCTGGTCAAATACAAAGGCCAATTGTAGTGCCATGCTGTCAAAGTTTAGGGAACATATCTCATTTCTATTAACATCAACCATTTGGAGGGATTATACTTTATGAGGATTAAAAGGGGAATGGATGTTTATTGGGAAGTTACTGGGGGAGAGATAACAAAACATATCAATTAATTCATGATTATTTTTTGAAACCCTACCTTCTATCTTAGCATCAGTTCTAAGACAGAAAAGCAGCAAAGGTTAGGCAAGTCACTTAACCTTGATTGCAGTTGGGGTTAAGTGACTTGCCTAGGGTCACCCAGCTATGAAGTATCTGAGGTCATAATTGAACCCAAGTTCTCCCTGACTCCAGACCTGGAGCTCTATCCACTGTGCTATCTAGCTGCCCCTCATACCAATTAATTTTTCAAAAATAAAAGGTATTACTCCAAGCTATACACCAAGTACTCATCTGAGATTCCAAACTCTTTGGGAAGCATTAAGAGGCTACTTCAGATTGTATCTATTTTCCCCTCTTATGTGTGATTCACCTTAAATGTTTCATTGCCCATACCCAAGACAAGGGAGATACTCACTGCAGCACTGGTAAGGTAGGACAGTGATATGCCAAAGAGTCTTCCCCAGGCAGCACCAATGAGAAGGGATGGAATGAATACTCCAGCAGACACAGTGAGCCCATAGGTCCAACAAGCCAGCAGGAAATAGACCAGAGTGAACAATCCTAGGGTCATGGGATTGTAGGAACCTAAGGAAGACAGGAGATGCAGAGAAGTCAGACGCATTATATACCTCTCCTGAGATTCCATGCCTTTGATCAGCACTGGCTCTAACTATTCCCATAAAACACAAAAACAAAACAAAATGGCACATTACCCCACCCCCCCTCCCCCAAAAAAAGGAACACTGAAAGCTCTGTGTGAATACTGCCTACCAGGAAAGGGTAAAGAGCAAGATGAACACTGGAATCCTACTACTTCACAGCTCATCTTAAACTCTATTCTGATCATCCTGATCAAGACTGCTGAAAAAAGCTTGATCCCTAACCACCATCTGCTAGTTACTTCATCTGTTCTCACAGCATGCCCAAGGGCTTTTTCTAGGACTTTTACTCATCTTCAGCATTCACGGGAAGAAAAATAATGGTAAAGCTCTCTTTCTATTTTATAGATGGAAAACTTGAGGCAGAAGACAACAAAAGCAATGTGTGAAGCAAAAAGTCGACACTAAGGAAGACAAATTCAAGCTATACAAGTCTTAGTCCTCTCCTTTCCCAATACTGTTCCCTTATTTCAACTACCATACCCCAATCTCAAGTCCTGACACCATGTTAGCAGGTAGTTTTTTTTGGCTATTCTTTAAAAGTACTGAAGAAATATCAGACAAAGGTGGCCGATGGGAATGGTCACTAAGCCTACTCACAAGCTGGCTGTCACAGGTAGGCAAAGTTTCTGCTTACAGTGACATGTTGTTTTTGTTTGTTTGTTTGTTTTTGTGATTCATGTAATAACATTCAAAGTCTTTGTTATATACAGATTATTTATCTGCAAATTAAGTCTATAAATCTGATTATGAAGACAACACATATACACATACAATTTCTGCTACAGGGTGACATTTTCCCACAATGACGCATTTGGGACTAGGGGGGTACAGGGGAACCTTTGTCAAAGAGGCAGCAAGAGGCAGCCTCAGCCCTGTTCAATACACTAAAGGCAGCATGACTGAAAGTTAGCAGAAAGGGAACCTCACCAAGGCTATTTTTCTCTATTTCCTCACTGTTGGTGAATTAGAACTCAGGAAGTTAATGTAAAACCCAAATAGGAATCTTCCATGGCTCAGATGAAAAAACAAGCTATAAAAATGATTATTTCAGATGCAGACATCTGGTTGCTGGCAGCAACAGAAGAGCTTTTCCCAGAGCTTCTAGAGGGATGTGGGTATCCCATGTCATAGTCAAAAACATATGGGAAACATCCTACAACATTCAGGCTTGCTTCTTAGGATCTTGATGAGAACAACAGAAGGGGGACTGCAGATGGGCCTTACAAGTAAAGTTGAAATTGGACAAGCAACAGAACTCAAGATCTACTGAATTCTGATGGCATTTGTTACCCACTGAGTAAATTGTAGGCAGAGAAAGTTAGGTACAGAAATGGAAAGAACTCGCCAAGGACACAACTCAGATCAGAACAGAGAATCTGGGCTGTGACAGTTCAACTACTAGAAACCCAATTTGATTTCCTAACTAATATTTCAGAAAAAGTAAATATTTTCATTTTATATAAATATATAATATTTACATGGAACAACTCTGTAAGAAAAAAAGAGGAAGTAAATGACCAGAGACCATGTGGTGTAGGGAAAAGACTTTGAATTTAATGTCTTAGGACCTAGTTTGCTGCTAATGTACTCTTCCTCGCCCTGGGCCAGAGTTTTCTCTCTCACATAGGGCAGACAGACCAGATGGTCTCCAAGGGCCCTTCTAGCTCTAGAGTCCTATGGGTCTTGGGATCATATATTCAAAGTCACAGAGTAAATCAGAGATGGCTGCCCTGCCATCTTCTCTCCTGTCTCACATACACACCACTAATGAAGTTAAACAGAGACATCCTGATTTTTCATTAAATGTTCAGTTGTCAGAGAAAACAAGACAGAGTCTTGTGATCTTGATTTGGAACATTGTTTTGACTTAGGGAATTTGCTTAGTATTCTGACCAAAATGAAAATTCCAGAAACAATTCACAGAAGGTAAAGTCATTTAGGAAAGTAAAATCCTAGTAAATGATGGAAAGACCCAAGAGCCTCCCAAAGCAGATCAGTCCTCAGGAAGGAAGGAAGACAGTCTATTAAACTGACTAAGCCTGTCACTCAACAAACACAAAAATACATGCCTACAGTTCTTTCCCTGAACCCCCACCCAACTTTATCTCCTTGTACACCACTGCCTTCCCATGGTTTTTTCTTTTCCATGTGGTTAACAAAAAACCTTTCTTATAAAACTGAATAACTTGAATATTTTCTCCTCTAGAAGCCAGTTCTGCTCATTGTGGATCACATGTATTGGACCTATCATATTATATCTAAGGACAATGACTCAATTCCCCATGAAGACTCTGGATTTGAGGGTCAATGTTGAAGCATTCCCTCTTCCTCCTCTTTTTCTACTAAGTTCTGTTCATAATCTGAAGGGCTAGTGCCAAGCAAAAATCAAGAACAGTTCATATATAGCCCGATTCTCTCGCCAGCCCTCCAAATCAGTTACCACCATGGGAAGAAATGTAGGCTAAATTTTGATTCTAGCTTGATGTCATGTTGATACAAGTAACAGACCTGGGGGGTCATGAAAAAGACTGACAACACTTTTCTCTGGGGTATTGAAGAAGGCTGCAGCCATTGAATTATATTCTCCATCTGCACAGAACAGCTGTAAGATGAAAGACAGAAAAAGAAATGAGATCTCTATTAGAATATCCGGAGTAAAAACAGATTATTATCTTCTCCAGTAAAGGTGGCCTCACAAATTTCCCCAGAATGAACAAACATAACATGGTCAGCTTTTACTACTTTGAAGATCAGTGAAGAAACAAGGCCTGAAGTCAATATCTAATCTTTCACCCAGGAAATAGTATAAGGCTCACAGGAATATAATTAGTACTTTTTGGAGGGCGTAGTAAAAACTGATCCTTTCCCTAATTCAGTTTCATGAGGCCATACTCATGAGTCAAGATGAGCCTGGCAGAGAATAGATTTCTAATAGCTCATAACTATAAGGAGTGTCTCTAAATCAATATTTTCTGATGCTAATAATATCTGAAGCTTTCAAAGAATTCAATAAGGGAGAGCTTAAAGGCAACCAGACCTGAATTCTATACTTGGACTCCTGTGGCAGTTGCTACTGGCACATTTACTCTAGTGTACTCACAGGTGAGAGCTAAGTATGTTCCTGGAGCCTTTAATCACTTACTTTTACTTCTTACAAAGTCATTTTATTTTATTTTTTTCATTGATCAAGACCTATTTCCATATTATTAATATTTGCACTAAAGTGATTGTTTAGAGCAGTGATGGGCAAACTATTCCCTGCAGGCCAGATCCAGGCCGTAGTTTGCCCATTACTGGAGTCTACATCCTCAATCATATCCCCATCAACCCATGTGACCAATAAGTTGTTTGTCTTCTGTATTTCTACTCCCATAGTTCTTTCTTTGACTGTGGATAAGACCCTCAGAAATGTCTTGTATCATTGCATTGCTGCTAGTAGAGCAGTCCATTACATTCGATTGTGCCACAGTATATCCATCTGTGTATAAGGTTCTCCTGGTTCTGCTCCTTTCACTCTGCATCAATTCCTGGAGGTTGTTCCAGTTCACATGGAATTCCTCCAATTCATTATTCCTTTTTAGCACAATAGTATTCCATCACCAATAGATACCATAATTTGTTTAGCCATTCCCTAATCGAAGGCCATTCCTTCATTTTCCATTTTTTGCCACCACAAAGAACATGGCTATAAATATTTTTGTACAAGTCTTTTTCCTTACAAAGTCATTTTAAAAGCTCCAAAAGAACAGCATTCTGGATATCCGAGACGACTTGCTTCTAATCCTTCCAACCTGCTTAGCTAATGAAGTGATTTCTCATCAAAAACAAAACCGGCCCAATCCTGAGAAGTAAACTAATTAAGAGGAATGTCTTTTCTGCTGGGCAGATGATAACTGACTTCATACAAAATGGAAAATAAGAACAAGTAGAAAGGAAGAGGGAAAGTCCCTGGGAATATCTACCCTGATATAGGCTCTCCTAAGGTCTCTGACTACTTTGGCAATCCCACTAGTGCCATGTTGGATCCCTCCAGACCATAGTTCCAGCCTCCTACCTGAAGTGGGTAAGACATGGAATTCCCCTGAAGTGGCTGGCAATCCCGAGATGAATAAATCAATACAAATGCAACTGTGGCAGTGACTGCAGCCACAAGCATGGCTTCAATCACCTGGAGGCAAGGGCGGTGTATGTACCTGTGGAATCAAAACATCTTAATGTGAGTCTTTCTGTATTAATGACTGAATTGCCCAAATTATAAGTAAGAAATCTTCATTTGGCCACTCAGAAGGGTCCCTAAGGGGAAATACCATCTTGATGAATTATCCATAGTGAGTTATTCAAACTTCCTGCCCTCCTCATCCTTAATATCAACCAAAATTAGGACCAAACATAAACAAGAATATGTATGAATGTAAAATGGGTATCAAACTATATTCAAAAGTCAAATATGGATTATTTTGGAATTATCTCTTCTTCTGTAAATTAATGAATATGCTAGGATGCTGACTACAGGAATTCTACAGCAATGCTCAAATATAAACCACACCCTACCAATCCCCACTATTAAGTACTCTAGTTACTTGCCTTTGCTAGATGGAGAATTTGGTGGCAACACAGCACTAAGCAGTAACAACACTGTTCCCTTTCTCAAAAGGATTAATTTGTGTGCAAACTGTGAAAGTCCCTGGGCTATATTGCTTGTCTTAATGTAGCCAGAATATCAATAAGGAGTTACACTCTCTGAAACTGGCATCAAACCCTTTGTCTTATTATCCAAATAGTGCTGTATTTAACAAGTACAGGAACAGAAAACATCAACTCTTCTTAAATGTATCAAGACAAGAAAAGACTCTAGGCCCCAGTTCCCCTTACTAAATTAGATTTGGGTAAATATTAAAGAGAAAGCACTGAGGTCACTGCCTACATTTCCATTTCTCATGCCTTTTTATCTCTCTCCCAGCCCCCTAATTACTCTGTATTGGTTTTTCCCCTTGAATAAATGAAGCAACCATAGCCACTAAAAAAGACATAGGAATAAGATTCAACTCAAAATCCATGATCAAGGGACAAATCCTGAAATTCCCTGCTCTCTGGTGTTCTTTGAACACAATGCCAATGTGGGACCTTTTACCTGATTCGAAACATTGTCAGCCAATAATTCAAGGCATTGAACACTGCTCCAAGAATCCCACCTATAACCAGGAAGACACAAACAGGAAGAAAGGTAAGCTTTGAAACCTGAATTCCCTATGCTATTAGAAATTTGCTTCATATTTCCCCAGTGAAGGAATCACTTCCCAGAAACTTAGTGAAGGGATCAAGATGGAATGAGGCAAAAAGCATTTTTAAATGGCTTTTCTACAGTACCACATTCTATGAAATAAGAGTTCCTTAACCTATAAAGTTCTTTAATTAAATGGTCTTAGCACATGTTAAACTTAAGTGAGGGTAAGTCCATCATCCCTCTTAGCGTGGGGGAAAGAGTTCCATATTAAAAACAAAACAAAAACCCTATTCATCCCTCTGAATATAAAAACTTACAGCCACAATGACACAGGAATATAATTTTTGCCACAAAGACAAAAAGTAATTTATATCCTTTGATTAGTAGTAGCTCTTTGGAATATATATCTTGGGCACCAGAAAAAAAAACAAACAAGTGATAGAAACCAGTGTGTGTAAGCATACTGCTAAATAACTGGTTCATTCCAGTGTTTTTATTGAGAATCCTTTTTAAAAACTGCTTCACAAAGCTGACTTGTATCTCAGATCTTGGCAGCCTCCCAAGGGCACATTTTTATTCAGGCCAAAAGATACAGAAGGATGCCCCAGAGACTTAAGTAGGGCTCTTGACATTTCAAAAGCCAAGTTTAGAAAGGCCCTTTCCACAAATATTTAACAAAAATAGGATGGCCTTCAGTAAAAATGAGAAAAAAGACTGGCTAGGGGGAAAAAAAACAAAGTTAGATTTTTAATGAATTCATTAAAAATTCTCCTTACCCACCACACCCATGGCAATAAAGATGGGGATCTCATGGATTGTGTATACCATTTTCTGCACAAAGAAACAAGGAAAAAGTGGTTTAATTTTAAGACCTACTGGCATAAACCTTGAGTAATATTCTCCAAATGCCCTCCTCCCCTCCTTGCCTATTGCATCAAAGATGGGAAGAACGATTATCTACCTAGTTTTCAAAGTAAATAAGATGCATCGGCCAGCAATTTTGGTGAAGCACACAAGTAAACGATATCTAAACTCCTAAAATCCTGAGGACATCAAACATACCCCATTTGGTCAAAACAAACCTGGACAAAATGACAGAAATTTACAACTAGAAGAATCCAACTCTTCATTCTAACAACTGAAAAAAACTGAAGTG
The DNA here is from genome assembly GCF_016433145.1 of Gracilinanus agilis. Classification (NCBI taxonomy): domain Eukaryota; kingdom Metazoa; phylum Chordata; class Mammalia; order Didelphimorphia; family Didelphidae; genus Gracilinanus; species Gracilinanus agilis. The sequence goes on along the minus strand of NC_058130.1, from coordinate 135,986,445 downwards.
CAGACAAGCTATTGAAGTGCTCTTGACCATTCATAGTGCTCTTTTTGCTACACTGGTGGGTGATAACTGAATCCCATCAAGACATTGGATTTCACATAGAGGAATGCTTTGTTTCTAGAGTTAGTCTTTTTTTTTTTTTTTTTTTAATCCAGAATCTCAAAAATAGAGGCTCTGGATAGGATTGCAATCCAGGAGCCCAGGAAGGTAAGGAGACAGGATGTGTATGTTAACTGAAGATTTTACATATTAATGTTTACCTCGTTGTCAAATCTTCCAAAATTGATGAGACCAGGGCTAGAGAGATCCCATATGTTTCCATGGTAAATACTTAGAACAAAATTCAAAGTGAATGTAGAAATCATGGAGGCAAAGAACTGTGGAATGAGCAAAAAAACAGGTATGTTGCTAGGAAACAATACTTCAAACAGAGCAGCCTACTCTCTTGTGTCCAACAGACAGAAAGAAGTATTTATTTCTAATTAAGGAGCTGAGTGGGGAAGATCAGGTAGAAAATGAAACTCAGAAGTTTCCAATTTAAACAGGGTGTGGTGACAAGGAATTCTCATGCTTCTCTTTTAGGAAGGGGAGGCTTCTTGGAGCTGGTACTTCAGAACCTATCTGGAAGAATAAGGAGAGGGGTCTGGGTGAGATGAGCAAGGAGGTGCTTTCTCTAGGCATGGGGTAAGGCTTGAAAGAAGGCTCAGAAATAAGCACATGAAGAGTAGATGGGTATGCTGAATCCTAGAGAGCAGAAGAATGATAGGTTGAACAAGTAGGAGAAAAGGGTTTAAGGTGGGCTGCTGAAAGACCTTAAGCTAATTGTGGTTCTTGTAGCTGATCCAAAGGGTAATAAAAGTTATCGTAGAACAGGAATAATGGAGTCAAGGTAATGGGAAAAAGGGATATGAAGATTGTAACAACTGAGTAGAAAGCAAACATTGTTAAAGCCTAATGAGAAGAAACAACTCTAAAAGAGTCTTTGAATCAAATTACACAGTCGTGGAGCCCTGTACAGTTAATAAAAAAATTCAGGATAATCCTGAATCAAATGACAATATGCCAAACACATACTCATATGTTTCTTCCAGAAATCTGTGGAAGAGAATTAACTAACTGTAAAAGGCCTATATATATATATTTTTTTTAAACCCTTAACTTCTGTGTATTGACTTATAGGTGGAAGAGTGGTAAGGGTAGGCAATGGGGGTCAAGTGATTTGCCCAGGGTCACACAGCTGGGAAGTGTCTGAGGCTGGATTTGAACCTAGGACCTCCCGTCTCTAGGCCTGACTCTCAATCCACTGAGCTACCCAGCTGCCCCTAAAAGGCCCATATATTAACACACAGCAACTGCTGAAGACAAATGACTCTTCAAAAAGAGGTAACACTTCTCAAGACACTCTGTAAATGTGTACTTGTCTCGCTGGCAATGAAAAGAAAGACCAATAATCCCCCAGGGGAGCCCATGCTCACGCAAAATTTAGGTCACTTACAATTCTCCATGTCAGGAACTGATTCCAGAAGGAAGCACCTTCTTCCAAACTGAACAGGACTCCACCTGCAAGAACAAAAGCCTTCTAATTCTCTGAACAGATGCCAGTAGGAAGTGGGGACTGCTAAGCCAGCAAATTACAAGGAAATTCTAATATCTACTGCAATCAATCGGCTAAGAACTGCAATAGGATTACACTCAATATTGAAGACAAGGAAGTGGGCATAAATTGACTGATGGGAAAAGGCACATCAATTTAGCCAGACTTTCCTCACTGAAGGTTCCAGGTAATAGGGACACATTAAGTTAAATTTAAAAAAGCATTTATTGGGGCTGCTAGGTGGCTCAGGGGATAGAGAACCAGACTTGGAGATGGGAGGTCCTAGGATCAAATCTGACTTCAGACACATCCTAGCTATGTGACCTTGGGCAAATGACTTAATCCTCATTGCCTGGCTCTAGTATCAATTCTAAAACGGAAGGTAAAGGGCTTTTGTTGTTGTTTTTAAAGAAGTATTTATTAAATACCTACTACCAGGCACTATGCTAAGTGCTAAGAATACCAAAAAACAACAACAAAAAAACAATCCTTGCTCTCAAAGCACTCACATTCTATTGGGGAGAACATGCAGACAAGTAGGTACAAACAAGATATAGACAGGATAAATTATAGTATCTAGTTTTTGTAAGTTTTTGATTTCTTGTCAATGATATATAAGGCAAGGGATGGAATCCAAATATGCATGGAATGACTATTTTAGAAATATTCTTGACTTCTACAATCTAGGTAAGGGTGGTATACAGGTTTCCCAAACCACAATCTACTTTATCAAGGGTTCCTGGGGTTACTGGTGGAAGACCACTTGAGCTGCCCACAATGCATGAAGTATCTATGTGACAGGGTCTACAAAGATTTAAACAAAAGACAGGGAATCTTACCTACAGGGGCCCCAAAAGCAGCTGAGACACCAGCTGCTGCACCAGCTGAGACAAAGTCTCGCTTTTCTGTATCTCTTCGGAAATATTCAAAGATCTGAAATAATAGGAAAAGGTTCTAGATTATCTCCTCAGGTTTTCTTGAAGCAATCCTCTCGGGTAAGGAAGAAAGATTTCTACATACTACCTGACCCAGTTAGTTTACTGAGTATGTCCAAAATAAACACTCATCTATGTCCCTTTTGCGCACAGGGGTCTCAGCACTGTCTCTGTAGTACTCTATCGGGGCTTCCTTAAAGGAGGGAGGGCCTTCCACAAAGTGATTTTAGGCTGGGTGACAACTTGCTCTATCAAGCATCTTCCCATTGCTAAATGGCATAAGAAACAATTAGATCACTATCTCCTCTCTCCTCTTTCTTCTCTCTTCTCCCCCCCCCCCAAAATCACTTTTAATAAAAGAAGTTCAAATGAAAACAACTCTGAGTTTTCATCCTACACTCAACCAGACTGGAAAGGATGACAAATGATAAAAATGGGTGGAGGACAGGCTGCACTAACACATTGCTAGAGGAGCACAGAACTGGTCCAACTGTTCTGGAAAACAATTTAAAACTATACCCCAAAAGTCACAAAACTGCAAAGCCTTAGAAATACCACTACAGCACAACATATATCCCTAAGAGGTCAAAGAGAAAGAAAAAGGACCCACAAGAACAAAACTATTTGTCAGTACTTTTTGTTTTAGCAAAGAAGTGGAAACAAAATTGCTTCCCACAAATCAGGAAATGGCTAAATAAACTGTGATATATGAATGTAACAACATATTATAAGAAATGACAGATACTTCAACAAAATTTGTATTAAATGATAAAGAGTAAAATGAGTGAAACCAGGAAAACAATAACCACAATGAAAAAGGAAAGACTTTATGATTGATTCTCTTCAACTTTGTGTCTTAATCCTGACTTTAAAAAACTGTTAATAAAACATTCCTCCTGTCTGTTGAAAGAGAGATGACAAAACACAGAAGTTACATTGCATAAAAAAGCTCAGTTATGGACATGACGAGTTCCAGGTGGAGCCACATAGCAGGTGAATCAAAATGCTGGAACAGAGCTCAGGGTTGAGAGGTTGGAACTTGAGGTCTGTATTTAGTAGTCGTCCACATAAAGAAGATCATTGAAGAAGGGGGAGGAAATAAAGCCACCAAGGAGGGGAGCAGAGAAAAAAACTGCGAATAGAATCTTGGGGGTCACCTATACTTAAGGAGCTGGAGGGGCAAGGAAGAAGACCACAAAGAAGTAAACCAAGAAGTAGCTGGAGAACCAAGAGGGAGAGGTTCTATAGAGAAAAAAGACTTAAGGAAAGAAAAGGAAAATATCAAGAAGACAGTTGGTTTCTTTTTTTTTTAAAGGCCCCAAAAGGTCAAGGAAGCTGACAACTTAGAAAAGGTCATTAGGTCTGATAATTATATCAGTCATAATTAGATATTTATTAGTCACTGGTAACCCGAGAAAACTATTTCTGCAGAAACGTAGGGATTGAGGCTTGATTGCACAGGGCTGGGGTACAAGTAGGTGGAAAGGAAGTGGGGCCAAAATGTACAAGCTGTTCTAGAAAGTTTGGCAGTGAACGGGGAGCAGACAGATAAGATTATAGCTTGAAGGGGTAGAAGGGTCAAGAGAAAGTTTTCTTAGATTAAAGAAGGCACGAGCAAGGCTGAAAGAAGACAGAGGAAAAGGAGCCTGGAGATAGGGAGACAAATCCCACTTTGCTGAAGAACCCTGTGACATTTCTGTGCCTGGCAAATAAGATTTTATGGTAGTAACAAAATCACTGCTACGGAGTCAGATTAGTGTATAAAATACTGCACAAATAAAACTGACAAAGTTGAATGCCTATATCTAACCCCCCTGATTTTCCTATATAATAAACAGGGCTCAGTGGTGCAGGAGATAGAGTGCTGGGCTTCGAATCAGAAAAACTTATCTTCCTAGGTTCAAATTTGGTTTCAGACTCTAGCTGTATGACCCTGGGCAAGTAACTTAACCCTATCTGCCTTAGATTCCTCATCTGTAAAATGAACTGGAAAAGGAAAGGTGGTAAACCACTCTGCTATCTTTGCTGAGGAATCCCAAATGGGGTCATAGTGTCAGATACAACTGAAAAAAATGACTGAATATGTCCATCAACATTTTGCCACTTTAGATTTTGGCAACCAAAATTATTACACAAAATGATTTGTTTCATTCGGATTTAAGGGAGGCTATTGTTTTCTTTGGAGATCCAAAGAATAGCCTCCTAAGGGACATATGGACAAAACCAGAAACCAAATAGGAGAGTGATCAGGGTGCAGAGGGATTTGAAACAAGGTCACAAAGAACAGCTGATATCAAACCATGCAGTATATGATAAAAAAGGAAGTAATATTGCTTGTGAAATTATGAGAATGATTTGTAAGAAATAAGACTAGCTTAGTGGTAGAAGAAAAAAAAGCCTTGTTGTACACTTTCTTCAAAGCACAATTATTATTATAGAGGAAAAATTATAATTGGTAAGGGAATATTTAGCCAACAGAAGAAAACAGAGTGGAATAGCACTTGATTGTTGTTGTCCCTCACATGGAACAAGTGGACATTTTGTACGGATCAATGGGGCAACAATACAAGGCAGACTGGCTGAATTTCTTAGCTAACAATAAATCATGCTACTTCATGGGGGCAGTAAGCTATTATTAGGAGTGCTCAAGCAGAAGCTGGATGACTACCTATTGGGGATACTTCTGATGCCTCTTCCAGCTCTAAGAGTTTCTGGGACTGCTCCTGAATATGGCCTAATCTCCTGATCCCTCATTCTCCATTTTAGAATTTACAAGTGAGCTGCTCACCTTAAAGTCTTTCTTCAATGAGGTTGATCTTCCTTGAGAAATACCAGCTGCTATAACAGCTCCAGAGTGAATCATTGGTCCTTCCTAAAAGATACAGAGGAGTACAGAGTACAGGAGATACAGAGGAACTGAGATTTTAAAATTGATTTCAGATCCATAATGCCTTTCAGTGGCTCTGAGAAGGGCAACAAAGTTATGCAATAGAACAATATTCCTAATTATTCTTCTAAACATTCTTTACCTTTCCAACAGCCAGTCCTCCAACCACAGATAAAATCACACCGCACACTTTAATCACCAATGTCTAGAATATAAAGAGAACAGCACTAAGTAGATAGGAAAAAAAAGTTAATTCAATCTGAACCAACCACCTACTATGGGTCAAACACCATTAAAGAAGTGATTTACTCCTCATGAGTGGTAAGATAGATCAAAGAAAGATTCTAATAAATGGGCTTCCTTCAGTCTCCAAGCGCCACTCTCATCTTCTTTAGAAACTTTCCAGCAAGTATTGTAGTCCACCCTGAACTCTACTGAAATTTAATAGTACTCAAGGCTTGAACAGCATCATTTAGCACTTAATTCTCTACTTAGTCTCACTGGAAAGATGAGGACTATGCTCCATTTTGTCTGACTCATATCTGGTCACCAGAGCCAGCTGACTCTTCATCTTCCTTCCTCTTGACTTCATTTTTTCTTTTCCAAACTCACTGGTTTTACTCCAGTCCAAGCATTTTCAGTCAAAAAGGTGCTGATTCTGAAGTCAAATGAATTTGGTTCATATCCTGCCTCTGGTACTTACTACCTATGTGATCCTGGACAAACTGTTTACCTTCTCTAAGCCTCATTTTATTCATCTGTAGAATGGGGCAAGTTGAACTGGAGGGTCTCTGAAGTCTCCTCTTCTGGATCTATCACCATCTTAATTGGGATTATTGTAAAAATGTTCTGCCACTAGTCTGTCTTCAATTAAATACACCCTGCACACTGCTTTAGCATTATTGTCCTAAAAACATCAGTCTCAATATATCACTGTCCCACTCAAAACCCTTCATTGGCTCTCCACTATCTAAATGAACTCTAGTACAGATTCCTAGAGTGCCAGGTCTGAAGTCAGGAAGACTCATTTCCTGAGTTCAAATCTGGCCTCAGACACTTACTAGCTGAGTGACTCTGGGCAAATCATTCTACCCTGTTTGCCTTGGATCCTCATCTTTAAAATGAGCTGAAAAAGGAAATAAGTATCTTTGCCAAGAAAACCTCAAATCAGGGTACAAGGAGTATAATACAATTGAAACAACTGAACAAGAAAAATACCATCTGATCCCAAACTAACTTCCCTTTTACTCTCAAAGGGATCATCTCCTTCAGCCATGCTGTTCTTACTATTCACCTATGCTCACATCGTTCAGACTGTTCTCATCTATCTAAGGTTCTATCTACCTTCAAAGCCCAGCTCAAGACCCACCTTTCTGTGAAACTTCCCTCATCCCTCCACCTCACTCTAAACTCCCATGTTACTCTTTTCTTATACTTATTTTCTAATAGAGTATTTAAATTCTGTGCCTTTGTTATAAGTCTTTTAATCCCCACTGACTGTAGGTACACAATACATTTTTGAATGAGTAACTATTTTTCATAATCCTCATTACAGGGATGGGACACAAAATGGATGTTCATAAATGCACATGGTTACCAAAATGTTCTCCTAGTCTTTCCCCTTCCTTCCCATTCAAGTATAAAACCTAAACAGGACATGTAAGAAAGACAATTTTCTATTGAAATCCCTGCTCAAGGCAAATGTCAAAGAACCATTTGATAAATACAAAGTCTCTAACCCCAATAGTATTGTTCTTAAACATTGATAGGATAGGTAGAATCCCATTACAAAACACTCAAGACTATTCCCAGTTCTAGAACTGGGACAACGACTAGAACAACAAGAGGAAGTGAAATGGTTCATTTTCATTCATGTTCAAAAGATCTGAAAATCCACTGTCCAAAATAAGCGAGTCCTGGGCCTCAAAAGCTGAAGCAGTATTTGCTGTAGCAAAATGTGACCAATATGAACCACAATCCCTCAGTTGAAGGGAATGCTATCACCTCTACATGACAGGTTCTTTATGGAAACATGGCCTTTTTAAAAAAAAAGGCAACTCTTAAAATAAAACTGGTCTGCCTTCTTGAGTGACAATGGAAGGAAAAGTCAAGAAAGGCAATGAGGACTTCACTCTTCAGGGGTGTCTCAGAGGATAAGGATTGTTTAGACCAGTGATGGGCAAACTACAGCCCGAGGGCCACATGCGGCCCCCTGAAATGTTCTATCTGGCTGCACGACATTATTCCTAATCTGACGAATACAATGAGTAGGATACAATAAAATGAAACTTCGAAAAAATTGCCGTAGAAACAGACTGACAGATAAGCATTTTCTTTCCTTTGGCCCCCTCTTTAAAAAGTTTGCCCATCACCAGTCTAGACTAAAGAGGTGACCTCTGGCTAGAACCATACTGACAAGCTGCCCTAATTCAAAGATATTATTTTTAATAAAGGGACCTTGCCTAGAGTCCTAACAAACTACCTCTAAGCATTTTACCTTGAGTCGAACTACATGGGGAATCTTCACACCATTGAGGAAGCATTTAATCTGGGGAATTCCACTGCCAGCAGCAACAGGCTGCAAAGAAAGAAGAAATTGCATAAGCAGTATTTTTAACGAAGGGATTAATCAACCCAAATAAACCCCAAATAGGATCACCAAAATTTGTGAAATAATTTAGGCCATGGTTAATCCAAGATAACAAAACTGCTACTTAACCAACAAATGAAAAGTTGCTGGCTTTATAGGAAATAGGAATTGAATGTAATTAGAATAGTAAATTACTAGAATGTAACCTCCTTGAGGCAATGCTCAGTTTAGCATTTCCAGAGTATAAGCAAGAGTCCCAGGGAATCCTACAGTTATCTGTATATCCCCCCACCAGTGACTAGCAGATCATATGGTACCTAGCAGACCTGATAAATGTTATTGAATGACCAAATATTTAACTTGACAAAATGAAACAGTAAGATCAACTGGTAGGGATAAGAGGGAAATGCACTTAAAAGGGAGCTAGGAAACAGATTCTATAGTCTTTATCTTGCCACTAACTCAATGTATCCTTGGACAAGTCACTTAATCACTTGGTTCCTTAGTTTCTCCATCTGTGAAATGGAAATAATTTTTACTTCTCTGTAGCTCAGAAGAACATCAATAAACAAGTGTTAAGTGCCTACTATGTGCTGAGGATGCAGATAAAAATGAATCAATTCTTGCCCTCCAGGAATTTACATTCTATCCAAGAAGACATGCATATAAATAAATAAATAAATAAATAACTACAAAAGAGACACGAAGAATATTGGTAGGGTGGGGCATATCACCAGAATAACATGAATTACATGGAGCTCATTGAAGAAGGCATACAGAATAAATTCAAGGCATTTATCCTCTCACTAAGCAGAACTTTTTGCATTCTAGTACTTCTCAGAAACTACTATGTGAATGATCTGTGACTTTGTAAGAAGGGGGAAATTCTAGCTTAAGAACCCATTCCAGCCATGTTGCCTGGCCTGTTGCTTAGGGGTTGCAGTAAACTGTGGATGCCATAGCAGATAAGTCTTAGAGAATCACCGGAGGCCCCCGGCAGCTAAGTGATTTACCACCAATCACAAAGCTAAGTGGCAGAGGAAGGATTTAGACCAAGGTCTTCCTCACCCAGTACCCAGCATGCTATCCACTGCACTACACTGCCTCTCTACTAATGCTAATTCATTACCATCTACCCGTAGGCCCTGGAGCCTTCCCGGTCTCACCTAAAGTAGGCGTGGGCAGAGATCCCAGGCTAGCTCGGTGTACTTTTTAAACCATACCTCTATAAAGGCAACAATCACGGAGCCGACGATCACAAAGGCCGAATTCAGTGTTGCCCAGAGTAACAGGGAGAAAGACAATCCCCCCTTCTCTGTAAACCTGTCAATATCTGGGAGACACGTTAAGAGAACTGGCAACGTGTCACTGTCTGGATAAGATCTACTTCCCTTCTGTACTGTCTGGTCAACAAACCATGTACAGACTCACCTTATTTGGCGTCCCCCATTTTCCCCCTCTGCCTCCTACTTCTGGCTTTGTGATTAAGTCAACAAAAGGTAGAAAATTGTCCTCCTGAGGCCAAAGGAGTGGGGGAAAAGGGGTGAGGATGCCAGCAGCGGCCATCAGGTTTTCTGAGCTGCCTACACTTTAAGAAACTAAAAAAACATGGTAGACTTATACTCTGGCTAAATTACATACAATCCCCAAATAGATTATAAATGCCTTAAGGTCGGAGACTGTCTATATCTTCCACACTGGAGGGGCTCACAAGAGAATTCCTGATCAATATAGGCCTGCACACAGTTAAAACTTGCTGCACATCCTATAAGAGGTCAAATTCACAGTTGCTACCAGGACTTGCCAGATGCAGAGATGCCCTCCTCACCCACCCACTATTTGGCAACCAGAGCTAAAGGATACTGTCTTTTACTACTCGGTACTTCAGTCCTGCCAAGTTCTCCACTACAATGTCAATGAAGCAGGCAACTAGGCCAGTCAGAATCCCAATCATGGCACAGATGACCCAGCGTTTGATCTCTACTGTCCGGAAAGCCTGTGCAGAAATAAGATAACCATCAGAATTAGGCAGTGGGCAGGAGGTCGCCACCTATAGAAATGTAATTCTAACAGAGGCTGCTTTTTGGTAAATGCTAGTGATAATCCCAAAGCAAATCTCATCTCCCTAACTCCAATCTTGTGAGTGAAATTATTCACAGTATGCTTTGGACTATATTTTCAGAGCTACATTTTTGAAAAGTAGCCTGCCATAAATACCTTTCTTAACAATGAAATACAGAATGGTTTATTTGCTCCTACAGGAATGTAATATTGCCATCTTATAAACATTCATCCCAATGAATGTCAGATCTGCAAAATTACTGTAGTTCCTCAGTTATCCAATTTTTATAGATAAATCTACCACAGAAAATTTTTCTGTTTTCCCCCACTTTGAAAATGATGCTATCTCCAAAATGGTCACACGTTTCTATTCTGATTTTTAAAAGAGAAGAAACTATGCTCATTGCTTTTGTCAGGAAGATCAAATCTTTCACGCCATGGAGGGCTATGTAATTGAGAACAGACTATGTGAGAAATCCAATAGGCCTCAGAACTTAGAGACATGACTATGAAGGATTATGGAAGCCCTACCACTGGACAGAGAAGGAAATAGTGTAAAGGCAATCTGAAATTAGATCTAAAAAAGAACTCAAGGGGACATGAGATTCCACATCTCAGAAAGCTCTCTTTCTGCTGTTATGTGATGGATGGATTCTATTTCAGGCTCATTAGTCTACTTAGGTACCATTCAGCTTCTTGGACCATCTAACTCTGCACCCAAACTCACTGTGTGGTTTATTCTCCTCTCTTCTTCCAGGAACAACTGGTTTTCACTATTGTCATAATCCAAACTCTGTAGGTAACAGTAAAGGGAAAAAAATACTTTATTTACTAACCCCAGATTTTTAGGTAAACCCAGAAGGACAGAGCAGCCCCAGGGAACAGGGATGGAAAAAGAGAGTAGCTAACTTCTTAGGAGAATGCAGAAACATTCCCAAGTGCTTATCTGGTAAACTGGAGAGAAACTAATGGAGACCTGATGTGACCTCTCTGAAGTGGGCACTTTTCCAAATGACCCAGGAAAATCAAGTTGTTCTTTAAAAAAACAGATTCAGGAAGATAAAGGTTGGTTCAACTTTGTGAGAATGTCAGAAGCAGCTTTGTTAGCATCAAACATAACTACACTTGGCACAATTTCCCACCAGCTCCAACCTGGTGATCTTAAAAACATTCTTTCAGAGTTGTTCCCATGTCTGTTCCAGATTGGTAGCTATTTTGAGCAAGAAGATGGTGGACTACAAGAAGCCTCCTTAAAGAAAGTAGGAACCCTCAGACATGATTTGCCATCATGGGATAGGGGAATAAGGAGAGGCCTTATAGGTATAATTTGAAATTCCCAATCAGAATGCTTACCTCATACTTCAGGGACAAGAGTTTCTCATTATGTGGAATCTCCCGGGGGAAATGATGAGGTGCATCCGTCTCCTGGAGGAGAAAGGTGAGATCATCGAAGTGCATAATAGAAACAATTATGAGTAAACATAAAACTCCTAGCATTTTATGAATCCCTTGGACTTCTTTAGCTGCCTCTGTCCATCACCTAATCTTTTATAAATGTCTTATGCTTACCACAAAAAGGCTCAATATTCCCTTGAGATTCCTTGCATGCCTCTTATGTGATTAAACTGTCCCCATTTTTCCTCTCCCTTCTTCTTTATCACACCTTCATTGTTTAAGAGATCTTTCTAAAATAATTGAATCTTACCCATGTCCTCTGTCCATGAAGACTCCTTCTAACTGCCCTATTAATGTTAAAGTTCTTAAGAGTTGCATTTATTATCTTTCCAAATAGGAATGAAAACAGTTTAACTTTATTGAGTCCCTTATGATATCTCTTTAATGGTTACCTTTTTATGCTTTTCTTGAGGCTTGTGTTTGAATGTCAATTTTCAATTCAGTTCTATTTTTTTCATCAAGAATTCTTGAAAGTTCTCTATTTCATTAAATATCCATTTTCCTCCTGAATTATACTCAGTGAGTGAGTATGTTATTTTTGGTTGCTATCTACCTCCAGAAAGAAAACTGACTGAACTCTGAGTGCAGATGGAAACATATTTTTTTTAAACTTTATTTTTCTTGGATATACGTGTGTGTGTGTGTGTGTGTGTGTGTGTGTGTGTGTGTGTGTGTGGTTGCAACATGATTATTTTTTGGCATGACTTCATATGTATAACCAATATATTGTTTGCTTTCTGAAAGGGATAGGGGAAAGGGCAGGACAGAAAGAGAAATTAAAACTCAAAAGAACTCATAAATGTTAAAATTTTTATATGAAATTAAGAAATATATAATGAAATCAATGAAAAAAATTTAAATCAACATATCTCCACTCTTAGTCATTTTTTTGAAGCCCTAACTAAAGGCCCAGAGTTAACCATGAGTGTCTCTTATCTTGGTATAACTGCATATAATAAAATTTCCTCCTCCCACTTCAACCAACCGCCCTTCTTTTGCTCATTTCAGACCACAACGCCTATTCAACTTCCTCACCGAGTCAAGGAGTTCATCGTCCAGTTCTACATTGCTCAGGTGTCCAATTCGGAAAAATGCTGAATGGGAGGGCTGAAAAGGGAAGAAATTGCAATTTGGAGAAATACAAACAAGGAGGGGGGGGGGAATCATCATTATTATTAGAGCCCATAAATGTTTTATGTTTCTTTCATTTATTTTCAACCTAATTTTCATGATGAATCACGTTCATCCACATGGTCACATATTTTTTTATTACTGATAATAATGGATTTATATGCTGCCTTGATCACTGGAAAAGACTTTGGTGTTGGGAAAGACTGAAGACAAAAGGGAAAGAGAATGGCAGAGGATGAGATGGATAGAGAGTGTAAAATGAAAACAATGACTACGAAGTTGGGAGAGATTTTGCAAGATAGTAGAGGACAGAAGAACCCAGTATGTGATGTTCCACAAGGTCATGAAGAGCCAGATATGAATGAACAACTAATAATTTCCCACTTTGAGCATTTCAAAATATCAACCTCACAAGGTAGGCAATACAGATATGATTACATCAGTGGTTCATATATGGAAACTGAAACTTCGCAACACCCAGAGTTCTTGACCCTTCAGGCTCATATTTTTTCCCTCAATTCACTTTGCAAGTTGTATCTGAGAGTTGTGGTTACCCAATGCTGGAAAACAGGGTGCCCCATGTTTATTCAATAATCTGCCACTAACTTGTGCCTTGAGACTATTAAATAGATACAAGATTCTAATAGACTTTTCCCCACTATAGTATGCCTTCTGCCTTTAACTCACCCATCTGGCCCCAGCTTCTTTTGTTTCCCAAAACAAATTTTCTGCTTTAACCAAACCAATCCCTTCTCTTTCCTATTCACCTTAACCTCAGTACTTTTGCTTCATTTACCATACCACTTGCCTATAATGCTCTTTCTCCTTTCCTTGTCTCCAACTCCTCCCCAATCTCCCCTAATCTTTTAGCATCTAACTCAAATCCTACCTCTCCCAAATAGGCTTCTTTGATGATCTCAGTTCAATAACTTCCCTTCTCTGAACTCTTTTTGCCTTTACTACCACAGCTGAGCACCTAATTTAATTCTTTCATGTATTACTCTTGTCTCCCTCAAACTGAACAAAATCTTGACAGATACAGGAAAGGGAGTGAGGAAATAGATTCCTCTGCTCAAGCAATGTCTCTTTCAAGGGCTTGATTGTCATTGTAATTACAACACAAACAACTACCATGAAAAAAATTAAGAAAGAAATAATTATGGAGGCCTAAAGAATTTCTGAGTCGATAATACTGTGGGAAGCCAATAAGAGAATAGATAAAAATCAGAGACTCCTCTTTTGACCCCTTTTGTGATCCTTGTGATTTCTTGTTGAAAAGTATTGTGACCTTATTGAAGAGCTTTAGGTTCCTAGTGGGCCAGCATTTAAAAGGTTAACACTCTCCCCCTTTGGCCAGGAATGAAGTTGCCTGGAATAGCCAAGGCCAAAACCTTAGCAGGGGAATTCAACCCTGAGAAAAATATTCCCCAACTTGGCTTTCTGATAAGAACCCAGTCAAAATTCAGCCTTGGCATTGGTCTGTTCTGAAGCCAATGAGACATTTTATGTTTTGATATGACATAATTTATAACTTCTGCACATCTGCAAAGTTTCGGGGGGGGGGGGATTCTTTTGTGTGAAATGAGTCTTGAAATATATATATATATATAATAAATTCCATGCTCCTGAAGACAGAGCTGGAAGCATGAGCTAAAAGATGTTCAGTGTCCATTATTTTCTTATCAACTAAATTATCCTTATCAGATTATCAGAGATGACAAATAGATCTCGAGATAATACCAAATAATAGAAGCCTGGGTTTAAAAGGTACTTACAATTCATCTAATTTAGCCTCCTTGCCAATGAAGAGTCCCTTTTATTACAGCTCTGATGGGTAGCTATCCTACCTCTTAAGTTTCTATAATAAGCCATTCTCTACTTTATAAGAAATGCCATTAGAGTTTTAGAATCCTCTAAATGGTTATATAATTCTTCCTTAGAATGAGTCAAAATCTGCCAATCTATAATTCTGTCTCAATGGTCCCAGTCTTGGCCTCAAAAGTCATAAATATGTAACATCCCTGGAAAATATCTGAGGACAGCTGTCATTATTAGACCCACTGTCCAAATAAAAAACTTCTCTTCTAAAGGCCAAATACTTAAAACTTTCTTAAAATAGTCTCCAAAAGATATGATTTTAAATTCCCTCATCATCTTGGTTACTTACTCTCTTCTGAAAGCACTGCATTTCAACAATAATTCTCTTACATTATGATGTACAATACTCCAAATATGATTTGACCAAGGCAGAAGGTAATAGGACCACCATCTCCTTCATTCTAGGTACCATACTTTTATTGCTAAAGCCTAAAATTGTGTTTATATTGTTAAGATGTCATATGAGTTCTATTGCACATTTCAGTGACATCAATTTGGCCTTCTTGACTTCCTTACATTAACATATCAAGTTTTAACTGCAGTTACTTTAACTTTCAGTGATTAGTTCTTGACAAAAATCATCTGAAAAACACACAAAAAAGAACTGAAATGTTACAGGAGCACCCCAGGGCCTTGAGATACAAGTGTTATAAGGTTATGACCTCCCAGATTATCTGGTAGGTAGGGAAAAAATGAGCAGGATTCACCAGGTAGAAGCTTTGAGAAAAAAGAAAAAATGAGATTGCCAAAACTCAACAATGACCCACTGGAATTGCTAAGAATGTAAGTCTGCAATTTGGCAAGAATTTAAGAATTAAGCTTACAACAGACCAAGAAGGTGAGCATAAACAGGTAGCTCTCACTTGCCATGTCCCTGGCAGAGTTAGAGAGAACAAAGAAATTCTAAAACATTAAATCATCTTGCTGCTTGCTAACCATATTCTCAGCAGGTTATATTAGAATACTTTCTTCAGTCAGTTCTTATAAGGATGTAAGAAAACACTAAAGATATGTGAAGGGAAGCTCGTCAAATCACATTCAAACTGCACTACAAAGCTATAATCATCAAACCAATTTGACACTGGATAAGAAATAAGAGTGGCTGATCAATGGAATACATTAAGAATACTAGGGGGCAGGTAGGTGGCTCAGTGGATTGAGAGCCAGGCCTAGAGATAGGAGGTCCTAGGTTCAAATCTGGCCTCAGACACTTCCTAGCTGTGTGACTCTAGGCAAGTCACTTAACTCCCATTGCCTAGCCCTTACCACTCTTCTGCCTTAGAACCAATACACGGTATTGATTCTAAGGTGGAAGGTAAGGGTTTTTATAAAATTAAAAAAAAAAAAGAATACTATATAATGATCCAGGATAACTCTGAGGGATGCTATCCATATCTAGAGAACTCTGGAAGTAGAAATCCAGAAAAAAATATAATTTATCACTTGTTTATATGGATATGTGATTTGGGGTTTTGGTTTTAAAAGATCACACTATTACAAAAATGAATAATATGGAAATAGGATTTTGAGTGATAATATATGCATAACCCAGTGAAACTGCTTGTCAACTCCAGGATAGAGGAGTGGAAAAGGGGGAAGGAGAGAACATGAATCATGTAACCATGGAAAAAAATTAAAAATAAAAAAATACTATGTACAAAAGAGAATGAGCATAGTAGCCTAATATTTGATAAACCCAAAGATCAAGATATGGTATAAGAATGTGATAGAATACCATTGTCTGATAAGAAATGATAAAGAGGATGATTTCAGAAAAACCTGGGAAAACTTGTAAGAATTGATGTAGCTATTAGGGTAAGAACTCACTATTTGATGAAAACTGCTGGGAAAAACTGGAAAATAATCATAAAAACTAATCAGAGATCAACATTGCACACAGTATGCCAAAATAAGCTCAAAATTGGCACATGGTTTAGATATAAAGGTGATATCAAAACAAATTAGTAAAAGGGCAGCTAGGTAGCTCAGTAGACTGGGATTCCTGGATTCAAATCTGGCTTCGGACACTTCCTAGCTATGTAATCCTGGGCAAGTCACTTAACCCCAATTGCCAAGCCCTTACTACTCATTCTTCTGCCTTGGAACCAATATGCAGTATTGATTCTAAGATAGAAGGTAAGGGTTAAAAAAACTAAAACAAAACCAAGTTATTGGAACATGGAAGAAATTATCCATCAGAACTATGGAAAGAAGAGTTCATTACCAAACAAGAGAAAGAGAGGTTCACAGAGGATAAAACAGATAATTTTAATTCCATGATATTAAAGAGTTTTTTTGCATAAAACCAACACAGCTAAAATTAGAAAAAAAGCAGAAAATTTGGGGGAGGGATCTTTGTTTCTCTGATAAAGCTCTCACTTCTCAAATATATTAGAAACTTAGCCAAATTTATAAGAATAAGAACCATTTCCTAAATGTCAAGGAATGATAAATAGCCAAGGGATGTAAGCAGGCATTTTTCAGAGGAAGAAATCGAAGCTATCAATAATCATGTGAAAATTTATCTAAATCACGATAATAAGAGAAGTGCAAATTAAAAAAAACTTTGAAGTACTACCTCAAACCCATCAGGTTAGCTAAGAAGACAGAAAAGGAAAATGACAGATGCTAAAAGGAATATGAGTAAAACAGATATATAAATGCACTGTTGGTGGCATTGTAAAGAAGTCCAATCGTTCAGTAATTTGGAACCATGCCCCAAAAGTTATTAAACTGCAAATGCCCTTTGACCTTACAATACTAGTTTTATACCACAAAAAGATCAAAGAAAAAGAAAAAGAAGCTCTATGTACAAAAATATTTAGAGCAGTTCTTTGGAAAAGAAGAGGAAACTGAGGGGATGCCTATCAATTGGGTAATGACTGAACAAGTTATAATACATGAATGTGATGGTATATACTATTGTGCTGTAAGAAATGATGAAAGCGGATGGTTTCAGAAAAACCTGGGATGACTTGTATGAACTAATGCAAAGTAAATTGAGCAGAACCAGGAGAACAACTTATAGTAATTGCAACATGGTAAGAAAATCAACTATGAAAGACTTAGTAACTATTATTAACACAATGACTCACCACAATTCCAAAGGACTCATGAAAAATGCTGCCCATGTCCAGACAGAGAATTGATGGAAATAAAGAGTACACATTGAAGGACATTTTTATTTCTTTCTTCTTTTTTTTTTTTGGGTGGGGGGAGGGGGCAGGGGTGGTAATGACTAATGCAGAAATTTATTTTGTATGATTTCATATTTGAAATGGCTTACCTTACCTTACCTTATCAATGGGTTGAGGAGGAGGGACAGATTTTGGAACTGAAAAAAAAACTGAATTTAAAAAAAAAAAAAAGGAAGATTCCCTGGTCCCTAAAATATAGCAGCACAGCAAATGTAAATGCATCTTCTTTAATGTCATTTCTACTGATGAAATCATCAGTTTCTGGTGTTGAATCATTTGCCAATCCCAAGGACTCTGGTGGCAAGCACCTTTTTCTTTTTTTTTGGATCTTCAGTAGTTGAAACTATAGCACCTATAGGAAACAGTTACCAGGAGTTTCTTCTCAGAATGATGGCTGAGAACAGTGGGTTAGAAGTACTATTATTCCTCAGGCTCTTGGATTTGGGGTTCTGGCTGTCTCCATCAGAATCTGAGGTGAAATGGAGGTCAAGGTGATGGTGGTGGTTGAATTTTATCTGGAACATGTCACTTCTTTGTCTCTCCTTCAAGGTGCCTTGCTGTAGGCTGGCTTGTTTGTCTTGTGTGTGGCAAGTGGTCTGCAACAGTTGGGATGTATGGTCCTTCTTCTGCAGAATGACTTCCCAAGGTATGAGGGCTAGGCTGGAAGCAAGAGCCTCCACTTCCAGGGTTCCTGTGCCTATAGATGCCTCTGGTGGCAGGTAATCTGCAGTTGTCGCTGGTGGTGATGAAGAAGGTTGGCTCCCTTTCCACAATGATTTCTCCTATAAATGATGGCTGTGGGGGCTGGAATGGAAGCAGAGCTGGTGGTTTGGGGGTTATTGTTATTTCCAAGGCTCTTGGAATCAGAGTCCTCAGCTATCTCCATCATGTCCTGAAGGGAGATGATCAAGATCGTGGTGGTGGTTTGATTTCTCTGGCACATGTTGTTCATCTCTCAGGGTGTCTTGCTGCTTCAGAGATGATTTCTAAGATCCTTCTTAGCTCTAAATTGATGATCCTAAGGAATCTTGTCCATCTATCCTTGTACTATGTAAATATTAATTAGATAAAAATATTTTAGATACTTTAGATAAAAGTATTTTAGTTACAGTGGATAACCATCCACCTCATATATCATTGAAATCTCCAAATCATGTGAAACAAGTCTTTACTTAGAAAACTAGTATAGTCACTTCTGAAAATTGTTGGACAATTTTCAGAAGTGACTTGGGATTCTGCACAATAAATTTCATTCTGTCAGTCTTCTGTTACTTATATTTCCAAAACTGAAATTAGAAATGAGGAATAAAGATGGATCAAAGAGGAACGATGCTGTATACATGCATGGTCAGAACCACAATGGTACTATGACCATACCAGATTTTGTATCAAACAACTTGAGTTCAAGCCTCAGCTCCAAAACTTACCAGTTAAGTCAACCTGGCAAGATACAACCCCCCCCCCATTTATCCTATTTCCTCAACTGAAAAATGTGACTATAATATTGTTTCTTGAATTAACTAACTTAGTTATCACTGAGAAAACACTCTGTGAACCACAAAGCTCAATACAAATGTGAAGACAATACTATGTAACTTTTTTATTCTGAAACAAACATCAAACAAAATGAATATCTCTATATATTCAGGAAAAAAAGAAGACTGCATATTTAACTATATCTCCATTACATACCACTTGCTTTTCCTTTTAAGTAAATGGAAAAATACTATCAATAGAAATAATGCTATTATGTCAGTTGGGGTTTTCTGGCAAGGCAGGAGCTTTACCAATAAAAGGTGTTCTTTATTATTATTGTTCAGTCGTTTCAGCCATGTCTAACTCTTCTCAATATTATTTTGGATTTATCTTGGCAAAGCTACTGTAGTAGTTTGCCATTTCCTTCTCCAGTTAATTTTGCGCATGAGGAAACTAAGGCAAATAGGGCTGAGACTTGCCTGGAATATACTAGTATGGGGCTTGATTTGCTCTCAAGTCTTCCTGATTCCAGAACCAGTGATCTATCTACTATGCCACTTAGCTGCCCCAGTGGAGAGGTAGTCAGAGATCCATTAGGGTGGGATTATAGTGCAGATTACAGTGCAGTGCATTACAGACCATTCCAGGTTCCCAAAGATACATTAATTTGATTTCTGATTGACCACCTAAAAGGCACTGACTCATATTTCCCTCAATTTCTTCTCCTATTCACAGTAACAGAAGAACTATTTCAGGCAGTTTATCTATTCCCTTTTGCCTTCCTTTCCCCAGCTCTCTAAATAACTGCCTATTTATTTCTACCCATGCTCCAAGACCCAGTTCATACGATGCCAATACCTTCTCTATGAAGGCTTCCTTAATTCAGCCCCAAAGTAATTCAGCTTTGCTTATCCCATATGAAGACCACTTGGTGCCTTTTCTAGGCTATCTTGTACTATGTTGTACCACAGTTCATAGGCGATTTACTTAGGATTCCCATCCTGATACCAAAAATGTGAGCTCAAGAGAATAGGAACCCTTTCTTTCTATCTCTCCCAATGACTACCAACCACGGCACTCTGAACACAAGAGTTGTTTAAAAAGAGGGCTCCAAACCTCTGTGGTGTGGGTAGACTCCATGCTGTGAGATCAAATATACATTCCTTTCCCATCATCTACTTGTAGTACTTGCTTATACCTTTCTAAAAAAATGTTAGTTGAATGCTCATATGAATGAATCTTTCATGCATTTTTCTCCTATCATCCTACATGGTAGAAGATAGTTTTATTTGCCAGAACTATTTGACTGGAAAATTTTCTAGAAGGGAATCATGTCTCAAGGGAAATTTAGCCAGATTTGAGACTACTCAGTGGAGACTATACTGCAACCAGAGTACCCAGGTTCCTACAGATACAGTAAGAGTCTCTGAATTAACAGCAATATTGTGGAATGACCAACTGTGAAAGACTTCACTCCTCTCAGCAATACAATGATCCAGGACAATCTGAAGGACTTATGCAAAAGAATACTAGCCATCTCCAGAGAAAGAATTGTTGGAGTCGGAATGCAGATCAAAGCATACAATTTTTCGCAAATGGTCAAAGGATAAGAATAGGCAGTTTTCAGGTAAAGAAATCAAAACTATCAATAAGCATATGAAAAAGTGTTCTAAATCCCTCCTAATTAGAGAAATGCAAATTAGAACAACTCTGAGGTACCACCTCACATCTAGCAGATTGGCCAATATGAAAGTAAAGGAAAATAATAAATGTTGAAGGAAATGGGGGCACTAATACTGTGTAATTACCATAGAGATTATATAATTAGCATAAAACAAAAAAATCTTTTGAGAAAGAAACATTTCAGGAAAGAGAGCTTGATAACTCTTTGAATCTAGAAGATGAATTATCTGAAGAAGGAATTAGGAAGATGCCCAAAGAAAACCTCCACAGCATCAGAAGATCGAGCACGAACTTTGGAATATAACTGATTAAACTTTCAGGGTTGAACACAAGTATTTTGCATATATGCCACAGGGGACTGTTGTGATAATAAGCTAATTGGCTTATTGTCAACATACCTAGCAAATATTGGTTTGTGCTCTCACTCTCTCTTTCTCTATCCCTCTCTTTTATTTCCCTCTTATTTCTAACAATTGAATACTGTATGTACCTTTAGCTAGAAGATCTTTAGAGATGCAAGACAGTTATACGAAATGATTCATTGCGGGGGACTAGTCTCCCAAAGAATCACAGGGGGGCAGGTGAAAGGAAATTCTTGGTTCTCTTTGTCTATTCTGAGTTTACATTTGTGAAAAGGGAATCCTTTGTTCTCTTTGCCTAGTTGGAGTTAAAGCTTTGGTTAACAATAACTTAAGTACCCCTACTTAGTACCTCACTAGATTGAGAGGACAGGATTAACTCTCCTTTGTCTACCTTTTGATTGAATCAACACAAGCCTGAACTAGGTGGAGGAGCTTGAGAACCACTTGGTGAATTCACACCCTGCTAGGTGGGAAGCCAGTAAGATGCTTGGAGAGCTCCATCCTTTTTTCTACGCAAATAGCCAGAGACTTCTGAATTCTTTTGGGAGTTCGCACACTCAGAAATGTGTGTGAATCCTAGGAGGAGAGTTAACACCTTTAGAGGTGAGAAGTCAATCTCATGGACACTGCCCCTGGGCAGTGCTGGATATTTGGAGGCTGTGATTGGTCCCTGTGAAAAGGGACAGAGACAGGAAGCCACCATAAACGCCATGAAATCCTTGGGCTGGAGGCAATCTGATGAAGTTGAGTCTGGTGGAGAACGTCTCCTGGATACAGTCTTCGAGGGAACTTCACTGGAGACTGTGGCTTGGATCGTGGCTTCAACTTAGATTCTGACTCCTGGACCATTTCATTGGGTAAGCGAAAAGGGCTGACTACTTTCCTAGTTTCCTAAGAGACTAGCTTCCATCCTGGAGGAGGCCTTGTAGTTACTCACTACCGGCCCTCCTGGCTGAGGACTAGTATAGGTATTTTCTCTAACCTCTCTCACATTTCTCTACTTTATTTTTTCCTCTATATTTTGTAAATAAACTACTGACCTGCGACCACATTATTTCATATAATTTAAGTCCAACCACTACATTTAACCTTTACAATACACTGTTGGTAGAGTTGTGAATTGATCCATCCATTCTGGAAGGCAATTTGGAATTATGCCCAAAGGGCTTTAAAAGAATGCCTATCCTTTGATCTAGCAGTACCACTACTAGATTTATACCCCAAAGAGAAAATAATGAAAAATGTTTGTACAAAAATATTCATAGCCGTACTTTTTGTGGTAGCGAAAAACTGGAAAACGAGAGGATGTCCCTTGATTGGGCAATGGCTGAAGAAATTGTGGTATATGAAGGTGATGGAATACTACTGTGCAATAAGCTGGAAAGACCTCCATGAACTGATGCAGAGTGAAATGAGCAGAACCAGGAGAACAATGTACATAGAGAATGAAAAACTGTGGGACAATTATATGCAATTGACTTTGCTACTGATAGGCAATGATCCAGGACAATCCTGAAGGACTTATGAGAAAGAATGTGATCCACATTGAGAGAAAGAACTATGGGAGTAGAAATATAGAAGGAAAACACCTGATTTTTCACTTGTTTATATGGGTATTGGATATGGGGTTTGGGTTTTTAAAAGATTATTACAAAAAATGAATAATATAGAAATAGGTATTGAGTATGCATGTATAACCCAGTGGAATTGCTTGTCAGCTCTGGGAGGGGGGAGGGAAAAAAGGAGGGAAAGAACATGAATCAGGTAACCATGGAAAAATACTTCAATAAAAAATTTTTTTAAAGCATACAATTTTTCACTTTAGTTTATTTGGGTTTTTATTTTGGAGTTTTTGTTGTATGTGGTTATTCTCTTACAAATATAAACAATATGGAAATATGTATGGCATGATGATAGATCAAATTGCTAGCCATCTCTGAGAAGGGAGAGGAAAGAGGGAAAGGGAGGCAATTTTGATCTTATACCTTCAGAAAACTTATGAGGAAAATTACTATTACATGAAATTAGCAAAATAAAATATCTTTACAAAAAAAAGTCTCTTAAGTATTTCAAAGTAGCCAAAAGATTCCCTGGATAATACCAAAAAGATATCTTAAACTGTTATTCTTTTAACTGCTAAGTCACAGTGATTTAGAGCAAAGCCTTTAAAGACCACCATAGTATAACAACCTCATTTTATAGATAAAGACACTTGTTCCTGAGATCTTAAGTCACTTGCTCAAAGTTACAGATACTGAGAAACAGAACTGAGATTTGAACTAGGTCCTCTGTTTCCAAATACAGTATTTTTTCCACTTCATCCTAGTACCTCTCTAAAATGCAGATTTCGAACCATAACAAAACTTAGAGGTTATCTAACATCTCTTTTTACTGATGAGAAAATGGAGACTCAGAAAAGGAAAGATGTGACCAAACGCACATAGCAAATGGCAGGGCCAGAATCATCATCCCAGTTTGGCATTCTTTTTTTTTAAATCCTTACCTTCCACCTTAGAATCAATACTATGTATGGGTTCCAAGGCATAAGAATGAGTAGTAAGGGCTAGGCAATGGAGGTTAAGTCACTTACCAAGGGTCACACAGCTAGGAAGTGTCTGAGGCCAGATTTAAACCCAGGATCTCCTGTTTCTAGTCCTGGCTCTCAATCCACTGAGCTACCCAGCTGCCCTACCAGTTTGGCATTCTTTCCCCTACAAGCTGTTGCCTCTCTAAGGCTCATTAAAACTAAGACATGTTTTTCAATTCCAGTTGTTCCTGCTTTAGAGAAACAGAACAGAGGTCCCCCCTCCCCCTTTTAAATACAAAGTGTTTACTCTCTTTGTTTCCCACTTTTGATGCACATGATGGTTAATACTCCCTCTTTCCTTGTGATCTGGGTTCTTCTTTTCAGGACAAAGGGTAGTCTCTAAGCCATTCTTCCCTTTTCTAATCTGACATAATTATGGTGTCAATGCCACAAAGCCATGCAGATAAACTGAGGTAGTCAATCTTCAAAAGGCATACCCTGTTCTACCCTATAAGAAGATAAAGCTGGGAACAAAGTCAGAAATGGTGTCTTGAGTCAATTCTGTTCAGTTCATTTTTTCTCTGCTTTTCTCTCTCTTTTTTAATTTACTTTCTGTCTTAGTAACAACTCTTAAGACCAAAGGGCAAGGCCCAGACAAATAGGGTTAAATTGCCAAAGGTCACACAGCTACAAAGTGTCTGAGGTCACATTTTGGATCCAGGCCCTCCTGACTCCAGGTCTGATACTGTATTCACTGAGCCATCTAGCTACTTGTGCTTTTCTCTTCATTGAATATGACAGGCATAACAGCCAAGATATATTTATCCAGAAAACTTACATATTATAGACTAATTCTAAAGCCTTATTTTCTATTCATATTACTAACTGCCACAGCCATTAGATTCAGTAAATAGCACAGAAAATGCCTGTCACTATGGCACTCTTCCAGTTGATAACAGGTATGCTTTGGAAATGCAAAATTTTGTTAATAGGTATAGGAGTGGAGATGAGACTTGAGTTTTCATTGGTATGGGGAAGGAATAGGTAAGAAAACCCCAAGCAATGAAGGTCAATGACTTCAGAATTTAGGGAGATAACTTGGCTCATTTACCCAGGGTCTCCCAGATGGAAGGTGTCAGAGCAGAGAGCAGGGCATAAACTCATGACTTCC
This sequence comes from Gracilinanus agilis, assembly GCF_016433145.1. Lineage (NCBI taxonomy): Eukaryota > Metazoa > Chordata > Mammalia > Didelphimorphia > Didelphidae > Gracilinanus > Gracilinanus agilis. Next base: position 135,961,501 of record NC_058130.1, on the reverse strand, counting down.
TGTTTGAGATTAGCCTTCTAACCCATTCTGCTTTGCTCCCTTTAAAATCTATGAGTCCATGACAAAATAAATGACTTTTAAAAGTTCTTCTATAGAGAAGATGACAGAGACAATAAATCTATGTGTCAGTTCAGTTACCGTGTGCAAAATTAAGTTTACAAAGTTTCACAAAGAAACTGTTGAGATCAAGCTCTTTCAAAACCTGGCAATTTCTGTTTTGTTTTGGTTTTTTTTTTTTTTCCCTAAAGGAAAGGGAGAACAGGAAGCACACAGAGTTCAAGGAGAGATTCAGATTTTACCTTAGCCACGAATTTCAACCATCTCCCATATCAGTTGTTGTAATATTATTTATATACGAACTTTCCACTTTAATACAGGCTAATTCCCATAGCTTATCCAGAAAACCAAAAGCAAGTACATCAACTAAGTAAGTGTTTAATTCAGATAATGAACTTCCTACTAACACAGAGAACAAAGGAGTTCTGGAAATGAGAGAAGTCTGGAAATGGTTATACTATGCATTTCAAATGTAAATCATGGTGTTAAAAACCACTCCCATGAAGCCTTTTCTTCTGTTATCATAAAATTTCTTTGATAGATTGTATATGATTAAATTTCTAGATTTTTGAGAAAATTGTCATTCTTCTAAAATATAAGTACACTGATTTTCCGCCTCCTTTGGCTTTGGCATGGACCAAAGGTAGTTTAAAAGCCATATAAAGCAGCAGGAGAGCTAAAGGTAGGGCACAAGCCAGAATGCCAGAGATTAAGCTACCAACTATTGTTAAACTTGTTAGTTCAAAACCTTATTAGCCAAAATCAATCAAAAGGTGCTACCAAGCTGATTCACAAAGAGAACTACTCTATAATGTCATTTAAATGCCTCTCCATTCATTTAATACAGAGAATAAAACAACAGCATGCTAAGAAATCCTCAAAACTTCCAACAGGTTTCCTTATTTTTTTCATATATTCCAATGGAAGGGAACTGAATACAAACATGTATTGTTAACATGAACATCCTGCACTTCTGTACCTATCTCTGGGGAAATGTGATAAAAAAAAACTCAATTCCACCAAGTCATTTTCTTTTTCAAACTTTTATTGATATCTTATCTTTACATAACCTTTATTTCTGAATATAGTACTACCCACCAAATTGAAATAAATAAAAAAAAGGAAAAGAAAGCAATTCAGCAAAACTAAAACATATCAACTAAATCTAATATACACAGCTTGAACCATACCTATAATTTTCTGCTTGGTAAAGCAGAGAGAGAAATTAATTTTCTCATTTCCACTAAGCCATTTTCACTAAAACAAACAAAAAATCTTAATTTCAAATTTTTACTTTCATCTGGCAGCCTTTTAAAAAAATTTTCTTGAACCAGACTCTCTACCAGTGCTAGTAGGTCAATGAACACACATACATAGGTGATATATCTATATCATAGATACTGTGATAAGTGCCAGTGATACAATGAAGGGCAAAAGACAGTTGCTGCTCTCACAGAGCTTACAATCGAATTGGGGAGACAACCAGTAAATGACTATATACAAGCAAGATAATTACAGGATAAATAGGCAATAATAATCAACAAAGGGAAGATATTAGAATTAAGAGGGACTTCCTATAGAAGATGGGATTTTAGCTGGGACTTGAAAAAAGTAAGGAGGTAAGACGAAGAGAAGCCAGTGAAAGTTCTCAAAGTCAGAAGATCTAACATTTTGTTCAAGGAACTGTAAGAAGGCCAGTGTCACTGGATCATATTACATGTATCAAGGTGAAAGAAGACTGGAAGGGCAGGGGCAGAAAAGGTTATGAAGGGTTTTAAATGTCAAACAGAATTTTATATTTAATATTGGAGATGACTGACAGGGAGCCACTGCAGTGTACCGAGTAGGGATGGGAAGGATGAGGAGGGGACGATATGGACATACCTGCACTTTAGGAAAATTATTTTGATGGCTGGATGGAAAATGGACCAAAGTAGAAAGAGGCTTATGGCAGAGAGATCAATCAGCAGGCTTTTGCAGTAGCCCAGGAGATGAAGGACTGAAGCAGGGTGGTAGCAGTATCAGAGAAGAGAAAAAGAGCAATTTTGAGAGATGTAACAGGTAAAATGGAAAGATCTTGGCAACAGATTGGATATGGGAACACAGAGTGATAAGCTGAAGACGACACTTAGATTCTAGGCCTTTGGGACTGGGAAGATAGTTCTATCCTCAACAATGAAAGGGAAGTTTGGAAATGATGGCGGGAGGGGTTGGACAGAATGATTATGAGTATCATTTTGGACATACTGAGTTTGAGATGTTTAATAAACAGCTGGAGATGGAAGCCTGGAAATCAGCAGAGAGGTTTGGGGTTGGATTAGTATATTCAAGAGTTATCTGCATATATATGACACCTGACTTCATGGGAGTTGATGAGATCACCAAGTGAAATAGTATAGAAGGGTAAAAAGAGGACACAGGACAGTGTCCTTGGGGTAGAGATTGAGAAGGAGCAGTAAGATAGGTAGGAGGAAAATCTAGAGAGAGTAGTGCCCCAAAAACCTAGAGAGGAGAAAGTATCAAGAAGAGGGTGATCAATAGTGTTGAAGGCTCCAGAGAGGTCCAGAAGGATGAAGACTGAGAAAATACCACTGGATTCTGCAACTAAGATATCACTGATAACTAGGAGAGAGCAGTTTCAGTTGAATGATGAGGTCAGAAGCCAGACTGTAAGAAGGGGAAAGGAAGTGAAAAGATCTATTGTTGGTGGCCCTTTCAAGAAATTTAGTCACAAAAGGCAGGATGGAGAAAGATATGAGAATGTTTATAGGCAACAGAGAAGAAGCCACCAGACAGGAAAAGAAAGACTGGAGGTAAGTGGGAGAGTGAAGGTGACAGATTGGGCAATATGCTGGAGGAAAACAGGACAGAATAGGATCACATGTGCATGGAGAGATTGAAGGAGATAGTGGCAAAAGGCATCTGAGTTATTTGAGATAAGGAGAGAAAAGGATGCTCTTTTTTTCTTTCGGAAAATGTGAGGTAAGGTTAGCTTGAGGGAACCATGAGAAGTTTGAGAAGGGATGATAAGGTTTGGAAAAATAGCTGTGATAAATGGGTTAATGAGTTAATTACGGAGGTATAAGGATTGCTTAGCATCAGTGAGAGTCCAATGTAGGTCATATGATAAATTTTAAGTGGACAAACACAGAATTGTTGCATGATTTTGTCCAACTCCATTTAAGAGCACATATAGGTACAAAGGTAGTAGAGAGTGGGAATGATTTAAAGCTCAGGCTTGGCAGGATGCAATCAGTAATATGATAAGGGAGTCCTGGGATTCAAGAAAAGACAGTATAGATTTTAAGTAGTTCATCAATGGGTCATCATGAGGAGGAGAATATGTGTAATGAACTAAGGTAAGTATCTTCTCTACCACTCAGTTTTAGAGATCCAAGATTGAATAGCTAATATTTATCAAAAGCAGGACCTGATCTCAAGGTTATACCATACCATTCTCAAAAAAGGCAATACTTCTAAAAAAAAAAAAAATGAGTGATATTCTCCTGTAGCAACTGTCCAACCAAAGAAGCCACTGAACTGGAAGCCATTTGATAAGACCACTTAAAGCTACTCTAAGTTCTAATTAAATTTCAAGGAAAGACATTTGACCCATGTGATGATTAAAAAAGAGTGATCGCAATTGCAAGCTACCCCAACACTCATAAAAACCACATTATCTCTAATTCTCCTAGCTACATTATGAACTTCTCCTTTCCCTTCTACTGTTACAAAAAACATAGAAAACCAACCTCCCCATGCATTTCACAAAAAGAGGAAATGTTTTTCCCTAAGTTACACAATGAATTATTGGTAAAACCAAAACCAAGGTCTCCTGACCTCTAGTTTGTTCTTTTCACCACACTCTACTGCCTCTATTCAAAGCACTATAATCATATCATCCTCTGAATCCTTCCCCCTATCTTCCTTAAAATATTTGGTCAAGAATTATGTCTAATCACATGTCATAACTTCTAGTGAGGTAACTGAAATGGCAGCATGGTGAATATAGTCAACAAGCATATATCAGGCATCTATCTACACCTCGGTCAAAAAACATTCATTAAACATTTACTACATGCCAGGCAATGTGCACTTAAGATTCCAAAAAAAAAAAAAAAAAAAAGGGTCTCTACCCTCAAAGAGTTCGCAAGTGCCTGGAGGAAGACACCATAGTAACTATGTACCTATTATAAAATATATAAAAAATAAATAAGAAATTATCTCAGAGGAAAGGGGGGATGATAGGGATGGAAGAAGAAACGAGAAAAGTCCTCTAAGGGTGGGATTTGAGCTGAGACTTGAAGGAAACCAGAGAAACCAAAAGGTAGAAGAGATGAGGAAAAGCATTTACAGGCACTGCACTGGAAAAAGCCCTGGAAATTGGAGTTCTAAAACCAGTTCTGCCATTAATTCACTGTGTGACCCTGAACAAGCCACTTCTCCTCATTGATTTGCTTCCTATGAAATGAGGCTGCTCTGCTAAATATATGAGCAATAGCTGTAGTGAAGTAGTGGAGTTGAAAGGGAATGAGACTTGCAGTTAGAGGATCTGGGTTAAAATACTGATTCTGTTACTTCCCACTTGGTCACCCGCAGCAGCAAGTCAACCTTTCGTGTCCTCAGGTCCGAATCTGCAAATCTGATATCTCTCAGGTCCTTTCCTGTGCTATTGATTTTAAAGCCGGGAACGTGACCCCATGGTCAAGGCCAGCCAGGAAGAGGGACGACAGAAAAAGAGCGAAGAGGACAGGGACAGGGGAGTGAAGAAGGTGAAGAACAGGAGGGACAGGGGAGTGAAGAAGGGACAAAGGGATGTCTGTTTCGGGGATCCGTCATTCCAGCTCAAGCTGTTCTGCTTCCCGCTCACACTTAGTTCCTTAATGACAGTGATCCTCAGTGCGAGGCAGGAAGGCAGGAAGACGAAGAGCTCAGAGAAAAAGAAGCTGAGGTCCTCGCCGCCTCCAAGCCGCCTGCGTTCAGGTGTGGCCGGCGTGGCCCGGGCGGCGTCCTCACCTGCTGGGCGGTCGCCGGGCCGGCCCCGTTCAGCAGTGGCGTGCTCTCCCCGTGAAGCTCCGTGAGCGCCGCCGGCGGCCTCCGAGGCACCGTCGCCTCCGCCTCCTCGTGGTCGCGCCCCGACCATGACACCTTCTTGGAGACGTTGGCCATGGCGAGGCTGATGTTGTCGGCCTCGAAGCGGCCCTGGGAAACTGACGGCCGGGAAAACCAAGGGAGAGGGACTTTCTCCAGCAGCTGTTTGTTCACATGACCCGGCAGGGTTAAAGCATCCCGTGACCGTGCTACGGTGGCCGATTTGAGAACTCGTTTTCAGTAACAGGTCTCAGCAGCAGTGCCTTCTGGGAGTTGTAGTTCATGCACGCTTTTTATCTCCCATCCTCGCACCACCACCCCACCACGCGCCTGCGCGAAGTAGGTTTTTCCGAGTCTGGGATCCCGTCAATTAATCTGGTTATTCCCCCAAAATAAAATATTCCCAGAACATTTAGGAAGTATAAGACCTAATCACCTCTTTAAAATAGTTAAAAAATCCATTTTGAAAAAAGAATAATTTATTTGAAAAGACAGGACTAACATACACTATTTTTTTTTTAAACCTTTACTTTCCATCTTGGAATCAAAAACACTGTGTGTTGGTTCCAAGGCAGAAGAGTGGTAAGGGCTAGCCAATAGGGGTTGAGATGGCATGGGCATGGTACTCCCCAAACCAGGCAAATTCTTTTGCTTCCCTACATTCTCCTGACTCCTAACCCAAAACATCTGACTCTGAGAGGATTATCCTCCCTAGATCGTTCCTTAGATTTGAGATGGGCAGAGAGTCACATCTCCTTGATATCAAGTTGAATCTCAGACATCCTTTTGTCCTCCAAGCTAAGAGAGACACCCCCTTTGTCTTCAGGCAAACCTCCTCCCACCCCTTGCTCCAGTGCACACCACCCTGGAGTTATGTTTTCACTGTGGCAGAGAGTCACATCTCCACTGTGGTAAAGAGTATAAAATCTACAGAATTGATGGCATGATGAACAGCTTTTCCATCCATGCTGTCCTCCCAAGGAGCAGCACCCCATCCACCTTGCTATTCTCCTGGCCATATTCAACATTACTTTCTAAATTAGCAAATTTCTCTTTTTATTTTTAAGCTAAATTTTGGAGTCCTGCATTCATGTAAAAGGTACCCTTCCCAAACTCTGAGGGTTCACCTCTAGCACCCCACAACAAAGTGATTGCCTAGAGTTGTATAGCAAGAAAGTCTCTTAGGTCAAATTTGAACCCAGGACCTTCTGTTTCTGGGACTGGCTCTCCATCCATTGAGCCATCCAGCTGCCCTCATATGTCTTTAAAATGTTGAGATTGGATCAGACAGACTCTAGGAACTCTTGTTGATATCCAAAAAATACACTGTGGCTTATAAGCTATTTATTATGAGTCCTAGAAAAGGATAACAAGTCTAACCATAAGAACCTACTGCTAAAAAATTGGAAAATGAGGGGGTATCCCTCAATTGGGGAATAGCTGAACAAATTGTGGTACATGATGATGATAGAATACTATTGTGCTGTAAGGAATGATGAACTGCTTGATTTCTACACGAACTGGAAAGACTTCCATGAACTGATTCAGAGTGAAATGAGCAGAGCAATGAAAATATTGTACACGAAGACTAACATTGTGGGACAATCAAATGTGATTGACTTTGCTACTAGCAGCAATACAATGATCCAGGACAATCTTGCAGACTTTATGAGAAAGAACGCTATCCATCAAGAGAAAGAACTGTGGGAGTAGAAATGTAGAAGAAAAACATATGATTTATCACTTGTTTTTATGGGTATTGGATGTGGGGTTTTGGTTTTTAAAAGATTATTATGAAAATGAATAATATGGAAATAGGATTTGAGTGATAATACACGTATAACCCAATGGAAATGTTTGTCAATTCCAGGAGGGGGAAAGAAAGAGGGGAGGGAAAGAACATGCATCATGTAACCATAGGAAAAAAAAATTTAATTAAAAAAAAAAAGAACTTTCTGCTGCCTTGCAAGGAGGTAGGTGGCTTATTATACTCTGTCCCTCTCAGCTCTGAACCATGCAAGTGCCTGAGTGAACTAGGTTCAGTCCTAGGGAAACCTGACCACTTAAAAGAAGGGTCATACTCTTTTTCTCTCACATTTTGAGTATTTGCACAGCTTGTCCCCTCCTCCAACCCCAAAGCAAATTAATAAAGTTTAGGATTTGCCTTAGTCTAGAGTTTTTCCAAAGGGCATTAGAAAGAGGCTCATTATACAATGGAGATCAGGTATAGGACACTTATTTATTTCCTTTATACCAGTGGTTCTCAAATTGTGGTTTAGGCACATATGGGAGATTAAAACTATTTTCATAATAGTACTAAGTGCTTTAATTTCTGATATGGTAAATATCAATAGATATAATTCACATAAACAAAAGTCCTCAGAGGGGTCCTCAATAATTTCAAGAGTATAAGCAGGCCTTGAGAACAAAAAGTTAAAAAACTGTTGCTCTATACTAAAGAAATATTTAAAACACAGACAATCAGCAAACACTTATAACAGAAAAACTTAAGAAGTTGCAGTATAATTGTTACTATAATCTCCTAGGAAGTTGATTCTTAGAACATCAAGCCATGATGTAGTTGTCCAAACAATTCCTTCCCGGTCTACATATTCTGGCAAGCCAGGCTAGGAAATGGTGTCATTCTCCAATGGGTAGTTGTCTTCTCCAAGAAGTACTAAAGCACACACAAAGAGTTCACCTCCCCCAATATAAGCAGCATCAATTGGCCCCTAGAATCTCTAGACCTCTCAAATAGACAAGATGACTGCCAAAATTGGGCACATCCATCTCAAGATCAATGTTCAGTCACCTCTCTTTAAGGAGAGTGCCCAGGCTAGCAGTCTCTTCATTTTCTACACAGGTGCACTCTTGAATTTTTCCATCCTGCCCCCCAAAACCTCATCATCAGGAACTTCATCAGACTACAAAATTACATAAGCCTTGGCACTTGCACCTTTAATATTCTCTGCTCTCTGACTGGTGGACAGGGTAAAGAGCTCCTCCCCAAACCTTCATTTAGGGAAGATGAACAAGCTATCCATCTCATTTCCCATCCAACTACAATCCTTTGAAACTTTTCCATCATGCTTCCTCATATCCCTAACCCTTTTCAACTTCTTTTTTTTTTTTTTTAATTTTTCCTCTAATAGACTGTAAATTCCTTGAGGACAAGAATTGTCTTTCTTTTATTATTTGTATCTCTAGCACTTAGCATAGTGTCTGGCACAGAGTAGGATCATAATAAATTTTTATTAACTGATTGACCTATATGCTGGAAAGAAATAAAAAAGAAGTACTCTCAAATAAATGCACATAAATCATCAGCATTTCTATATATTTCCAACACATTAGAGCAGCAAGAGGTAGAAAGAGAAACACCATTTAAAATCACCCTAGACAATATAAAATATTTAGGAATCTATCTACCAAAACAAACACAGGAATTATATGAAAACAACTACAAAACACTTTCCAAACAAATAAAACTAGATCTAAACAATTGGAAAACCATTGATTGCTCATGGATAGGACAAGCTAACATAATAAAAATGACCATTCTACCCGAATTAATTTATCTATTTAGCGCCATACCTATCAAACTACCAGAAAACTTCTTTATTTTATTAGGAAAAACTATAACAAATTTCATTTGGAATAACAAAAGATCAAGAATATCAAGGGAAATAATGAAAAAAAAAATGTGAAGGAAGGGGGCCTAACAGTACCAGATATTAAACTATATATATAAACTATATAAAGCAGCAGTCATCTAAACAATATGGTACTGGCTAAGAGACAGAAGGGAGGATCAGTGGAATAGACTTGGGGTAAATGACATCAGCAAGACAGTGTATGATAAACCCAAAGAGCCCAACCTTTGGGACATAAATCCACTATTTGACAAAAACTGCTGGGAAATTTGGAAAACAATATGGGAGAAATTAGGTTTAGATCAACATCTCACACCCTACACCAAGATAAATTCAGAATGGGTGAATGACTTGAATATAAAGAGGGAAACTATAAATAAGTTAAGTGAACACAGAATAGTATACTTGTCAGATCTCTGGGAAAGGAAAGATTTTAAAACCAAGCAAGAGTTAGAGAAAATTACAAAATGTAAACTAAATGGTTTTGATTATATTAAACTAAAAAGCTTTTGTACAAACAAAAACAATGCAGCCAAAATCAGAAGGGAAACAACAAATTGGGAAAAAATCTTTATAACAAAAGACTCTGACAGGGGTCTAATTACTCAAATATACAAGGAGTTAAATCAATTCTATAAAAAAATCAAGCCATTCCCCAATTGATAAATGGGCAAGAGACATGAATAGACAATTTTCAGATAAAGAAATCAAAAGTATCAATAAGCACATGAGAAAGTGTTCTAAATATCTAATAATTAGAGAAATGCAAATCAAAACAACTCTGAAGTATCACCTCACACCTAGCAGATTGGCTAAAATGAAAGAAGGGGAGAGTAATGAATGTTGGAGGGGATGTGGCAAAATTGGGACATTAATGCATTGCTGGTGGAGTTGTGAACTGATCCAACCATTCTGGCTGGCAATTTGGAACTATGCTCAAAGGGCTATAAAAGAATGCCTGCCCTTTGATCCAGTCATACCATTGTTGGGTTTGTACCCCAAAGAGATAATAGATAAACAGACTTGTAGGAAAATATTTATAGCTGCGCTTTTTGTGGTGGCAAAAACCTGGAAAATGAGGGTATGTCCTTCAGTTGGGGAATGGCTGAACAAATTATGGTATATGTTGGTGATGGAATACTATTGTGCTCAAAGGAATAATAAACTGGAGGAATTCCATGTGAACTGGAAAGACTTCCAGGAATTGATGCAGAGTGAAAGGAGCAGAACCAGAAGAACATTGTACACAGAGACTGATATGCTATGGTAAAATCGAATGTAATGGACTTCTGTACTAGCAGCAACGCAATGACACAGGACAATTCTGAGGGATTTATGGTAAAGAACACTACCCACATTCAGAGGAAAAACTGCAGGAGAGGAAACATATAAGAAAAACAACTGCTTGAACCCATGGGTTTAGGTGGACATGATTGGGGATGTAGACTCGAAACTACCACACCAATGCAACTATCAACAATTTGGAAATAGGTCTTGATCAATGACACATGTTAAAGCCAGTGAAAATGTGCATCAGCCATGGGTGGGGGGAGTGCGGGGGGGGGGGTGAAGGGGAAAGTAGGAGCATGAATCACGTAACCATGTTAAAAATGAATATTAATAAATGGCTTAAAAAAAAAGTACTCAGATGGCCTAAGCCCATACATGTGTTTTGGCTGCTGTGTGTTCCTCTTTTGCCATTTTTGCTAAGGTAGAGAGAAAGAAGAGATCTCTATCCCCATTTTCACCAAAGGAAGTCCCAAAGAAACCTGGCACAATGTGCAGAAAGAAAGAGAAACCTGAAGGACAGCTACCTGAGAAGATGCAAAGAGAGGAGATAGAGCAGGTCACTCTCATTTAAAGATCAAGGTAGCACAGTGGATTGAGAGCCAGGCCTGGAGTCAGGAGGATTCAAGAATCAAATCTGTCTTCATACACTTCCTAGCTGAGTGACCCTGGGCAAGTCACTTAACCTCCATTTCCTAGCCCTTACCACTCTTCTGCCTTAGAATGAATATTAAGACAGAAGGTAAGGGATATATATATATATAATAAAGACCCACTAATTCAATAACTTTTCCTGTTCAGTGGCCAATAAAGGATTTATTTGTCATCTGAAAATACAAGCTTTTAGGTGCTAATCCCCATGGGCCCCCTGAATTACTCAGATGAGTTCAGATGCAGTCTCTAGGAAGGCCCTTAATAAGCCCATTCCTTTATGTGCACCATGGGATGTAAGCCCTGCTATATATGTACACACAGATTTTTTGGACTAGTTCTATGATTTCATCTAGTGTAGGGATTCCCTTACTAATATAGATCCTGACTTACCCACAGTCACTGGAACCCATCTCTTCCTAATTCTAAGGTCAGCTTTCTATCTGCTCCACCAACCATTTAAGGACATATAGTCTTGTAGTATTATGTATGGTCAAATGAGATAACATATGTAAAATGCTTTATCGGAACTCAAAGTGCTATGTTAATATTATTCTTATAAAGTACATCTTATTTTTACAACTTAGACTATAAGATCCTACAAGGTAGAAACCATGTCTTTTTTATTTCCTTTAGAACCTAGTAGAGATTCAATAAGTACTTATTAAATTAATGAATAAATAGGGAGGCATTTAAAAACTATATTTGTTATTTATTTATAATATTTAATTTTTTTGATTTCTAAATTCTTTGCCTCCCTTCTATCCCACCCTACCCAGTAAGCAATGTTATATCAATTATACATGTGAAATTATAGAAAACAAAATTTTATACTAGCCATATTATGAAAAATAGCAAGAAAAATAAAGGAAATGGAAAAATGATGCTTCACTTTATACCCAAAGTTTATTACTTCCCTCTCTGGAGTTGAATAGCATTTTTCATTATGAGTTCTTCAGAATTGTCCTGGATCATTGTCTTCATCAGAGTAGCTAAGCCTTTCACAACTGTTCATCTTTATAATATTGTTGTTACTAAATAAATGTTCTCATGGTTCTGACCACTTTATTTTGTATCAGCTACATATGCCTAGGTTGTTCTGAAATCATTCTGCTCATCATTTCTTATAGGCACAGTAGTTTCCCATCATAATCATATACCATAGCTTGTTCATTCATTCCCCAATTTATGGGCTTCCCCTCAATTTCCAATTCTTTGCCCAGTTCACAACTTTACCAGTGGTGCATTAATGTCCCAATTTTTCCACAACTCTAACATTTGATGTTTTTAGGAGGATATTTTTAAACTGAGGCCACAAATATGCTCTTTGAACTCAGAAGTATAAATTCTTGTCCTCTAGATTTTTATTTTAAATGCTTGACAAGTATTTCATTAAAGCCTGTAAATGACAAACTGAAAAACTACAAACTGACAGAAAGTCAAGATTCTAAGATAGAATAAATAAAATCTCATAAGCATTTTACTACTATTCGTTTTTCAAATTTCACCTACCATATCTTAATTTAAATGACCATTTGGAAAGGTTGGCATATTTCTATGGTAGCAGAAATATATATGCATATACATATACATATACATATTTAGGAGTTCAGAAAGTCAATCAACACAGCTACCTTTGCAGAAATCATATTGAGGATTTGTATGCTCTTATACATTCATTATTGATGAAAACATGGGTCCTTCTGTCAGTAATAAAATTTACATTAAATTCAAGAATGTTGTATTGTTCTCTGTAGGATCGTTTTTGGAAGTGCAGTAGAGGACTTGCTGATGAATGTTCAGACCTGGGCACATGAACTTTAGGCTCTGCCTGCTGCCAACCCACTTGGGTGAACTTAATGAGCTTACTTCTGAAGGTGCCTGATGTCATGCAATGAAAGAGTCCTGCTGTAGGACTGAGAATATTTTTAGGTATTCTATGGCCACTTCATCTGTGTTTATTGTATGCTTACTGAGCTGTGAAGAAAAAAATTTTAATTGGCCATTGAAAGAGAAATGAGTGTTCATATAATAGGCACTAACCAGCCATATTGATCTCTTTGCCATAAGTCTCTGGGTGGGCGAAGTGGCCTTAGAAGAACCCTTATCTAACAACCTGAGTTACCCTATGACTTTTACATACAAGGTACCTCTCTTTGACTCTGTTCTTTTTGTTCTTCGTAGAATGAATATTGAAGATTGGACTTCTACACTACTACTAAGCAATAATTTTATGAGCTTTGAAAGAGTGGAAGAGCCACCAGAAGTCCAGAAACTGAAATCTAGGTCAAAATTTGCTGTCAGCCTGGCTTAGTGAGAAGCACCACCCTAAGGAGTGACCTGTGGGATCCATCCCAGCAGTGAATAGATCTTGTAAAAAGAGAACAACTCATCCAGTGGCTATGCTACAGCCAGAAGTGAAGTTGCTGGGCTAAATGTTCTTAGCCACCCTCCCCAGGGACAATTATGATAGAAGAGAGAGAGAGTATACTTTGATTTTTGCTATATCTTTTCAGTACATTACATAAAAGTTAATTTTGAGTAAATATATCTTTTCAGTAAATCTACAAAAACTAATTAATGTTAATTGATTAGATGTTATTGGAATGCTAGTCAGTAGTGATTGATACTGGGGACACATCAGAATGGAAGCTCAAGTTGAAGGCATCAGAACTCCTCTACCCCTTAAAACTTTAAAGGATAAGACCTAACCAGCTGTGCTCTGAGATCTAAACCACCGGCATGAGTTGGCAGAGTGAGTCTCTCTGCAGTAGATTTTGTGACATCATAACAATTAAAATTGTTTTGAAAATTTATTTTTTAACTTGTAATATTTAATTTTTCCCAATTATATGTAAAAGCAATTAAATCATTATGAAATACTTCATTCATTTGTTCATTTATTCATTTAACATTTATAAAACACCTAAAATGACATCATCACTGTGTTATATACCTAAGCAGATACAGAGATCTATGACAGTTTTTGGCCCTAAGTTTTTCATCCTTTAAATACACAGGAAAAAAGAGAATTAGAGTTTGGATGAAGGTTCTGCTTTGCTAGGGAAGAAAAAGTATTGTTGTGTAACAACTGAAGCAGGGCATCTCACGTTTCATGAAACAACCCTATGTGGTCCATTACCTCTCTGGGCTTCAGTATCTTTGTCTATATGATAAGAAGGTTGGACTAAATAATCTCTAAGATCTAGTATAAGTCTAAATGCATGATTCTATGATGATAAAGATATATAATGTCATAAGGGCACAGTGCCAATGGTGGAAGAAATAGCAATGTCTTGAGAGCTTTGTGCAAAGCCTCAGTCCAATATGGTCTTGATGATTTGACTGAACAGCAAATATCTCAAAAAATAAAGCATTTACACAGTAACTAAAACACTGTGCAATGAATCAAATGTAATTGGTCTGCTACTAAAAGCAATGCAATGATCCAGGACAATTTTGAGGTGTGTAATTTGAATATTCTACAGCCCCTGTCCTGATAAGGAAATGACTCCTATTGGGGTATGTAGGACCCAGACAGGAAGGGAAATATGGCACTTCCTGTTAAACAGTAATTGAGTTATTCCTGCTTTAGCACTTCAGAATGTTCAGGTAGCTGTCCCTGCTTGGCCTTAGAAGAAGGTAGGCAATAACAACAAATTCTTAGATTAAAAGCTAAGGGGTTTATTGATAATGAGGTATAGGTGAAAGGGATTGGAAAGAGGGTTAGGTAAAACTAAAAACTAAAGGACAGTTAACTTCTCAGGCTTAAGTTTAAAATGCAGAAAAGTCTTTCTTGTTTGCTCCTCAGCTGACCCAGGGCAGACAGTCCTGGGTCAGAATGATGCGGTCTCTTTGGTGATAAATAAAATTATTCTCTTCTAAAAAGATAGTTTGGTTTGCCAGATGAGATGTTAAAATTTGGCCTGCTGAGTTGGTCTGATCCTACCTAGCCTATGAAACTACCCATGTTCCTGCTCCCTCCACCCTGGGTCCCCAAACCCAAAGAGGTAGAAGGGAAAAGTGACCCAAGTCAGGGTCTGCAAGCTCTTTTATACCCCGTCTTCCAACTGCCAGGTGGCACAAGACCCCTAGTTCATGCCAAGTTCTATGTTCTAACTAGGGCAAACTGCTAACTTGCCCCATGAAAATATGGCAGTATGATTTTCCATATTACACCCTATGACTGGACTAGAGAAGACACCATTGTAAAAGTACCTTTGAGTTGTTTGTAACAAGAGGTAAGGGTCAATTTGGTAGCTGAAGTGTAGTATTATAGCACTAGTCCTCACCTCCATAGTACAACAGATAGGACATATAAAAGACATGCCTTTAGAGCTGTTACAGTCCAATGCCAAAGGAGGGAGAAAACCCAAGGGGTTGGTTATTCTATAATGGGTTATAGTCTTATAAAATTTTCCCAAGGGGCATGGTACCTCTAAATGCTGTCGCTGTATATGTAAATGATCCACAGTCTTACTACAGAATGTTTCTGTCCCCCCATAGTGAGAATCAAGGAATGCTACTTTCTTCAAGCTTTTATCAAGAACTTGTGCAGATGTGCCTGGTTTTCTGTCAGTGTACCCCATATCACTGTTTCCTTTCCCATAAATTCCTTAATTTCTATTATATCCTCCTCCATTTGCAACTCCTCCTCAGTCATATCTTTGTAACTTTGTGTTACCTCCTCCAACCCATAATTCATAATATCTTCTGCACCCATTTTGTTCTTCTCACATTCCTTTGCTACATCATTATCACTGCCTTTCTCTTTTCTTGCAACAACTGCTTTCTCTAAGGCTGCTTCCTTGGTTCATAAGGTACGAGGACTAGCACCTTGGGACAGGTATTCTTTCATTTTTGACAAGCTTGGGGATCTACTAAACTTGGCACGGTCATGGTCACAACACCTGGCCTTCACCTTATCACTGTATCTACTCTTGTTGTCCCTGTTGTTATTATTATTGGTGTGACTATTGTATCTGGAATTATAGTACGTATTCCTCCTGTTATTATTGTTATTATTCCTGTTTCCAAAGTTAATCTGGGACTTATATCTACAATTCCGTACCATGTGTCCAATTTTTGAACATAGGAAACATCTCTTAATTTTGTTGTTAGCACTGCCACTAGATGATTGTCTAGGCCTGCTTTGGCTCCTCTGATTGGTGGACATCAGAGCCATATTTTTTATTTCTTCCACCTCCCTGGCCTTCTGAGCTTCCCTCAATTGCTTTTTTAGCTCAGCGATCTCTCGATCTCTTTCAGAGGTTCTAGATGGTTTAGAATCACTATCCTTCAAGTCATGGACATAAGCCACTGTCTTTCTCAATTCTTCAATGGGCATGGTCTTCCATTGTGGGCAATGTAGTCTAAAATATGTTTGGATATAATTTTGACTCCCTTTCACAAATTGCCTCCTGACATGCTGAATGTTGTCCTCAGCAGTCATGTCCCTAAACCCTAGGATAGTCTCCCAAGCTTCCAGCAGTCTGTCTAGGTATATGTTTGGATGTTCCTCCTCCCCCTGCTTCAACTTTTCAAATAAGCCCCATGCATTTGATCTTTTGGCATGAAGTTTCATCACCTCTGCCAAGTCCTCCCTGCAACTCCTAAGATATGTCATGTTTGCATGGGATGACAGCTCCAGATCTTGATGTTGCTCTGGCCATGATGCTAGATTGGGATTGGTCCTTGTTTCTGTAATAAATTTAGCTTTCTCACTTGGGGTAAATAGTTCTGATAACAGGAGTTCAACATCTTCAAAATTCGGATTGTACAGCCTGACTGCCTATTTGAATTCTTTTATTGCCTTATGTGGAATTACGAAAAACTGGGGGAACCTTCTTTTTAAAATCTCTAGATCCCCTCCAGTAAATGGTTTATAGGCCTTGAAGTGTATGATCCCAGCATCCTGTTGTACTATTGTGCTATCTGTAATGGGAAGTATTGTTACAGGAGCTGCCTCTGCCCCTGCAACTTCTTGCTTTTCTTGGTTGTCATGTTTAATCTCTTGTTGTATTTCACCCCCCTTCTTTGTTGTGACTGTGTTTTCTATTATTTCCAGCTGCATAATTGTCCTGGCATCTACTTCCTTCCCCTCTCTAATTTGTTAATCTCTATTAGTGTCTTCATATATTCCAACACCTGTTCCATAACCGGGTCAGTAACTTCAGCCTTTCCAAATGTGAAAGCCAGTACCTTCCTCAATATCATTAGGGCCCCATAGCAAGTGGCAGTCATGGCTATCCTTGATGGTACGTAAGCCAAAGCCTCCCCTACTGTAATTGTCAGCCACAGATAAGTATCATAAAACTCTATCATTGTCTTAAAAAATTGGGGAACTGTGACAAACCAAAATGTGGCACAGGTTTGCCAAATCCCATACATTAAAACTCCAGAGCACCCCAAGGTAATAATTTCTCTATTGATCATACTGGCCATATATCTCTTCTCCACTAGGTTCTATAGTAAAATCCTAGGCTGGCTGGCCAAAACTGTTATGATGATAACAGATAATTTGGAGAAGCAGATAAATGTGTCAAGGCCAAATAGAGCTTCAAGTCAAGAGTCACAGATTGACAGGCTTCAGTGAGGAAGGAGGGGGTAAAACACTCCTGGATCTCAAACCCCTCCCCTCTAAACAGTTGCTGGTTTCAGTTGGAAGATAGAGACTGAATAAGAGTCTTCTGGTAAGTTTCTGTTATGGCTGAAACCCCAATGATGTTCCTTTCTTTAATTTATATTCCTCACAAGTCTGATAGATGAGTAAACAGAAGCTATATAACTGTTGAGGACAGAGATGATCTTAAAACTGGCAGCAGACAGGATTCAAACTAGATGTCCAGACTGAGTTGTGAGTATTTCCCCAAATAATTTCCAGGCACAGATATTGAAGATAAAGGTTATATTAGGAAATAACAAGGAATACTAGACAGGTTAATGAGGGTTTTAGGATAATGAAAGGTGACCCTGAACTGTTAGGTTTGCCCTTCCCCCCTCACAGGAGAGGATAAAGGCACTTAACTAAAACTGACTCTCTTGCAATTAGTGAATATCTTTACTCTCTAATCACTAAATATTTGTTGTATTGAAGTTGATATAAACTAACCCTATTAAACAGGCTAATCCTTATGTAGAAACCACACTGGCTATGCCACAATGGCCTCTTAAGAGAACCCCCAAGTGTGGAGTAGTAAGCAGGATGTCTGCTCACTTCAACCTCCACAAAGTAACTGTCAATTCCTCTCAACTGCCCCCTCACCCAAAGTTCTCCAGGGGGGTCCCCTGGAATTCTGGGTGAGGCTGTCCCTATATCTTTGCAGGGATTCCATGCTTTCCATCTCCACATAACAGCCCCCAAGAGGGAGTGTTTCAGCCAAGATTGAAAGCCATGAGCTTCAGTGGCTACCTGAGTGGATCCAAGTGTTGGTCAACACCCTCCTCAGGGGAAATTGTGTAATTGTCATAGGGATTGCAATACCCTTCTCAGGGGAATTGCATAATTGTCATAGGGATTGTATAATTGTCATAAAACTAAAAAAATCTTTTAAGAAAGATTTCAGGAAAAGGAACTTGATAACTTTTTAAATCTAGATGATGAATTGTTTGAAGAAGGCACCATGAAGATACCTGAAGAATCCTCCACAGCATCAGAAGACCCAGAATGAACCATGAAGTATAATTAATTGAACTGTGAGGGGTTATAACACATTTACTTTGTAGGTATACCCTTATGCCAAAAGGGACTTCCCCCTAATTGACTTTTTGTCAATGCATCTAGCAATCATTGGTTTTGCTCTCTTTCCCTTTTACCCCCAAATTATTGTATTTATAATTTATAAGTTGGTTATATTTACATGATCCATTGGGTAGACTAGTCTCCCAAAGGATCCCAGGGGGGAATTGTGTAATTTGAATCTGTTACCCTGAAAACTACTATCCCCAGCAAAACTATGATTCCCAGCACCCTACTCACTTCCTGTTATTACATGCTGACATAGACAGGATATAAATTGGGTGGAGTTCTCTTTCGCTCTGGTCTTCCTGTCTTGGCTTTGGTGGAGTGAGCTTTTTGAGCAGGTAGAAAAACTTAATTACGTGGTTCTATTTTGTTAGATAATAAACTTTATAAAACATAATACTTGAAGTATTGCACATTAATTTAACTCCTACAGAGAGACTTATGAGAAAGAATGCTATCCACAGCTAGAGAAAGAATTGTGGGATTAGAAATGCAAAAGAAAAATATATTATTTATCCCTTGTTTATATGTGTATAGGATTCGGAGTTTTGGTTTTAAAAGACTATTCCATTACAAAAATGAATAATATGGAAATAGGATTTCAGTGATAATATATTTATAACCCAGTGGAATTGCTTGTCAACTTTGGGAGAGGGGAGACAACAAGAATCATGTAACCATGGAAAAAAATTTATTTTTTAAAATGAAGTATTTAAACATCTGGGTGAATTGAGGAGGCAGGCACTGGATCTTCCATTGCATGTATGATTAAAGGTCCTTGAAATATTCTTACTAGGTAACATCAGAAAATAATGATCTTCCAAATTAATCAATAAGCATTTATTAAGTACCTACTCTATGCCATGCATATAAAAAAAGGCAAAAGACAGATCCTGCCCTCAAGGAGCTTAGGCAAACAAATATATACAAAGCAAGCTATGTACAGGATAAATAGAAAATAATGGCACATGCTCAGACCCCATCAACTTATGATTGATTTTACTTCTGTGTGGAAATGTTGCATTAGTTGAACAAGTTGATGGGGTCAGCACTAAATCTTCTTTACATATGAATGAGCTGTATTCACCAGCTGCTTTTTGAAGAATACTCTTACTCTAATAATAAAGAGATTATTTAGGTATCTAGATTCCAACACTGAGGCCAGTTTCTAGGAAGAGCAATGTCTAAAATCTAACAGTAGCATGGTCATGAGATGTAGAATTCAGTCAAGAACTTCTTCTAAATTTTATCTATTGGGGAATATTGAAAATCCAAGAGAATATAACAGTTTGGAATTGAGGCTATCCCTCATAAAGGAAATACACTCCTCTCTTTACTCTGTCCCTTGTAAACTGTCTTCCTTCAAAGTTCAGTCTAGGTTTCACCTCCTAGAAAGGGTCTTTCCTGATCCCCAGCTATTATCTCTTTCTGTCTCCTCAAAAAATTACTCTGTGTATATTTCACCTTTATTTATCCTTGTACATTTGCCCTCTCAGTAGAATGTAAACTCATTGAAGACAGGCACTGGTTTACATTTTGTCTTTGTAGTCTTATAGCTTAGCACTCAGTAGACAATTAATATAATGTTTGTTAAAGTGAATACATGACTGCCTCCCCACCACCATAAAAATTTCTCATTGAAAAAAATGGATGATATGTTTATATTTCCAAAGGAAGAGGTCTAGAAATTCAGAATGATGGGGTGAACATTAAACCTCTTTACTCAGATCTTCTTTGAAGAAATTCAGCCTCCTTTGAAAAAAGATGATAAAATTCAAGAAAATGATGTCAGGATGGTTGAGGATTCATCAGAATATCAGTATTATTGTCTGGGTCTTGTTTTCATTATTTCAATTGTTCAGTAATTTTTCATTCCTGTCCTATTCTTTGTGACTCCATTTGGGATTTTCTTGGCAAAGATACTGGAGTGGCTTGCCATTTGCTTATCCAGCTCATTTTATAGATGAGGAAACTGAGGCAGAGTTAAGTGACTTGTCCAGGATCACACAGTATCTGAGGTCAGATTTAAATTCAGGAAAGTGAGTCTTCCTAACCCTAGGCCTGGCACTATCCACTGTGCCACCCTAGCTTGCTTTTCTGAATACCATCCATTAAAACTTCATTTTTTAGGAAGAAAAATATGCTAAGTATCTCATTTCACATTCCCAAAGAGGAAAGTAAATCCTTGTCTAAACACCAAAAGTGAGGCAAAGATTATGAAAAAAGCTTTGTGAAATCCTAAATGTCCAGCAACAAGGAGAAACATTATGGGATACAATAAAGCAATTAATATTGGCAAATATCAAGACTCTGTAGGACTCTGGAAAGACCTTTAGAAAATAATGTAGAATAAAAAAGAGGAAAAGGAAGGGAATAAGCATTTGTATACTGCCTACTATCGATCCTCACAGTAATCTTGTGAGGTAGATGCTGTTATCACCATTTTACAACTGAGGAAAATGAGGTAGCCAGAGGGCATGTACTTTGCTCAGTCACATAGCTAGTGAGTTTCTGAGGTCAGGTATGAATTCAGGTCTTCCTGACTCCAGGTCTAGTGCTCTATCTACTATTATCTCCCCCAACCAAAAAGAAAAAAAAGTATAACCAGAAGCACAAGAAGAAAATGAAATAGAATGAATGGACAAAAAAATACCTGATAGAAATAGAATGGAATTTAAACTATAATCTCATTTAATGGGGTCAATTTCATTTATTTAAAGATAAGCAGTTACAAAGCAATTTTAATAGATATTGTTGATGTTCAATATTATTTATAATAAAGCAATTTTAAAATTTAAACTTTTTTTATACCAACCAATGGAACACAATTTAGCTTCCATATGTAGCCTTCTTGGCTCCAGTTAGAATTTCATTCCAAATGTGTTATTGATCAGGATTCAATATTCCAACTAGCTTTTTTTTATTTCACAGACGATTTCACAGCCCTACCCTTTCCCCCTCACTCAGATTATAACTCTTCTAGATTTTAATTGATGAGCCAATCAATTAAATAAATTGGCTGTTGTTTTCAAGTGTGAAATGAAAGCACACATTTTGTGTCACCATATTAAGGAATAGATATAAAAATAGAACACATGAACACATTTAATGTTTTAGGTTAAGAAATAAAATCTTTTACTTTAAGCAAAAAGGTTGAAAAGTATTTTCATGCATCAATACTAATGAAAAAAAAATGTTTGATTTCTTGAAATTCTTCTTGTCAGACTCTTCAGTCCTCTCCTTGCCCATGTCAAGACTCTGTCATGCTAGGAGAATCATATTCAGATAACTCTAGTCCACCAGCAACAAATGAGATAATTCACATTAAGTGCTTTATATAAACCTTAAAGCATTAAATAAATGTGAGCTTTAATTATGTATTCACTATACATAAACCCTAATCCATTCCATCCAGTATAGTAATGAAAATAATAAAAGGAAATAAGTTATTTGGTTAAAATGGCATGAAATTCATATTGACAAGATATTTGTAAAGCTTATTAGTTGGCTGAATGTTGACAATGGGAAAATGTACTTTAGGGGTTCATTAGACACCTACAAAGTGCCAGGAATTGTGTGTCCAACATTGTGGATATAAAACAAAATAGTTACTGTCCTCAAGGAACTTACATTTGTTTGGGAGAGAACTACATTTACACAGATAAGTAAATGCAAAATACTGTATAGATAAAATGAAAATCCAAGCTTGAAACAGAACCAAAGTAATTTCTCTGCTTAAGTGGTAGCTTATTTATTGCCTTTATTATGGAGAGAATCACAAAAGAAGTTAGGAACCTCTGTCAGCTATGAAAGGGGGCAGCAATACTTGGTAATGAAACGAAAGTGCTTGAAGGAGGATTTAGAAGTAAATTAAGAACAGAGAGCTTAATTAAAATAGGTAATAGGGCATGCACACACCGCCCGTCACCCTTCTCAATATAATTCACTAAAATTACTAATAATACTGTCAAACAAGAGAGGAGAAAAGTCATAACATGGTAAGTGTACTGGAAAGTGCACTTGGAATATCAAAATGTAGCTTAATTTTAAAGCATTTAGCTTACACCTAAAAGATTTCAGTTAATTCTGACCATTTTGAGCTAACAATAGCCCTAACAAATACCAAATCAACTATTTCCAAATTTACCCAAACCATTAAAACTATCCTAGTATAGGTGATAGAATAGATATTCCAGGTGTGATAACAACATTATGAGAAGGGAAAAGTGAAAGACTAGTTTACAGCATATAAAAGCAAAGATTAACCCTTGTACCTTTTGCATAATGATTCAGCTAGTCAACATGGACAAAAAGAATTATGCCCGCCTCCTTGAAATTAAGTGAGCTACTGTAAGACAGTTCATTTGAACCAAATCTATGCAGCAAAATAGTGAGAAGATTTTATAATAGAAGTGAAAAACCTATCGGACTTAATGATAGTTGGTTATCCAAAATATGAATTTCAGTTCAACTTTAAGTTTAATACAATGCATTAAATACTATTTAAGCACAACTTAGACTTAAAAGTTAGTCAAACAGGGGGCAACTCTTTTTTTAAATTAAATTTTATTTTTTTAAAACATTTATTAATATTTATTTTTAACATGGTTACATGATTCATGCTCCTACTTTCCCCTTCACCCCCCCCCGCACTCCCCCCACCCATGGCCGATGCACATTTCCACTGGCTTTAACATGTGTCATTGATCAAGACCTATTTCCAAATCGTTGATAGTTGCATTGGCGTGGTAGTTTCAAGTCTACATCCCCAATCATGTCCGCCTCAACCCATGTGTTCAAGCAATTGTTTTTCTTCTGTGTTTCCTCTCCTGCAGTTCTTCCTCTGAATGTGGGTAGTGTTCTTTACCATAAATCCCTCAGAACTGTCCGGTGTTATTGCATTGCTGCTGGTACAGAAGTCATTACATTCAATTTTACCATAGTATATCAGTCTCTGTGTACAATGTTCTTCTGGCTCTGCTCCTTTTGCTCTGCATCAATTCCTGGAGGTCTTTCCAGTTCACATGGAATTCCTCCAGTTTATTATTCCTTTGAGCACAATAGTATTCCATCACCAGCATATACCATAATTTGTTCAGCCATTTCCCAATTGAAGGACATAACCTCCTTTTCCAGTTTTTTGCCACCACAAAAAGCGCAGCTATAAATATTTTCCTACAAGTCTGTTTATCTATTATCTCTTTGGGGTACAAACCCAACAATGGTATGGCTGGATCAGATCACAACTCCACCAGCAATGCATTAATGTCCCAATTTTGCCACATCCCCTCCAGCATTCATTACTCTCCTCTTCTTTCATTTTAGCCAATCTGCTAGGTGTGAGGTGATATCTCAGAGTTGTTTTGATTTGCATTTCTCTAATTATTAGAGATTTAGAACACTTTCTCATGTGCTTATTGATACTTTTGATTTCTTTACCTGAAAATTGCCTATTCATGTCTCTTGCCCATTTATCAATTGGGGAATGGCTTGATTTTTTATACAATTGATTTAACTCCTTGTATATTTGAGTAATTAGATCCCTGTCAGAGATTTTTGTTATAAAGATCTTTTCCCAATTTGTTGTTTCCCTTCTGATTTTGGCTACATTGTTTTTATTTGTTCAAAAGCTTTTTAGTTTAATATAATCAAAACCATTTAATTTACATTTTGTAATTTTCTCTAACTCTTGCTTGGTTTTAAAATTTTCCCTTTCCCATAGATCTGGGGGGACAACTCTTTTGACCCCATAGACAAACTCAATTAGAGGGTAATAATAAACCTAATTTTTCACTGTGGGTCTAAAAGCAGCCATCAATTAAGAAAGTGTTAAAGCTCAAACATATATTCACAATTTAATTTCATAAAATAATCTAAACCCCTAATATTATATTGGATGATTCCATTAAATTATAGAAGACATAATGCTAAAATCAGTGATAAGAATTATATTCTCACATAAACCTACATTAGTAAATGGATAACCCACTAACAATGAACAAAACTGTAATCATAAATGTTAACTAGTTTATTACTCCAATTATTGTTAATCCAACAAAGGCATGTGCCAATACAAGGCTAGATGAAAAAGAATAAAAGGAACTCGACAACCTAAAACCCTCCTGTTTACCAAAAGCATCACCTCTAGCATTACAAGTATTAGAGGCACTGCTGCAATATCCTGACCATGCCAAGGTAGTATAATCACTTATCTCCTAAATAGAGACTTGTATGAATGGCACAATGAGGGTTTAACTGTCCCTTTTTCTCAATCAATGAAACTGACTTACCCGTGCAGAGGCGGGTATAATAATATAAGACGAGAAGACCCCATGGAGCTTAAGATCCATAACTTAATCAAAAATAGCAATCAATACTTAAGGGATAAATCTGCAAGATAGTGTGATGGCTGGGTCTAGTTCACCTCAACTCAAAAAAGCAAGAAGAAGAAAGTACTGTTATGTTATGAGCACACTAGATCAAGAACCCATTAGCATCAGGTTATGAGCATTTTGCTCATTCGGTTTGGGTTGAAGTCAGTGGTCTCTGAGGCTCCTTCCAGCTTTTTTCTGTACTCTTAAAAAATCCAAGAGGAGGACTATCATCATTATTAGCCAAATCTAAGAGGTTAGAAAACAATGTAACTCACAGTACAGTGAGAATCACATAAATCTGGTTCCTGATATCAGAGAGCTTATGGTCTAAGACAGGCACAATTGCATATTTATATGCAGAGAATGTAGAGATCAGGACAAAAATAAACTGGTACCCTAATAGACAGGACTGTAAAATATCCATGTCACATAGGAGAAATGGAAGTATATTTGAGAGTAAAAGTATTGTTTTATTTCTCAAGAAGTAGGACGTAAATGTAATCAACAAAACCAACAATAAAAAAAAAATTAATTCATTATAGTTTGGAGCCAAGTAGATAGAGTGGTGAATGAATATTACATTTGATTTTTAAACCTTTACCTTCTGTCTTGGAATCAATACTGTGTATTGGCTCCAAGGTAAAGAGTAATAAGGGCTAGGCAATGGGAGCTAAGTGACTTGCCCAGAGTCACACAGCTAGGAAGTGTCTGAGGCCAGATTTGAACCAAGGATGTCCCAACTCCAGGACTGGCTCTCAATCCACTGAGCTGCCCCCCAATATTACATTTTTTTGTGAGGGAGGAGTCTATATCTAAAGTTTCCTTGGTGTGGGGAACTCCTAGTATTAAAAGTCCTATCTCTAATGCAAATAGGCAATTGTCAAGATTAGTGATGGCAAACCTATGGCATGTGTGCCAAAGATGGCTTGAAGGAACTGAGAGATTAAAACAGTTACCTACGGTCAACAGAGAAAGACATATATGAAAGAGACTTCCAAATGGAGATTATAAGATAGAGAGCTGGAGATCATCAGTTTATGTGATTATCCAAGGTTACATGAATAGTAACTGAAAGAATCTGTCTGGAAACCCAGGACCTCTGACTCCAAATATTGAATGTTAATTATGTCTCATTATCTTTTAGGGGAATGAGATTCTAGACTGATTTATATATTTAAGATTCCTAAACGAAGGAGGTCCCTGGAAGAGGGGTTGGGTCTGCTGCCTTCCTGCTCCCTTATAGAACACTTATTCTTTCAAAGTCTTTCTGCTTAAATGAACTCTGGGGAAAATTTCTTTCTCTGTGTCTAATTGAACCTGAGATAAATGCCTAGTGGTCTGAGAGACCTGTTTTATTTATTTTGGGGTGGGGGCGGGGATTTCATTTAATTAATTATTTTAGAATATTTGTCCTTGGTTACAAGATTCATGTTCTTTCCCTTCCCTCCTGCCCCACCTCCCATAGCCAACATGCAATTCCACCGGGTTTTACATGTGTCATTGATCAAGACCTATTTCCCTATTATTGATATTTGTACTAGGGTGATTGTTTAGAGTCTACATTCTCAATCATATCCCCATCAACCCATGTGATCAAGCAGTTGTTTTTCTTCTGAGTTTCTACTCTCACAGTTCTTTCTCTGGATGTGAATAGTGTTCTTTCTCATAAGTCCCTCAGAGTAGTTCTGAGTCATTATGTTGCTGCTAGTAGAGAAGTCCATTATATTCTATTGTGCTACTGTGTATCAGTCTTTGAGTATAATGTTCTCCAGGTTCTGCTCCTTTCACTTTGCATCAATTCCTGGAGGTCATTTCAGTTCACATGGAATTCCTCCAGTTCATTATTCCTTTGAGCACAATAGTATTCTATCACCAACAGATACCACAATTTGTTCAGCCATTTCCCCAATTGAAGGGCATCCCCTCATTTTCCAATTTTTTGCCAACACAAAGAGTGCAGCTATAAATATTTTTGTCAAGTCTTTTTCCCTATTATGAGAGATCTGTTTTAGATCATGACCCATACTTCCCATTTCCCCAAAGTTTAAAGGTCTATGACAAGGGAAAAAAGAAAAGTATAATCAAATAGGAAGACACAGGGCTAAAATCCCTGGAGTACAACCAAATCTTGCCAACAGTGAATGAAAAAGCAGAAGGGAAAACTGTTTCAACCTTATAGATGAGCTGGTTAGTTTTATAGGAAAAGGGAAGTTGGTAATAATGTTCAATTCTGAAATCTGGATACAAGAGGCCAAAGTTCACCTTTTTTCTCAATAAGATGATAGATTCAGAGCCATGGAATAAGATGATAGATTCAGAGCCCAAACTCTCATTTTATAGATGAGAAAACAAATATAGGGAGACCAAGTGATTTGCCCAAAGCCAAATATATTTTATTTTAAATTTATTTTAATTTTTTTCCAAATGCATGTAAAAATCTTAACATTCACAGATTTAAGTTTCAAATTCTTTCCTTCCCTTACATCCCCCTTCTTAGAAAAAGCAAAATTCACTTTAATTTTTTAAATGCCATACAATTCCTTTGGGAAGGGCTATCATTAAGGTATAAAATCAAAGAGAAATAGTGCATCACTATGCCAAATAGATTTAAATCAAAGCTCAGTGCCATTAAAAAATAATAATAATTTAGCCAGCAAAGGTTAGGCAATTAGGGTAGCTTGGAAGTATCTGAGGCTATATTTGAACCCAGGACCTCCTAACTCCAGGCCTGGTGTTTTATCCACTGTGCTACCTAACTGCCCCTTCACAGCCATTTTTTTATATCTGCTCTTGATGGTTGCATAAATTGAAGCTATGTGGATTAGGCAAAGATTCCAGAAGAAGCTTTTCCAGAGTTTCCCTTCATCTCATCCCAGGATCAGCACAGACCTAATTTGCTCACAGCTAGAGGCTATTCTTCTAATGGTAGGCTTTTCTCCCCTTAAAATATGTGAGTTGTTCCTAGAATTGATCTAGCTGGATTGCCTTCAGGAAGTTGCTAAGCTCCTTTAATGGCATAACAAGCTTCCCATGGAAACAAAGGCCCATCTTTTTAAAAGCAACATTCCATTGACTAGACCTAGAATATTTTAAAAATGTTTATTATTATTATTATTTTAAACCCTTACCTTCCATCTTAGAATCAATACTGTGTATTGGCTCTGTAAGAAGGGAAATTGGGAATTATTATGGTTGGACTGGATATTAAAGTTTGGTCGCCAGAAATCGATTACTCGATTTCAAAATAAAAGAGACCCAAGTCAGGATGACTTTTATGGTGGTTTATTTACACTTAGGAAGGTTGAAGGTAGGGAAAATGAGAGAGAGAAACTCTGGCCTGGACTACAGGCCTGAACCAGGGAGGCTTAGAGGCCCCAGTAGAGGGGGCACAGAGGTTAATTAAACAAGGCTTCTAGCCACAAGGCCTCCTCTAAGAAGAGAGGCCTCCTTGAGGCTAGGGCCTCCAGAAATACGAAGGGAAGAGAAAGAGAGTCAGCCTAACTTACCCACGTGACAATTCAAAGGGAAGCAGTCTGTCTCACCCGAGCTCCTTCAACACCAAGTTCAAAGAGCCAAAAGCCCTCGCCTAGGAAGTTACCATCGAATTTAAAAGATGGCAGCTTTTGTCACTTCCTGCGTCCACCTCCAGTTTCACGTGGACAAATGGCAGCCTCAACACTGTTTTGGACTGCCCAGGGGGCAGTCACTTGTTTTTGGTTTGTCACTTACTATCACATGAGGGTCACAGACCACTCCCCCCCCCCCCACTTAATTCTAAGTTGGGTGGGGTGACATTATTCCTGGTGGCTAAAGTCTAAAGAATGAATGAGGGTGAATTAATTCTATTTACACAGCTCCAAGGCAGAAGAGTTGTTAGGGCTAGGCAATGGGGGTTAAGTGACTTGCCCAGGGTCACACAACATGGAAGTATATGAGACCAGATTTGAACTCAGGACCTCCCATCTCTAGGCCTGGCTCTCAATCCACTGAGCCACCTGCTGCCCCTAGACACAGAATATAACAATTTCCAAAGGATAAATGAATATTGCACCAGGACAATGAAGAGGCATGAACAGGCTACATGAATTACTTTGACACAGAATAAGAGTAAAAAGTATCATTAAAGAATGTATGGAGGGAGAAGTAGATGGGACTGCTCCCATGGCAAGTGCAAAGGCTGATAGATGGAAAATCAACATGTTCCACTGGCACCCTTGGGGCGGTTGGGTGGACTTCCCATGTAGAATTTATGGGAGAACATGGGCATGAGTCACTCAGTGCTTGCATAATGCCTGGCACATAGTAGGTGCTTAATAAATGTGTATTTAACTAACAATGAATTGTCTGAATTATATACATACATTAAAAATGAGAAAGTTTTTTAGGTTGTTAAATCTAGTGAAATCAGGTTTTCTAAACAATTCTTGATATCCTTTTAGGAAAGAGAAACATGTATCTCTGATAGCTGGGCCACTAGAATAATAAATTCAAACTTTGAAAAACAAATACAAAGAAGTAAAATTTAGCCTTTTGATGAAATAAAATGCTAATGAAATAGAACAAATATGACTATAACCAGATTATGACTGACATAAGGACATTTAGACATTAAAATGATCTTAATCTAAGTGCATCAAATGTTAATTTGTCAGTATTTCTTAAAGCTGGAGTCATGAGGAAGGAAGTTTGGAGAGGGGTTGTGACACAGACTGGCTTCAGCTGTCATAACAGCTGTTTGCCTTGTTAAGATGGCTCATTGGAATACTACATGTGTTAGGGTTAGGGTTAAATAAAATAATTATTGGAATAACTGTCCTTCATATAGTCTTTAAGGTTTGCAACGCACTTTGTATCCACGATCTTATTTGTGTTCATAGCATCACTTTGTGATATCAAAAAAAGGAAATAAAAATAAGTATCCATTGATTGAGATGTATATAAATGTGATTTATATATAAATACAAAATTTATATATAAATGCAAAATACAATGCAATAATATACAGTTACATGTACATGTAACATTATTGCATTGTAACAAACAAAATGTATTAGGGATTGTTTTAGAAAACTGATAAGGAAACACACCTAGCTTTTCTCAGTAGAGATAAAGTCTACAAGATGGAATGACAGATACTCAGTATGCACCATCAGATAACACTGGTGTGTCAGCTGACATTGCATAAGTTTATCTCGTTGTTAGAAAAGGTACAGAGATTGAGGAGAATAGGGTGGTTAAAAGAAAATGACTGCTAAAAGAACAAAAGGCCACAATTAAACTTTTTTTAAATGGCTCAAAAAAAAATAAAAACAAAACAAAACAAATAATAAATGGTTCATTACCTACATTCTCTCCACCTCAGCTATTTATTTTATTCCCTTCTAATTCAGCCAAGGAGTAACATCATCTGGTTTCTAGCATCTCAGCCTAGAACTAGATCATTTAAGGAATGGATTAACCAAAAAAAAAGATGGTATTAGCCTTCAAGGCTCATCTCAATTCCCTTCTTCTTTTCTAACATCAGCACTAACTATAGTGACTTTCCCTTTCCTGATCTCTAAAAGCTCTTATCTCTTAGAGAATATATTTAGTACTGATTTTTATACTGTTTAATATTATTCCCTAATTTTTTTCATTTAAGTAAAACATCTCAGAGGCAGCTAGGTGGTACAATGGATAGAGTACTAGCCTGGTGTCAGAAGATTTGAGTTCAAATCCAGCTCAGACACTTACTAGCTCTGTGACCATAGGCAAGTCACTGAATCCTGTTTGCCTCAGTTTCCTCATCTGTAAAATGACCTGGAGAAGGAAACGGCAAACGATTTTAGTAATGTCCAAAAAGCCCAAAGAGGAAGCATAGAGTCAGATATGACTGAAAAAGATTAAACAAAACTGAACAAAAACTTCAAACATCTCAACCAGATTGTAAACTCCTTGAGGGCAATGACCCAGCCATAGACTCGTTTTTTCATCATTCTTTCATTGCCTGCTCTAATTGAATTATTGAGTTTCTCAGAAGAAAGATGTGATCACCGTTCTCATCTTTTCAACAGCATGGAAATCCTCCTGGATATTTTATTTTGGTAGAAGGATTATGAGTGAGCAAGAAGACTTCAGAGGAATCTGAGAATAAAAATATTTGAGAAGTCACAGTTCATCACAGTGTGAGAAAGCTGTGGAAAGAAGAGAAGTGGGAGCATGTGATGATTAAAGGACTTAATCATGTTCTTATGTTCTCACTAGCTGTTTCCAACCTTAAAATATTTCTCTCTGATCTTGACTCACTAACAACTGGGGCCCCTATGGAAGCTAGGTAGAGCAACTCATTTACATTTATGGGAAAAGGGACCTTTATCTAAGAAGGGAACATGGGGAAAACACTGGAGGTTCATAAAATCAGTTAATGGAATATATTCCCATTAAAAGGGAAATATTAACCAGGAAACAATGGTAAGAACAAGGAAGTATGCAAGGCAACTACCTTCCCTGGGTCACAGAATCATAGAGCTAGAATAGAAAGGGATCTTAGAGACCAACTGCTTCATTTTACAGAAGAATAAACTGAGATCCACAGAGGACAAGTGGCTTATGATGACCTCCCTCACTGCTAAGTGTTAGAGCAGGCTAACTCTGCATATGAATATGTGTGTGTGTGTGTGTGTGTGTGTGTGTGTGTGTGTGTGTGTGTGTGTGTGTGTGTATGTGTGGGTGTAGAGGCTGGTATGAGATGATTAGAACTGGAACAGTTTTCTTCTTCTTTTTAATTAAAGGAAGTCAGATGAGTGTAACAAAGAGAATATGTAGTAAGAAGACTTGGGATCCAGGACAAATCTGAGGTTCTTATGACAAATAATACTATTCACATCTAGAGAAAGAACTGTGAGAGTAGAAATCCAGAAGAAAACATATGACTGATCGCTTTGTATAGGTATGTGATCTGGGGTTTTGGTTTTAAAAGATTACACTAAATACAAAAAATGAATAATATGGAAATGGGTTTTGAGTGATAATATATGTATAACCCAGTGGAATTGCTTGTCAGCTCCTGGAGTAGGGAGGGAACAGGGGAGGGAGAGAACATAAATCATGGAACTATGGAAAAAATGAAAAAAAATAGAAAATGTTTAAAAAAAGACTTGGGACTTGATACCAGCTTAACTGAACAAACTTAGATTACCTTTTAGGTCCCTTCCTAACTCCCTCTGCCAGAAAGGTCAAGGATTTCTTAATGTCTTTTTTTTTTTTAAGTCTTTCTTATTTGTGACCCTGAAGGAGGCTGCTGAGCCCTTCGTTTTCATGGTAGTCCATCTAATTCACTTTTTGATCCTTGGAGTCTTACCTTTTCATTATTCTCTGGAAATCTGTGTCATAAGGGAAAATCTTCATTTCTTTTGAGAGAAATCCCTCATAAACTTTAGAAAAAGAAAGATAAAAAAGAAAGGAGGTTGGACATGTTTTTCTTTTAATTGACTTAGTAAATTTGAGTGTTTGGATTTGCTTCTTTTT
The DNA here is from genome assembly GCF_016433145.1 of Gracilinanus agilis. Lineage (NCBI taxonomy): Eukaryota > Metazoa > Chordata > Mammalia > Didelphimorphia > Didelphidae > Gracilinanus > Gracilinanus agilis. The sequence goes on along the minus strand of NC_058130.1, from coordinate 135,929,138 downwards.
CTTTTTTTTTTTTAATCTTCTTTTAAAAAGGGCCCTGAAAAAAAACACAACTATCATTATGTCAATATGCCTTTAATTTTTTTCTAATTATAAAGGAGAAAACTGAGGAATGTAGAGACAAACCTGGCTGGATTAACTGATCTAGAGGCCTCTCTGAAGCTGTAGGGTAAGTTTATTCCATCATTCTGTGTTTCTAGAAGTTTCTGATATTTTGGACTGAATATACGTTGGGCCTCCCAAGCTGACACAGGTATGTTTGATCAGGATTTGGCTTGATGACATTCAGGAAAGACCCTTGGCCCTGGATGGAATGGGGCCATGAGCTAGTAATTCTAGGAAGTAGCAGAGTCACACTGCATGGAAAATGTCAGGACAATGACCATTTGTCATGAAATCCCTCGAAAAGCATTTTCCCCAAATTAAAGTCCAGTAAGGCTGTTGATAGCCCAATATTTTCAGTTTTGAATAGAATTTGGAGGACTCTTGAACAATGCAAATTTATGTACAATTAAATTGTACAATATGCATTTATCAAGTGCTCCCTATGGACTAGACACTGTATTAGGCTGGGAATAGAAAAGAAAAATAAATTAGTCCTTATCCCCCAAAGAGTTCAGACTCTTCTAAGTGAAACAGGTCTGTCTACGGACCAGCCCTTTGGGTTGACTGGACCAGGCACTACTATAGCAATATAATGCGTCATTATCTAATGAACAAATTGACCAGTTTTTTGTTTTTGTTTTGTTTTGTTTTTTAATGCTAAGTACCTAAAGAGACAGTGTAGGGGCAGGTAGGTGGCTCAGTGGATAAAGAGCCAGGTCTGCAGACAGGAGGTCCGGGGTTCAAATCTGAACTCAGATACTTTCTAGTTGTGTGACTCTGGGCAAGTCACTTAACCCCAATTGACTAGCCCTTATCTCTCTTCTGCCTTAGAGCTTAAAAAGTAAGAGTTTGTTGTTGTTTTTAAAGAGAGATAGTTTAGTCCAAGGTGGTGGATAAAGTGTTCAGATTGTAGTTTGCACTACAGTAGTTCCAAATTGTAGTCCAGAAGACTTGAGTTCAATTTCTGCCTTCCAGGGTTATTATATATCAGTGATTCCCAAAGTGGGTGCCACCACCCCCTGGTGGGTGCTGCAGCGATCCAGGGAGGCGATGATGGCCACAGGTGCATTTATCTTTCCTATTAATTGCTATTAAAATTTAAAAAATTAATTTCCAGGGGCGCTAAGTAATATTTTTTCTGGAAAGGGGGTGGTAGGCCAAAAAAGTTTGGGAACCACTGCTTTATATATATATATAACCATAGACAAGTCATTTAATCTCTGAGTCTCCGTTCCTCATAGATAAAATGAAGATGATACTCCTGCTGTACCTACTTCCCAGGGTTCTCATGAAAATTAAATCATTAGATCGCTAAATCTAGTGATTAGAATCATAACAATCATTGGATCATATTTGTAAAATATTTGCAAACCAAAAAGCCTGGTAACAAATGCCACAGTCCTTATTTTTAGCATGATGGAAATGCCTTCTGCCCTGATTGGAACAGTCTTTCTGGGTGAGAGTTATCATTCCCTCTGTGGAAAAGTGGGAAGAGCTTTTACCCTTTTCTCCCAAGTCTTCCCATGCCCCCTTTGAGCAGATTAGCATGGTATTTGAGTGTGCTGGCTTAAATTAAACACATGAGAAACTGGAGAAACTCCCTCCTCTCAGAATGATCATGTGTATAACTCAGCTATTTACACTTCATAACCTCCCCGAGGGCAGGGATAGCTTTCTTTTTCGTAGCTTTGTCTGCAGTACCCAGCACAGTGCTTGGCACACAGTAGGGGTCCCATAGAAGATTACCGAATTAGATTGGAGGTGGACAAGCCATCGTGTGGAGGAAGGCACGGTCGATTGCAGCTTTTAGTTGACTGTCTTAGGAGCAGTGTTCCAGGCAGGTACAAATGACCTTCTGCACAAATCCATCCAAAGAGGAGGCATTGGCTAGGGTCAAAAGAGTGCCGGCAGGGAGCATCTTTCCAGTGGCAATGCTTGAGACCTCCCCTGGCGACAGCACCCGGTCCCATACAGCCAGGCCTGCCAGGCTTCCCACGAAGGCTTCCGAGCTGTCGAATCCTCCCCCCATCGCATCCTGCTCCTGTCCCAGCACCAGACTTCCTCCAGGAGGGATTTCGTAGCCCTCCCTGAACCTGGAGCCAGTGGCCACTAGCCTTCGATCCACGTAGAACCAGTATTTCCCGTGGACGGAAGACCATATCACACACATATGGTGCCACCTGCTGTCTAGAAGCATTTCCACCGGCAGCTCCCGGAAGGCAGGGTCTCCTATCACAAAGTGGATAGAGCCGTAGACCAGAGAGTCCCTGCCGTGCAGCACCAGCTTGTTGTCGTTTTCCTCGGTGGCATAGGAGACAAGGGTACCCAAGTAGCCGGTGGCCGTGCGGACCCAGGTACAGAGAGAAAGTTCCCGGAGCCCGGTAAGGAAACCAGGGCTGAAGGTGACCACGTTCTCGGTAGAAGCGTTGGGGAAAACAAGCATGGATCCTACATTGCAAACTGAAGATGGAGAATGGAAATATTGCATCAGGACTTGGAGTAAATTAGTCTCTCTCTCCCCTCCTCAATAGATCATCCCGGAATTAAACTGTTTTCCTAATTTGGGCTTTCAAGGCCTTTCCTGGTCTGGTTTTACTTTTCTTTCTTTAAAAAAAAAAAAAAAAAAAACAAAAAAAAACAACTCTTCCTTCTATCTGAGCATCATCATTTCTAAGAATGGCAAGGGTCAGGCCATCCCGGTTAAGTGATTAGCCCACCCTTACACAGCTGGGAAGTGTCTGAGGCCAGATTTGAACCCAGGTTCTCTTGACTCCTGGGATGTACATAGATGAGGAAAAAGAGAGGTATAAAGTGACTTGGCCAGGGTAATAACCCATGGCTGGTTCTTATCAGGGACAATATTCAAATTCAAGTGCTTTTTTTTTTAACATTATTTTATTTTATTTTTAATTTTTCAATTAATTAATTCATTAAGAATAGTTTTCCATGGTTATAGGATTCATGTCATTTCCCTCCTCTCCTCCTCGCCTCCCCGCCCCCCCCCCCGCCAGTCAAAGAGCAATTCCAAACCCAAGTGCTTTAATGCTGAGTCGTGGTCTCTTTTCACTACATTATGCTGCCTTTCTGGTTTGTTTTGGTTCAGAATCATGTTTTTATGTGCTTAAAAATCTGACTTTACTGATACAGACAGACAATCATTTGTAAACTTCAAGTCTTAGAGAGTTGGCTGGGACACTGTGATTTGTTCCTGATCACACAGCTAGCAAGTGTCAGAGATATCACCAGAATCCAGTTTTTAATGACTGTAAGAACAACTCTCTATTCTGAACCATGTTGCCTTTCACTGGCTCTCTCATTATATCATTATTATTTTTTAACCTTTACCTTCTGCCTTACTATCAATTCTAAGACAAGAACAGCAAGGGCTAGGGCCTAGGCAATTGGGGTTAAGTGACTTGCTCTGGGTCATACGGCTAGGAAGTGTCTGAAGTCAGATTTGAACCTAGATCCTCCTGATTCCAGGTCTGGCACTCTATTCACTGAGCTACCTAGCTCCCCCTCTCTTATTTTATTCTAACTTGTATTGTGCTTATTTCTTTGGTATGTCTTTGCCTCTATTAGAGGGTGTTTCTATTGTGCTACTTTTTACTTTTGTGTCCTTAGCACAGGGCCCTGCACAGAATAAGCATTTCATAAATATTTGTTCAATTCCATTTCAGTTGTTCTTTCCTGTAACTGGTCAGGACTCTCTCATGGGGCAGCAGAATTTCTTGGAGGTAACATCCAAAGGTACTAGAAGTCCAACCACATTATGGAAGCATCACCAGAAGCATTTATATACCGTCACTGCGCCTCTTCCAGGAGAGGTTTAGCAGGAAAAGGTGAAGCAATAGGCTTCTGACTCAGATACCTGCCATATCAAACTGACCAGGGAGACCAGAATGGCTGAAAATTCCAGCTGACAATATACGTTATCTTGGAGGAGCAGGGGGCATTGGTGCAAAGTATGTCTTTGTCCCCACACTCCCATTTTCTTCTTCAACCTTACCCACATTCCATTGTTTGAAAGGGCTAGTAGGGAGTAAGGGAATCCTATTATTACTAAAGAGATTAGAAATAATAGGTCATGGGGGGCAGCTAGATGGCTCAGTGGATGGAGAGCCAGGCCTAGAGATAGAAGGTCTTAGGTTCAAATCTGGCCTCAGAACTTCCTAGAGAAAGTCACTTAACCCCCATTGTCTAGCCCTTACCATTCTTCTGCCAAAGAACCAATACACAGTATTGATTCTAAGATGGAAGGTAAGGATTCAAAAAAATAAAACAACAAGCCAAAACTCCAAGCTGTTTCTAAGAGCTTCAAGGGTTTCCAGGGAAATTGAATACATTCACATTTGAAGAATATCTATATCAACTTCTGCCCAGCAGGAAACTGAGAGGCAGAGAAAAAACCCTGGCAAAAATAAAGAGGGCATCTGTGGGCAACAATACCTAAAGAGTTCCATACTACTTAGAAGTAAGGAAACTGTGGTCTGATTTTGAGGATGTGGTTACAAACAAGCAGTTTTAAATGCTGGTCACCAGTTTTCTGTGGGCAGGAAGAAGGCTTGCATTGTATGGAAAGAGAATCATGTCCCAGCTGCCAAAGACAGGAATCCTATCATTGACTAGGAGGCTCCTCTATGAAGTTTGGTGAGACATAAAAGACATGGACCCGAATCTGGGAAGTGGTTTAAAGTGACACCTCTGTAGGCACACTCGAACACCCAATTTAATGTCCATTCCAAAGCATGTCCTAAGTACAATGGGCTGCGGTAGGCACGAAGATACAAAGACAACACGAGACACAATCCCTGTCCTCAAGGAGCTTATCTTCTCCTTCAGAGAAACAACATGTAAACAGATCAGTGTGTGCATGTACATGCATATATATAACACACATAACATATAATATATGTTTTAAAACACACATCCACATATATGTGTGTATATATTATATATATCTTTATATGCAATAGATAATCATTCAGAAGAGAGGAAGAGAGAACCACAATGGAGGAGATGAAGATGCTCTCAGTCTGCCCTTTCATCTTTCCTGGAATCAAGTGCCCTGTCCACTCTATTGATGCTTCTCATCAGTGTTGGCTCATGAGCTGAGCCCTGAAGCAACTCTTAATATACCTGAGAAAAAGAGAATGAATATGGTTACTTACTTTCTGCTGTCTTTTGGGAAGCCTGGGATTGCTGTGGCTCCTTCAGACTCTCATCTGCCCTGGAAAGTGTTTGTCTGCCAGATTGTACTTTTGGTCTCTTCTCTCCCAGGGGAGATCTTCTCAAATTCTGAAACAATTTCTGGGTTTCTGTTTGGGTTCCTAACTCCAGCCTGTCCTGCTCGAGTTTTTTCCTGTGTTTGTGCTTAGCATGAAGTATCTGCTGGCTTGGCTGCTTCTTTTCCTTTAGAGGCTGAAGCAGGAGGGGAACAGTGGTGACTGAGCTTGGGGAGAAGGCTGCACGTTGCAAGGCTGCCTGTAGCTGCTCTTCTACCACCTTCAGTCTGGCCCCCTGGCCGTGAATCATTTTCTGGAGTTTCTCGATTTCTGTCTGCATGTGAATTTGACTAGCCTGAAGGGCACTAATATCCTGTGTGATGGTTCCAGTAAGGTTGGCAAGACGTGTGTTCTGCTCCTTCTGTTCCTTCTTCTCCTGGGAGCTCTGCTTATTCTTTTCACTTAAAGATCTTTCAAAGGCCAGAAGCTTAGAGTCCACCTTCCTAGATCTTCTCTGAAACTTCTTTACCCAGGTCTTCAAGTGGTTCAGATCCATTTGCATTGCTGCCTGAGACTCATTGACAGACAAACCCATGATGTGATACTCATCTGTCAGGTTCTGGAATCTGGTGTTGATGTTATAAGAAACATTGTAGTTTTCTGCAATCCCCTGGAGACGTATAAGGGTCACCTCTTGGAATCGCCGAAACTGCAAACAACAAACATAACTCTTACCTACTTATGGTATTAGGAGAGTGGACCACATTGTTGAAGAGTCCAGTGGACATCCACGTCTTCAAAGAAAATCTTTCGCCTGGGACAGTTTGTGATGTTGTCTGTTGTTCTTACACTTTCACCCAATCAACAGTCACCCAACGGTGATTGAAATGTTCATCCCCTTTAACCTAAATAGAGCCTATGGGGCTAGATGCCATAAAGGAGATAGAAAACAGAAAGAAATGTCCTGTATATACCAAAATATTCATAGAAACACTTTTTATGGAAGCAAATAACTGGAAACAGATTAGATTCCCATCAATTGGGGGATGATTGAACACATTCTGGTATATGAAAGTAACAGAATATTACTGTTTCATAAGAAATGCTACAGCTATGAAGAATTCAGAGAGGCATGGGAGGACACATAAACTGATGCAAAATGAAGTCAATAGAACAAAGAAAACATATACAAGTGACTGCTATAATGGAAATGTAAAGAATAAAACTGGAAACAATTGTAATTACCAAGCTTGTACCTGAAGAAAAAAGTGAGGAAAAAATGTACCTCCTCTATTTACCCACTGTGGATAGGTAACATTGCACATATTGTCATGTTCAGTGTGTTGGTAAGTTTTATTGAATTTTTCTTTTTTCTTTTTTGTTACAAGCTTTGGCTCTCTGGGTATAGGAGAGAGAGAAGAAACAACTGAAAATTAAAAAAAAAAAAAAGAATCAAGGCTTCCTCCTCCCCTCCCCCCCACCACCACAGTGAACTATACATATATATAT
>NC_058130.1:135895858-135921989 GCF_016433145.1 Gracilinanus agilis | reverse complement strand
AAGAAAGAAAGAAAGAAAGAAAGAAAGAAAGAAAGAAAGAAGGAAAGAAAGAAAGAAAGAAAGGGAGGGAGGAAAGGAAGGAGAAAGGAAGGGAAAAAAACCCTAATAGGGTCGCAAAGAGTTGGATGCAACTGAATTTCAATGTCTGAATGTCGTATGCAAAAGGAAAATAATCTGGCAGTGGATTTATGGATGAGTTAGAGATAAAGTTTAGAGGCTTCCCTGAGGAAGCCATTTGCAATAAGCCGTTGAGGTAAGTGATAATGAAAGCCTGTGGTAAGGTGGTTGTAGAAGCAATAGAGACTAGGAAACAGATGGAAAGATATAGCAAAAATAGAATCGACAGGACTTGGTAACTGATTATGATATGAAAGGAATCCTGAGGGCTGCTACACAGGTTTGTGGTCTGATGAGGCAGATTTAAAAGGCCCCAAGTTTGTAGTAAATCTGCGCTTGAAAATGTGGTTATGAAATACATACTGACTCGTGGTTATGCCTGGAGCTAGAGATTGGAAACTCCTTAATGTGCATTGGGGGTTTGGACCCCAGCCTTCTGCTAGGAAAGGTCTCTCTGTCCTGAGTGGCTTCCCGGAGTTGCCTGTACTCTCAAGATACTAACAATGGGATGCAAAGAAGTGCAAAGGAGAGGGCTAACCACAGATTTTTATGAGATCAATCCATTGCAGTCTTTAACAGAATAAAAAGACATGAATCCATAAAGGTGCCAGTTGAATCCCTCTGAAGTGAGGCAGGGCATGGGATAAAGAGGAACATCAGTTCTTTTGTATTAACACTCCAGCAATCTGAACAATCACCCTTCATAATAAGTCTTAAAGCCTGTCCCTTTAGCTTTTGCTTTTCAGGTTCCCTTTGGAAAACTTGAGTTTGTGGAATGAAACTGCAGATATTTCTACTACCAGTTGCCATTCCTGCATGGGGGAGGGGAAAGGGGGAGAGAAAAGTGATGGAGTCAAACTATATCCCTACTTTTCATGAATCCCTTTTCCTCTCCCTCAAGAGATCCTTAAAAATTCTACTGAGGGTAGGTTGTGGGGTGAGAAGTGGGAAGGAAACTACACTTTCTAGCCCTGACCTTAGTTTCCTTTTTTCTCCCTCTCACTGTGGCTAGGCCAAGCCTTACTAGAAGCACTGTTACAAGAGATAAGAAGAGGAAAAAGTCAAAGATAACATCAAAGTTTCAAATACTAAAGACCCAGTCTTTCACATTTGAAATCTTGGCATTTTTTATTAAACTGCAACTCAAATGGCCCTTCCTTCATGAATCTTTCCTTGATCCCCTTAACTGGTAATGATCTTTTCCCTTTTAGATTTCACAAATCTTTGGTCTATACTACTCTTAAGTAACTACCACCTGTTCCTTGATATTATAGTGGATCATATCCCTCCGGTAGATTGCAAGCCTCAGGAAGGGAGAGAGAATGATATCTAATCTTTGTAACTATTTATCTATATCAGTGATTCCCAAAGTGGGCGCCACCGCTCCCTGGTGGGTGCTGCAGCAATCCAGGGAGCAGTGATGGCCACAGGTGCATTTATCTTTCCTATTAATTGCTATTAAAATTTAAAAAAATTTAATTTCCAGGGGGCTAAGTAATATTTTTTCTGGAAAGGGGGCAGTAGGCCAAAAAAGTTTGGGAACCACTGATCTATGGGTTATATCCCTCTAGTTACTAGTCTAGTAGATTATAAACTTCAGGGGGGCAGGGACTGTAGCTTCTGATCTTTCTATCTCTGTATCTGGGTTATATCCCTCTAGTAGATTACAAACTTCAGGAGGACAGGGATTGTGGCTTCTGATCTTTCTAGCTCTTTGTCTATGGGTTATATCCCTCTAATAGATTATAAACTTCAGGAGGGCAGGGATTGTAGCTTCTGATCTTTGTATTTATTCTTCATCCCAGCCCAGTGCTCTGCTTCCATTGGGTGCTTGATAAAAGTTTTCTGACTTGAACTTAAAAATGAAAAGGGGGCAGCTGGGTAGCTCAGTGGAGTGAGAGTCAGGCCTAGAGACAGGAGGTCCTAAGTTCAAACCCGGCCTCAGCCACTTCCCAGCTGTGTGACCCTGGGCAAGTCACTTGACCCCCATTGCCCACCCTTACCACTCTTCCACCTATGAGACAATACACTGAAGTACAAGGGTTTAAAAAAAAATGAAAAAAACAGTCGGGCCAGGAAAGCACATAAAACAGAGCCTACTGAAAAGGCTGCGTTCTGTATCTAGTTCATCACAAGAACAAAGAGAGAACATTTTACTTTCTTGGGCTTCCAAGAGGACTTATCTTTTTCTGGGACTGATACTAAAGTCACATCCTAGGCTCAAATGGAAGGGCAGTTCCAAAATGACAAGAGGATGAAGGGCAGTAATGATTTTTAAAATGATAATAAAAATGATGATAGTGATGATGATAATAATAATGTTAATACCATACTGTATTCATCCAGGAGCCAGCCCTAAAGAGCCTTTAAGTTTTTTGAATGCCAAATAGCTGTCAAAAGCTCTTGCTTACTGGGGAGTGCTTGTTATCCTAGCAAGTCACTCCACAGCTCTCACCACCTTCTGGCTCTCAGCTGACAATTGTGTGTAAATATTTTCAGTAAATTAGGAACAGCAATACCCTGACAGCATGAAAATTATCATCTGGCAACAGAAAGAGACAAAACTGTGGTGCTGGAGTTGGAGTCAAAGAACTGGGTTAAAACTGGGTTAAAATACTGGATCATATTTACTGTATGCATTTGACTGAGACCATTAATCCCCTTCAGCCTCAGTTTCCTCATCTATATAGTGAACTGGTTATATGAAACAGCCTCTAAGGTCCAGGTTTAAACCTATACAATTAAACCTTTCTCCAATGCCTGTGAAAGGTGCAAGAGGAAGCCACATAACTCTGCATACTAGCACCACTAAAAATTTCTTATCTTGGGGATTTCTAAACTTTTTTTGTAATAAAGACTCTCTTTGAAGGTTTGGCAAATACTATAGACCCCTTCTGAGAATCATATTTTTAACTGCATGAAATAAAGTACACAGGATGGGAAAGGAAACCAGTCATATTGAACTAAAAGATTTAATTTTTTTCTCATTCAAGTTCATAGACTCCCTGAAATTAATCGATGGAATCCACAATCCCTTGTGGTATCATAGATTTAAGAACCTCAAAGACTGTTGTCCAAACCCGTCTTTTTTTAGATGAGGAAAGTGAAAGCTAGAGGGGGTTCAGTAATTTGTCAAAGGTCCTATAGGTATTGAGGAACAGAAATGATTCTTTGACACCAGGTCCAGTGTTCTTTCTGTTTGCCTGTTGGAGAACATAAACTCCTTGAGGGCTGGGAATTTATTATATTTTTCTCTTTGTATTCCTAATCATAGGTCTCACAATTTGCAAATCCCTACTGAACAATCTTTGGGTTGGATTAGATTTTGGATAGAAACAAATAGATTTAGCACAAAAACCATAATCTCCTGCAGATAGCATTCTTTTATATTGTAATATACAAAGTGACATCCATAATGATGATCTTGAGATGTCAAGAAATGACAAAAGCTATAGGCAGAAACCTGTAGAAAAAGATGTGGGCCAGTCATACAATCAGATCAGAGGATAACAGATAGATAACCCAAAGGTTCCCAAGCTTTCTAAATTCACTGGAAAGTTAGTGTCTCAATAATTTTTATGGTGCCCAAAGACCAAAAGAAATGCCCAATGGTTCTATTTATTAAGCAATATTGTACAAACAACTCAAGAAATATTTATGTCCTGACAATGTAGTTGCCATGTAAAAAAACACAAATGGAAAGAAAAAAGAATATTTTTATTTCGTTCTTCAGTAATTTCAATTATGTTTGACTCTTCATCATCCCATTTGGGGTTTTCTTGTGCAAAGATACTATAGTGGCTTGCCATTTCTTTCTCCAGATCATTTTACAAGTAAGGAAACTGAGGCAACAAATAAGTTGCCTAGGACCAAAAAATTAGGAGAGAGTGCTAGACCTGGAGTCAGGAAGACTCAAGTTCAAATCCAGCCTCAGACACTTACTAGCTCTGTGAACCTGAGAAAGTCACTTAATCTCTGCCTTAGTTTCCTCAACTATAAAATGAGGATAATAGCTCCTATATCATTGGGTTGTTAGAAGGATCAAATGAGATAATATTTGTAAAGTACTTGGCACTTAATAGGAGCTTAATACTTACAAAAGATAACTATAGGTAGGTAGGTTAAAAACCTGCCCTGTAGGAAAGAGTACCCACAAATATTTAATCATTGATCCACTGAGGCATGCAAGCATTAAAGCAAGCATAAGAAGGGAATGTGTTAGATACATTTACTTTCTTGATACATTTAGTTTTTACCCAGTAGACATATTGCAACAACCTTTCCTCAAAGTACTTTAACTGAAAACAATTCATCAAAATTGCTTGGTTTGTGTTTGTGACTGATAGTTCATGTCATATTCTACTCATAAGTTTCCCCTTATTAATCAGATCATTAGCATTTTAATTTGAGAAGCATTGGCACACCATTTTAGGAGGAACATTGATATGCTGGAAGATATCCACAGTAGATTGACCAGGATAATGAAGAATTCCTGGCAAAGACTGGTTGAAGGAATCAGGAACTGATATCTATACTTTGGAAAAGGTCTGGGAGGCAGGGAGGGAACTCCAGAAAGATGTCTTCAAGTATTTGAAAGTGTCTCTTGTGGAAGGGTGATTAGATTTGTTCTTGGCTGAGAGAACAGACAGAAGATTGTCTAGCCTTTACTACTCTTCTACCTTGGAACCAATATAGAATTAATTCTCTTTTTTCCTTTTGTTTTAGGCAATGGGGGTTAAGAGACTTGCCCAAGGTCACACAGCTGGGAAGTATCTAAGGCTGGATTTGAACCTAGGACTTCCTGTCTCTAGGCTTGGCTCTCAATTCACTGAGCTACCCAGCTGCCCCCTACAGAATTAATTCTAAGACAGAAGTTAAGTGTTTAAAAAGAAACAATCAGGTGCTGGCTAAGAAATAGAGTGATGGATCAGTGGAATAGATTAGCTACTTAATAAATAGTAGCAAATGACCATAGTTATTTGATAAAGCCAAAGATCCAAGCTATTGGGCCAAGAAATCATTATATGACAAAAATTGCTGAGAAAACTAGAAAAAAAAAAGTATGGCAGAGACTGGATATAGACCAACATCTTACAATTTATACCAAGATAAGGTCGAAATGGCTACATGATTTAGATATAAAGGGTACTTACCATTAGCAAATTAGGGGAGCATAGAATAGTTTGCCTGTCAAATATATGGGTAAGGGAAGAATTTATAAGCAAACAAGAGAGAGGGCATTATAGGATGTAAAATGGATAATTTCATTACATTAAATTAAAAGTTTTCATGTAAATAAACCCAATGGAACAAAGATTAGAAGGAAAGCAGAAATTTGGGAATCTTTTTTATAGCATGAATCTCTGATAAAGTCCTCATTTCTCAATTCTATAGGGAAATGAGTCAAATTTAGAAGAATATGAGTCACTCCTCTATTAGCAAATGTTCAAAGGATATGAACAGGTGGTTTTTAGAAGAGATTAAGGCTATCTATAGTCACATGAAAAAATGTTCTAAATAATTATTGATTAAAAAGAAAAATGCAAATTAAAACAACTCTGAGTTACCACCTCTCACTTATCAGATTGGCTAATATGACAGAAAAGGAAAATGATAAATGTTGGAGGGGATGTGGAAAATTGGGATACCAATGCAGTGGTTTTTGTTTTATTGTTGTTATCAAGAAGGTGGAATCAGCTCTTCCCTATTTATTCTTTAGACATTAACCACTAGGAATGTATACACCCCACTCCATTTAGGATTAAGTGGCGAAGGCAGGGTGGGGGAGTATCTATGACCCACCTGTGCTAGCGAGTGACAAATCAAAAACAAATCACTGCCCCCTGGGCAGTCTGAAGCAAGGTTAAAGCTGCCATTTGTCCATGTTTAACTGGAAGGTAGACATGGGAAGTGACTCAAAGAACTATCTTTTAAATATGATGGTAACTTCCTGTGAGAGGGATTTTGCCCTTTGAACTTGGCCTTGGAGGAGCTTGAGTTGAGACCTCAGACTGCTTCCTTTTGGATTGTCACGTGGGTGAGTGAAAGGCTGACTGACTCCCTTTCCTTGGCTTTTCTGGAGGCACCAGCCTCCGAAGAAGCCTCTTGTCTTAGAGGAGGCCTCGTGGCTAGAAGCCTTAATTAACCTCTGTGCCCCCCTTTGCTGGGGCCTCTGAAGCCCTGCCTAGTTAGGACCTCTGGACCAGGTCGAAATAATGATCTCTCTCTCTCTCTCTCTCTCTCTCTCTCTCTCTCTCTCTCTCTCTCTCTCTCTCTCTCTCTCTCTCTCTCTCTCTCATTTCCCTTGCTTTCACTCTTTCCTATTTGTAAACAAACTACCCTAAAAGTCATTCTGACTTGAGTCTTTAATTTGGAATTGAGTAATCAATTCCTGGTGACCAAACTCTTAAATATTTAGTCCAACCATAAAATTTCCCTTTTACATTATTTTGTACTAATGTACTGTTGGTGAAGTTGTGAACTGATCCAATCATTCTGGAGAACAATTTGGAACTATACCAAAAGAGTTACAAAACCGTCAAACTCTTTGATCCAGCAATGCTACTACTAGGTCTGTATCCCAAAGAGATTTTTAAAAAAGAGACAAGGATCTATTTGTACAAAAATATTTATAGCAGCTCTTTTTGTGGTGGCAAGAATTGGAAATTGAGGGGATGCCCATCAATTGGGGAATGACTATATAACTGTATATTTGGTATATATTTGTTATATAATATTACTGTGCTATAAAAAATGAAGAGTGGGATGCTTTCAGAAAAACCTGAAAAGTCTTACATGAACTGATGCAAAGTGAAATGAACAGAACCAGGAGAACATTGTATACAATGACATCAGTATTATGTGATGATCAACTGTGAATGATCTAACTATTCTTGGCAATACAATGATCCAAGGCAATTCTGAAAGACTCATGATAAAAAATGCTATATATCTCCAGAAAAAGAAATGATTGGGTCTAAATGCAGATTGAAGCATGCTACTTTTCACTTTATTTTTTTCATATTTTTTTTGGATGTCTTTTCCCACAATATGGCCATGATCACACATATATAACTTGCGATAAATTTCTTATTTTCTTAGGGCTTAGGGAAGAGAGGAAGGGAAGGAGAGAATTTGGAACTCAAAGTTTTTTTAAATGAATGTTAAAAATTGTTTTAATTGGGGCAATATATACATATATTATTTATTTATTTAAAAACCCTTACTGTCTGTCTAGAATCAATACTGTATAATGGTTCCAAGGCAGAAGAGCAGTAAGGGCTAGGCAATGGGGGTTAAGTGACTTGCCCAGGTAACACAGCTAGGAAGTGGCTAAGGCCAGATTTGAATGTAGCATCTCTTGTTTTGAGGCCTGGCACTCTAAACACTTAACCACATGGCAGCCTCTGAGATATTTAAAAAGTGTTTTTTTCCCCCTTCTTTATATTCCCAGTGCTTAGTGTTGGGGCTAGCATAATAGGTACTTAAAAAGACACTTACATGGCTGCCCTTTCATGCTGTTTTCCCGACTAGCTGAACTACCTGTCTGAGGATGCCTGCCAGCTCAACCATCCATCTGTCAGTCTACCTGCTTGCTCCTCTGCTTGCCAGGTGTCTATTTGTCTAAATCAGTGGTTCCCAAACTTTTTTGGCCTACTGCCCCCTTTCCAGAAAAAAATATTACTTAGCCCTCTGGAAATTAATTTTTAAAAAATTTTAATAGCAATTAATAGGAAAGATAAATGCATCTGTGGCCATCACCACTTCCCTGGATTGCTGCAGCACCCACCAGGGGGTGGTAGCGGCCACTTTGGGAATCACTGGTCTATATGTTCATTTGCCTGCTCATCTGCATGTCTGGTTGGCATTCTGCCTGTGTATTTGTCCCCCATACCTGGCTCTCTGACTATCTACCTCCATTCCTGATTGGCTGCTTGTTTACAAGTTTATTGAAGAGAAAGATTGGGGCAACGACATTTTGACCCCCAAGGCTGAGCTGGAGTTTCCAGGAAGCCTGTAAGGTTCAGAGATGCCTCAGGCTAGAGCTGGATTCCTTACAAAACTCTAGTTACCTCCTATAAGGGAGGTGATCTTCCCACAGTCCTTTTCTTCTGAAGACCGTCTAAAGTATTAGGTTCCTTTCTGGCTGCCACATCAAACACTGGCAAAAGGAACATTTCTAAAGAAGGAAAGCTAGGAAGGTGAATGAGATCAACACTGCGATGCAAGAATCAGCTCGATATACTGAGAATATCTAGCCTGGAACCTAACAGAGTTATTAGGGACCATATAGAAGCCTACAAGTATTTGAAGGGCTGTCAAGAGTGAGAGTGACTGGGGGGCAGGTAGGTGGTGCAGTGGATAGAGTGCCCCATCTGGAGTCAGGAACACTCCTCTTCCTGAGTTCAAGTCTGACTATAGCCCCTAGCTGTGTGACTCTGGGCAAGTCACTTAACTCTGTTTACCTCAGTTTCCTCAACTGTAACATGAACTGGAGAAGGAAATGACAAACCATTGCAGTATCTTTGCAAAGAAAACCTCAAATGGCGTCACAAGGAGCCAGACATCACTGAAAAACGACTGAACAAGAGCGATTAGACTTGTTCTATGTGGTTCCAGAAGGCAGAACTGGGACAAAAGTGGCATGGGGGGGAAAGGATGACAACTTACAAGGAGGCAGATTTCTGAGCAAAAAAGAGAAGACATTCCTAACAAGAGCCATTCAGGAACGAAAGGAGTTGTTTTCTAAGGATCCTGGGTAGCTCTTCCTTATTCAAGACCCTGTTTTGACTGTTGCAACCTGCCTCAATGTTCAAAGTGCCGTTGATTGACTTTTTAGAAGCTATGTGATAGCCCAAGTCCCTGTAACAATTACTTATTACATGCAGAAACTTCCTGTGCCACCCCTAGTTTAGGAAACTCCTTTTTAAGTAGAAGAAACTTTTGTAATAAGTATGGTTCATTTTTATGTTTTTTCTCTTGCATGTTGAGTTGTTTTCTTTGAAGTATAACCACTTAATAATTTCATAGCTTGCATACTAAGCATTCAAATCTTTTTTTAAAAAAAACTTTTTAATTTTTAATTTTAATTTTAATTAAAAAAAACCCTTACCTTCTGTCTTAGAGTCAATATTTTGTATTAGCTCCAAGGCAGAAGAGTGGTAAGGGTAGGCAATGGGGGTCAAGTGACTTGCCCAGGGTCACACAGCTGGGAAGTGTCTGAGGCCATATTCGACCCTAGGATCTCCCATTTCTAGGCCTGGCTCTCAATCTACTGAGCTACCCAGCTGCCCCCTTTTTAATTTTTTAAAGAAATTCTCTCTTCTTTTTTTGAGGAGTCATCTCTCTCCCTCCCCCACTCTAGGAAAATAGTTGCTACTTCCAAGGTCATTCTCAGAATGATTATTAGTTCCTAAACTGAGGGATTTGCCCTTACTAAGATAATAGCTGCCTCTGAAGGTCTTTAGGCTAAATTTGAGAAAGTGCCCAATTATAGGTCTCCCTTTAAGAGAATGACCTGTTTCACTGAACTCATTGAAATCATGCCAAGGCTGAGTTGCCTGAAAGATAAACCATGAAAACCAGAAGACTGTCATAACTTGCTTATTATCAGCAATGGAAGGTTCCAGGACAACTCCAAGGGACTCATATTGAAGTGTTAGCCCCTGCCATAGAGGGAGCTGATGGAGTTTGAATGCAGATGGAAGGATACCATTTTCCACTTTCTTTCATGAATGTTTTTATATGTGCAATATTTGTTTTCTTTTGCAACATGTTGAAATGGAAATATGTATTTCATGAGAGCACATATAAAACCTATATCAGATTGCTTGCCACCTTGCAGATGGTGGGAAGAGAGAGAGAGAGAGAGGAAGAGAATTTGGATTGCAAAATGTCAGAAAACGAATGTTAAAAATTGACTCTAGGGGGGCAGCTGGGTAGCTCAGTGGAGTGAGAGTCAGGCCTAGAGACAGGAGGTCCTGGTTCAAACCCGGCCTCAGCCACTTCCCAGCTGTGTGACCCAGGGCAAGTCACTTGACCCCCATTGCCCACCCTTACCACTCTTCCACCTATGAGACAATACACCGAAAGTACAAGGGTTTAAAAAAAAATTGACTCTACAGTTAATTGGGAAAAACTGCAATAAAATATTATAGGAGAACCAAAGGACTGTCATAGGCTCAGCTGCATATTCCCTGGCCAATTAGTGCTCCCAAACCTTCATGGCTAATTACAACGATAATCTTTTATTGATAAATTAAGGAGAAGTACAGTTTTTTCTCTGGGTAAGCAGGAGCTCCTGAAGAGTTAGTCTATGACAATTGCATGGATGATGATATTTCTATAGGGTGGTGGCTGGTGGAGGACTCTATAGGCCCAGAGGATTCTCCTCCTCACCTAGAAGCATCGAGGGGTCCTGGAAGCTTTCAAGCTCCCTGCATTTCTGTCCCTCTGAAATTCCACTAGCTGGAATGCACACTTCAATAAGACCCATTGGAATAACAGTGAGTTATAGATTGGTTTTTGCTTTCATCTTTCAGGACTGTTGAAGTAGAGTTTGTCATATGATAATGATTAGAGACCTTTAGTGTTAGATGTGTGAGAATGGGTAGGGGAGAATGATCGCCTCTTCAGCCCTTGGAATTAGCCCCTTGAGTCTAGGACATTGAGGTAGTGAGTTCTCTGGAATGGGAGGTCTTCAAGATTGGATGGCCCTTTGTTAGTGAGGTCATAGGGGGAATACATGATCATATGTGGGCTGGACTCGAGAGTCTCTCAGTTAGTTCCCTTCTGATTCTGAGATTCAAAGATTCTATGCTTGTAAGTGGTATTGGAAAATACTAAAAGCTGCTACCAGAGGCCCCTGTGAGGTTATGGAAGGCAGAGAGACATAGATTATTCTTTATTCCTTCCTTCTAATAAACCTTCAAATAATACCTCCTCCAGTAGGCCTTTATATATCCCTTGTGTTGTAGCCATGTGTAGAAATGTCTTTTCCTCCCTTTTTTAGAGTAGGATCTTTGTCCCATTTCTCTTTGTACTCTCTAGCACCTAAAAAAAGGGCCTTGTACCCAGGAAACATTTAATTAGTTTGTCGAATTGAATTACACTGAACTTGCTTCTGATGCATTGGAGCTAGAGGGCCTGCTAGTGGAGGGGTTGGTAGCCACTCAATGAATCTTCTTCCAAGAATTTTCCCCATTATTCTGTCTGGAAGTATGTACCCATGAAAGAGGAGCACTTCCCTGGATAGAGTACTCGGAGCTTTTCTTCCAGGAATGACGTCCACATAAGGATCACTGAGGAGATTCATGGTCCAGAAAACCAGTTACCGTACCCCTCTCATGGAACAGCTGTGACTCAGTGATTTGGTGTTTGCCTCCATGGGCTTTTTCTAGGCATGACCCCATTCAATTGCTTTATAAACTCAGAACCTCAATCCATCTCCTCTAAGGCCTTCGGTTGAGAGCTAGGTTTCTGATTTAATAGAATGTGAGCTCCTTGAAGGCAGGAACTTTTCCATTTTTTTTCTGCCTATCTCCCATACCTAGTACAGAGCCCAGCACAGAGTAAGCACTTAATGAATAAATAAAATATATTCTTGTTGAATAAATGAATGAATTTAACTTGACCTCCAATCCCAGGTCTCTCAACCCCAACCCAAGTTGGCTAAGTGCTAATTGCTTTTCCAGGTTGACTGTATTCTAGCCCTAGACTGAAGCCTGTCCTCCCCTCCCCTTTTTCTTCTATACTATACTTTCTCCTTCACACATACTAGTCTTCTGATAATCCCTTATGCTCTCTGGGTTATGTCCCCAAGAGGATATCCATGCCATAGTCTCTGCTTTAACCAATTCCTTCTTATCATTCAGGGACCAGGTAAAGTCTCAGCCCCTTGTGGGATTAGATTATGTCAGCCATCATCAGGAAAGGGGCTGGTTTATGCTGGAAATCTGATCAAAAGCTGTTTCACACCAGAAAGTGTAAATTCCAAATGAAGGCTCTGTGTGATTCTGAAGCTGGGATACCTCCAGAAGCTGCTTCACCATTCCAGCATCCGGGATCCCTTCCTGGCCTGACCTTTTGTGTGAGTTTATACAACTGCCTTTGGATCAGAGCCCTTGGCATTGGCACAGGGATGTGTTTGGTCCTTACGTTTCTCAGGGGGCAAGGTTCAGTGGGGGCAGATGAGAACCAGCCTTGTGTTGGGTGCATAGATTTAGAGCTGGAAGGGACCTTAAAGGTCAACACGTTCAGTCCCTTCATTTTATAGATGAGGAAACTGAGGCACAGAGATATTAAATGACTTGCCCAAGGTCACACAGCTAGTAATTATCTGAGGTGAGATTTGACTCCAAGGCCTCTCAGTCACACATATAGTATCCTATCCACTATGTTGCCCAGCTGACTTTCAGACTCTGGACTGATGACATAATTTTGAGGCTCCCCTTGTATCTACTATTAAGGAAGAATGCCCAGTGAAGGAGACAGTTCTCTCTCTGAGGAGCAAAACACAGGGCTAGGCACAAAGGAAAGATGAAGGAAAAACATGCTGAAAGACCATGTCTAACCTACTTCTCTAGTCCCTATCCCTACGGCCGCTGCCCTCTTGCCCTTTCCATCTTGATACTCCCATCCCTAAGCTGAGATCCCTGGTTTGAGGAGGGACCCCAGGGGTGAATAGCCTCAGAGCTTCCATTTGAATGAGTTTCCTAACTACAGCTGGGAACATTCAGGAAATACCTGGCTAGTAGACAGTTGACTGAGCTGATCCACAAGGAAGTTTCTTTGCAGACAGTTTAATAGTTTAATTCCTTTTTAGAAGATAGTGGGACCCCAGGCCTCATACCCACTCCATCAACAGTCCATTTGCCCTCCCCTTTTCCTTTCTTCGGCCTCATCCCATTTCCAGTGCAGCCCACAGCCAGTGAGCACCTACGGACCAAAAAATCTTTACCCATCAATTCTCCACTCTTTTCCGTGTGCCAAATCCTTCTTCTTTTCCTCTGAGCCCCTCCACTTCAGGTTGTTTTTTCCCTTCCTGGAGCTTGGGCCCAGGACATGAATGGGGCTGTGATGGAGGCAAGTGCATGGGGCAGGGAACATATGAGAGAGAATAGAAGAACTGAGGAAAGCAGGAAGGACTCAAGGCAGAGTCTAGGATGGGGAGAGGGAAAACTTTGAATCAGTAGGAAGACAGCAAGACCAGCAATCGGAAAACTGTGTCTTGATTCTGAGGTCACCAGAGCTCAGGGGGGAGTCACACTGATGCTCGGGGCAGAGGCACATACTGACGGATCCAGGGTACAAAGGACGAGACCCTGGAGTACACACCTGGAAACTGAGGCTCAGCACAGCCTCTGGTGAAGCTCACCACACCCACCTGGAACCAACTTCTGTTTCTCAGTTGACAGACAAGAGGGCCCCCAGAGTCACCCTGGGTGAAGGAGAAGGAAGAAGACAGTAAACTCATTTATTTCAGTTTGCAAAACCCTGCTTCATCCATTATATTATCTATTATATAATATATATATTTTGTGATATGGACAACACAGAGATAACTGTAGAGAAGAAAACAAGGCCCAGAGAGAGGAATGGACTTTTCCAGTGTCATCTCGTAGATGGGGCACTTTCGTTAGTGTTGGCAAGGATCGTATTTGGCTATGACTGAGTAAGAGAGAAGGTCTGGGTTTGGCATGTATGTAGCCTATTGGGATCCTGTGAGGACCACAGTGAATAGTTCTCCTGAAGAAGAAACATGAGCAATATTTCCCAGAACCAAATAGTATCTTGAAAAATAACCACAACTGATGGCACTTAGAAGGCAGACCCTGATGGAAGGGACCAGTAAGGCACTGGCTTTCCATGGTAGTAGAACCAGGAACAGGGTTGCAGGCATAGTTGGAAGGTCGGGCACTGTTTTTCCTTAAAGGCAAGAAGGGAGATTTTTGTGCAGGGGATTGGGCTAAATGGCAGCTCTATGGGAGGGACTCTTTCTTCCAGAGGTCTGCACCAATGAGTATGAACAGAGAAGAGATCTCTTAGAATAATATTTGTGGGATCTGTAATCGGTCAATGCCACGTGCTGTTTCAGTGTTCTGGGGTCTCTGGCTGCCAGGACCCAGTGAACTCAGAGATGGGAACGCCCAAGAGAATAAAAGGACTCAAGGTCCTCCTACTTCACACTTTCTTTCTCTCTCATCGTCCCACACAGTCACTTTAATCACAGTGGTATTAGGGCCAGTTTAGAAACAGTGGCCCCAAACACAGGTCTCTCCTTTCTTTTCTGTGCTTCTCCAAGTAGTCCCAGGGTGGGCAACACATTGTTAGTAGTTGCTGCTGCCTTCCTGCTTCCCCGACGATGGATTAGTTTGGATTTATCTTATTTCCCTTAAATGCTAATAAGCTTAACAGAGAAATTCTTATTCTCTATCATCAGATGAGCTAGGAAGAAGGCAAGGAGGTGTCTAGACCAAGATGGCTGATAATAGCAGGGAAAGGCGATTGTACCCCTCTCCAGAAGCTCTAGGGGTCAGTGAGGAAAGGTCAAGGAAGGCAGGAAAGAAAAGATGTCCTAAATTCCAAATAGGTCTGTAGTCCGGCTGGTTCACCTTTGTGGTCTAAGACTCAGTTTTTATTAATCCCACAGTAAGTAACTGGAAAAATATGGATTAGAGTCTCTGTGTCTTATTCCCAAACCAGCCCACCCACAATGCCAGCAAGGAGGTGTATACACAGTTTTTCTTAACCACAAAATGGGAACAATACAAGATGTTCTACCTACTTCACAGAACTGATGTGAGGAAGGTGCTTAGTAAATGTTAAAGCATCGAATAAAAGGACTTATTACAAACTGACTTGAATGCTATTAGGTAATTATTCATCTTCTTTAATTTTAGGGTTACAGATGGAATTGCTTGTCAACTCTAGGACTAGAGAGAGAAGGGAGGGAGGGAGACAATTTGAATCATATAACTTTGGAAAAAATATGTGGAAATTTGCTATTACTGTAATTGGTAAAATAAAATATCTTTTTAATTAAAAAATTAAGTTAGTTAGAGGTATTTGGGGCAGTCAATAGACCTCTGGACTATGAATAAAAAGTACCTGTATTTGGGTCTAAGAGGCAGCAAGGTGGCTCAGTGGATAGAGAAGTAGGGTTGTAGTCAGTAAACCCGAGATCAAATCCAGCCTCAAACACTTCCTAGCTGTGTGACCCTGAGCAAGTCACTTAACCTCTGGCAAAAGGAGAAGGAAATGGCAAAACGCTCCAGAATTCTTTCCAAGAAATCCCCATGGGGTCAAGAAGAGTGGGCCGTGACTGACTGTCTGAGAGACACTTGAGTCTAGCCGTAGCCCCTACGTTATTGTGTGGCCTTGGACAAATCTTTTCCCCTCTCTTGATCTCAGTCATATTGCACAGCCCACCAAAGAAATGAGGGATTGGATCGGTGACTTCAATAGTCCCTTCAAGTTCTATGGTCTGTGGTCCTCTGGGCTCCAGCGGGGCTAGAGAAGGGGTGTTTGTGTCCTCGGATCTCGGGGAGCTTGACATGCCATAGCAGAGCAGTCCGGAGATGAGGAGTCCTGGCTGAGAGCTGAGCTTTAGGGGGAGGAGGGGCTGGGCTGACTCACATCACAGAAGCTCTTACGCCCTCGGGCTTGGCCGGCACACAGCATCTCATCTCCGATGGGCTCCGGATCATAGAGGACTCGGCACGTCTGTGTGTCCACGGCGTGTACGTCTACCTCCTGCAGCGGGTAGGGCCGAGGCAGGGGCACTGCGGGCAAGGGCAGGAGAGGGGAAGCGCGGACTCCTGATGCAAAGGGCCTCGGGGACCGCCTTGGAGGTAGCTGTCTCACGGGCAGGGATGGACAGCTCGTGCTTCCCCCTATTTTATTTCTCTTCTGGGTCTTGATTTCAGAGCACCCAAGTTTCAAAGCTATCCCTCACCTTCCCCCTGTGTTATTGCTAGCGGCTGATGGACCCAGTGCAGGGTCCCCAGGATGGATATTGTTAGACCAAGTCCTTCTTCTCAGGAAGTTTATGCTTAAAGAGGAGAGCTTGCAGAGGGTGATGCTTCGCCTAAAGGACAGAACTTGGGGTCTAGGTCAGATCTAGAAGGAAGAGAGCTTTCCTTGGGGGATGCAAAGGGGTCCCCTGAACCCATCTGGTTTAAGGAAATCTTTTCTGGTGCTGCTCCCTCAAATGCTACGTGTGTGTATATGGCATGAATGGGGCACTCCAATCCCACTTCCCTCCATCTCACCATTTTTCCTGATATCCCCCCAGCCGGTCACCCAGCACAGGGTCTTCGGTGGGACCTGAGTGCCAGGTGGGGCCAGAGTGACGGGCCGGATGAAGTTGGAGAAAGGTACAGGTCTCGCGATCTTCAGCAATGCAATGTCTTTTCCATGAAGGGCATCCCCATCATAATGGGGGTGCAACAGTATGCGACTCACAGGAACCAAGACGGAGTAGTGGGGCCTGGTATAGAGGATCTGTTCCCCCAGCTGGATCTGCAGGTCCCAGGGATGCAGGGAGCTGTCAAAGGCAGAAACAGGGGTCGGTAGGCCAAAAAACCAAACACAAGCTGGTTTCCCAACACAAGATCTGAGGCCGTGATAGTCCTGATATTTCCTCGCTAGGAGACCGAAGGCAAGCAAGTCCCTGGCCCTTTCTGAACCTTAAATTCTATAACCTGTAAAACAGGGACAAATAGCACTAGTGTGACCTTCCAGGTGGCTGAGGAAGACGCTTTGAGTGCCTGCCAATGCTCTTGACAATGCAAGTGATTATAATTATCATGATGGTCTAACTAACAGATCATAAACTTAACCTCCTAAAGGAGGAGTGACCCCTTGCCAGGAGGCACCATGGGAAACTACAGGTGGATTCCCACAAAACTGCTCACTCTGGATATTAAAAAAAAAAAACAAAACAAACCTCTTACTTTCTGTCCTACTAACAACTTTAGGACAGAAGGACAAGGTCTAGGCAAATAGAGTTAAGCAACTGGCTCAGGGTCCCACAGCTAGGAAATGTCTGAGGCTATATTTGAACCCAGGTCCTCCTGACCCCAGGCCTGGCACTCTATCTCCTGTCCTACCTAGCTGCCCCTCACTTAGGCCATTTTCAAGGAAAAGATCCAGAGAATCTCAAGGCCAGAAGGCTCTGAAGATATCATCAGATCCCACCCACTCACTTTACAGATGAGGAGACTGAGACCCAGCTAGGGACAACAACTTGCTGAAGGACAAGTGGGTCATTAGCAGAACCAGGACAAGAATCCAGATATCCTGATTCCTAGGCCAGAACTCCATCTGGTATGCAGTCAGTAGCCCAAAGGGACAATGATCTTTTGGATTTGTGAGTTCTGCTGTGCTTGTGAGCCTATTCCAGTAATGGGAAGAGTATTGGTCTTGGAGCCAGATTCCAGCTGTGATGCTTGCTACGTGTATGGCCTTGGGCAAGTCACTTCACCTGTCTAGTTCTCAGTTTATGTTGCTATATATAAATGAGAGTGGTAGACCAGGTGATGGTTAGGGTGTCCTTTTAGTTCTGATCTTCACTGTGCCTGGCTCCTGGTAACTCTAGTGGGAATTGTTTATGTCTATAATGGAGAACAGAATTTGTTCTTTTTTGTTTTTGTTAAGGCAAGAAAAGATGGATTACAATGCTTATAGGTATGTGGGATCTTGAGCAAGTCACTAACCTTTGGTGGTCCTCAAGTTCCTCTGATGTAAAATAAGGGAATTGGATTTGATGATCCCAGAAGTCCATTTCAGGCCTGACATTTTATCATTCTCTCCTGTCAACCCCAACCTTCCTGTTTGGTACCTTCCTCAGAGGAGGGGTAATTCCTGCCAAGGACTAGCAGCCTGTGTCCTCCCTCCTCTCCCTCTCCCACTCTGCCCGCTACAGAGGTGACTCACCTGGGCACACAGTGGGCAGCGGTCAGTACCCATTGATGACTGATGAGGGAGCCCCCACACACATGCTGGCCATGCTCCCGGAGGCTCACCTGCCACGGCCACTGCACCCTCTGGGCAGCCCAGCCCCCCACAATACGAGATTCCAGGGACATGCTGTTTGCTGCCAACAAACATGAACAGCCATGAGAGCAGCTCCTGAAGGAGGCCACCTACTCCCCTGATCCGTCTCTACCATCCTGTCTGCCCTTTGCTTCAGAGGCTCCACCAACAGGGCTTGGAGTGAGGAACCCTGGATTCTATCCTGACTCTGCCATTGATTACAGCCAGATCCCCACTCTGGAACTCGATTTTTTAATCTTCTAAATATGTCTTGCCTGGTTCACAAACGAGACAGTGGATGTGAAACACAGAATGGTAACAGTGCTCTGTTCTAATCCCCTTGTTTTACTCAAGGAAACTGAGCCCCACAGAGGGAAGGAATGTGTTCAGGGTCACACAGCTAGTTGGTGCCGAATCCAGGACCCAAACCTGAGTCTTCTTATTTGGTAGGTCAGCACACTTGGAAAGGCAGAAAAGTGGGGTACAAGTGAGAATCACGTGATCTCTCCACTTTCTCCCTCTTTCCATCCTGCCTCAGCAAAGACTGACATAGGATAATTCTGCTGAAATACCTTTCCCTTTTCCTAATCCTCTCTCTCCTGGATTCTGGACTCTCCATGGGGCTACCTTTCCTTTCCCGCATCCCCCGCATCACTATGGTCCTGAGGAAGTGCAGGGCTTAGGAGAAGAAGAGCATCTGGGACATTTCCTAGGGCTAGGTGGGATGGGGATGGATGAGGTAGGATATCTGGGTTCCAGATGTTCCACTCCTATGAACTGAAGAGCGAGACCTGCTGAGCTCTGGTCTATCATTCTTCTCTTCCCTCAACACAAAGACCCGAGAGCCTGAGAGTTAACCTGACCTATGGAAGCCATGCTTACCCTTTTCCCCCAAGAGGAGAAAGCCCAAGAGCAATAAAGACAGCAGCATCTGGAGGAGGAGAGAGAGCAGAAGATAATGGGTCACAATCTGCTGTGAAGCCATTCTATGAGGCAATGAGATTAATGGATTTATCCTGTGATTTCCAAACACTTCCATACTAACAATGTGGCTAACTCTTCTTCCCTTCCCTAAAGCTGCTACCCAAACACAGCAGGTACAGGAAGTCTCCCTCTTGGTGCTGCAGGTTGTTGAGAAGCCCCGGGCTGCAGAAAGGGCACCCAAGTTTTGTTCCTACTAGCAAGCCATTGGACAGAACCCCGTGGCTCCCGTTTCCAAAGCCCCCACCAACTCATCCAGATTCTTCAGAGTTTGGCTCGGGGTTTGAGGCTCCTTCCCTTATAGAGAATAGGAGGCAGATGCCACATTTAAAGTCATTAGGACCCAGTCAGACTGGAGCCTTTGGAAAACTATGGGAATCCGGCTCGCTTCTTCAGCTTACCACCAGCCTTCACTGGCCTCCCCAGCAGAGCCCCCCTTCCTCCACTCCCTTTACCTGTCTAGGGAAAAGTCCTTTTCTAGTAGTCACGTCCATGAGTAGTTATGTCTGCTAGAACTCTCAGGTCCTATTTTGTACATTCACTGCTAACAGTCCAGTTTCATTTGGCGATCTTGGGATCTTAACTTTCCCTTCCTATTCCAGCTCTGTTATTGTTGGAAGCAGTCACCCCTCCTTCCTCCCCCCTTCTCCCTACAACCTCTTCCTTGACTTGAGCAAATGAGACAAAAAGAGGAAGAGTCACAGTTCCTAGGGGGACTGGAAGTTTGATACTGGATTGGGATGTGTTAAGTTCTTAGGCTCCTTAGGGAAGTGGGGAGTATTTTGGGTGGGTCTCAAAGAAGTGAGCCTTCCCTGACTGGGAGTTCTAAGAAGAACAGGCAACTGAAGATGAAGACTCCTACTAGACTGGAAGCTACCTGAGGGCAAGAACAGGTCCCTCGACATTGCCCAATTTGGTAGCGCTTTTCACAGAGGGGGTGATTAATGAAAGTTTATATAACTGAACTGGCCTCATTTTTTTGTTCACGGTTTTGCCCCTAGGGCTCAAAGCCAAGATAGATTCTGCAGTGTTTCTTGCATGCCATCAGTCACAGCTATTGCCCTTATTTCCCTATTGGTTGTGACTAAAGGTGGGGACCCAAGTTTGTGGCTTGGAGAAACTAGCCTGGACAAAGTTAAGGGATCCTAAGTCAGGAGAGTGCCAGGGCCAGCCTGAACTGGCTCACTAGCATGTTCAGTGTGAGTTTTTACTCATTGGAAATCAGCAAATGCTACAAATCAAAACATGATTCATTGTTATGTGGATTGCTTAAACTTAAGAAAGTGTTAATAATGCAGGTTAAATTTAAAAAAGATGCTATCCTACTTTTTTTCCCCCAGAAGCTTGTTGTTAAAAATACCCTTCAGGGCAGCTAGATGGCTCAGTTGGTAGAGTGCCAGGCTTGGAGTTAGGAGGACCTGAATTCAAATCAGTTCTTAGACACTTTCTAGCTGAGTGGTCCTGGGCAAGTCACTTAACCTTGTTTGCCTACTCTTTGCCCTTCTGTCTTAGAGTTCTTACTAAGACAGAAAATAAAGATTAAAAAAAAATTAAGATGTCCATTACCCAGATAGTACAATGTATAAGAGAACCCAATTGAGACATAATGAAATCTCCTTCCCTATCCCTCTCTTCCACTCTTGGACTTGGTCCCTAGACCCAATCCAGTCACTACCCCAAGTTATTCCATCTATCTTCCCCTGTGAGCAGACCCCCATACTCAGTGTCCTCAGGATCCAGCCAGATTGGAGCTTCAGGGAGGCTATGGGAATCTAACATAATAGCCTACCCTACCACCAGCTTCAGTTGACCTGGTCCCATGCCCTTTCCTGACCCCAAGTCATTCTATCCATCCTTTTAGCACTCTCTTGGCCTTTTTCCTCTCTTCCCTGCAAGTTGTGTTTGTTCATGTCAATCAAAAAGCTTTTTAGTTGTGTCCCTACTATGTGCCTGGTGGTGTAATAAGCCTTGAGGATACAAACATATAAATGAAACAGTCCATACTCTGAAAGAGTTCATTTTATGGGGAAAACCACATGTACCCAATGTTGTGAGGAGTCATGGTCTGAGAACTATCTATATTTCCATCTGAGGCCTGAAAAGATCTTAGAAAAGAAGCTTCAGATGACCCCTACTTTGGAGACCAAGGATTGGAAGCATTCATTCTAAAGCATAGCCCTAATCTGGAAATGAAGGGAACTCAGTTCTCATCCCAACTCCATCCTTCATTTTCTGTATGACTTGAGACAGATATGGCATTTGTTTGGGCCCAGATCACGAGTAGTTGAGGAGGATTAAGGAAAGTCTGGGAGTTTCTGAACAGAGCCCAAACCACTTTTCCTTATTAATTTTGGCAAGTTCTAAGGGTTGAAAAGAAGCCAGGAGTTGAAAAAATTTGCTGGCCTGTTGGGAGAAGAGAAGAAGGAGAAAACAGAGGAGAGAACAAGAGAAGAGAAAAACAGAGAGGAGAAAAGAATAAAGGAGAGGAGGAGAGGAGAAAAAGAGAAGAGGAGGGGAGAGAAAAAGAAAGAGACGATGAGAGAAAAGATGAAGAAAAAGAAGAGGAAATGTTGATTCTAGAGATACACCCTGGATAGATTGCATCAGAGAACCTTACAGAGAGGATATCACACAGGAACTAGGAGATCTGGTCTGCTGAGTCCTCCCCTATCTGATTTAAGAGATAAAGTTAGAGGCCACCTGGGCTTCAATCTAACCTTAGAGCATTGGGTAAGTCAGAAGTGAAAACACTTCAACCCAAGAGAAATTGAAGTTAGTATATAGATAGGAAAGGCAATATATACACTGTACCAAGTTTGGGGTCCCCATCCCTCTGGGATATTCCCCTTCTTCTCCTCTACCATTTGCCACCACCGGGATCCAGATTGTCTACTGTTTTATGCCTGGAGTGTTGCAATTGGCTTCTGGTTGGTCTTCCTGACTCAGATCTTTCTCCATTCCAGTCCATTCCCCAAACAGCTGTCAAATTCTTCCTAAAGTGTGGGTCTGACCATGTCACCTTCCCTTCCCCTCTTCTTTCCCCATTCAACAAACTATAATGAAACATCAAGGACACCAGCATCATAGGATCATAGAATAAGTAGAGAGGAGTAAGCTATGAACAGATTGGAAAGGTAGGAAGGGGTCAGGTCATGAAGGGCTTTAAAAGCCTAACAAAGGATTTTAAATTTGATTTTAGCAGCAATAGAGTTACTTGAATTTATTTAACAGTGACATTTGGACACTGAGCTCCAATGGGCAGAAACGTGCTCCAACACAGACCCTGGTGTCTGGGCAAATAGTCACCAAAATCAGAGACACAATGCTGTAGGTCTCTGCTAGCTCCTGTAAGACCCTGGTGTCACTTCCCCAACCTTAGAGCCAGTTGCAGGGCTACACTGTCTCATCCATCCTTCCCAAATGAGCCTACCCTTCCTCTTCACCAGGAGGTAGCTACAAGATTCATGCTAGACATCTTTGTCTATGATCAGAATCACTTCAAAAGGATCTATTCCTCCACATGCATGGAAATCATGCTAGCAGATTCTGACTAGACTCTCATTAGGTAACTAGCCTGGCACAGCAGAAGACCCATGGACCTCTCATGTCTCTTCCAACTCTTTATTATTCAGTTGTTTCAGTTGTGTTCAATTCTTCATGACCCCATTTGGGATTTTTTTTTAACCCTTAATTTCTGTGTATTGGCTCCTTGGTGGAAGAGTGGTAAGGGTGGGCAATGGGTGTCAAGTGACTTGCCCAGGGTCACACAGCTAGGAAGTGTCTGAGGCCGGATTTGAACCTAGGACCTCCCGTCTCTAGGCCTGGCTCTCAATCCACTGAGCTACCCAGCTGCCCTGGGATTCTTTTTGGCAAAGATACTGCAGTGATTTGCCATTTCCTTCTCCAACTCATTTTATAGATGAGGAAACTAAGGTGAACAAAGTTAAGTGACTTTGCTAGAGTCACATAGCCAATAAGTATCTGAGATTGAATTTGAAGTCAGGTCTTCCTAACTCCAGGCCCAGTGATTTATCTACTTTGCCACCAAGCTGCCAACTCTAAATTTAAGTTTTGGAGCCAGAGGACCTGAGTTTAAATCCTTGATCTTCCACTTACCACTTGTGTAGTCCTGGGCAAGACTAATCTCTTGGCTTCAGTGTCCTGTTCTGTAAAATAAGGGGGCTGTACTTGTTGGACTTTGAAGTCCCTTCCAGGTCAGTATCCGTGATCCCATGAGTCCTTAAAGCTCTAAATCTATGATTCCAAGTCTTCTCTTTGCAGTCTCAACAAATGAAGGAGTTGCCTTCTCTGGGATAGGGATGTCATTGTCGAGGGACAGGGGATGAACAGCAAAAAAGTTCCCAAGATAAGCTGGGACCTTTTAAGATGCAAGCAGATAGAAAAGATCAATGATGGCCAAGACAGGAAGGTAAATAGACTGAAACAAGAGTCAAGAAGGTAGACAGGCATGCTCACAATCTTCCCCTTGGAGTGGGGTGTGCACTAGAATTTTGTTGTTTAATCAATTTCAGTCATGTCTGACTCTTTCAGGCTCCAGTTGGTATTTTCTTGCCAAAGTTATTGGAGTGGTGTGCCATTTCCTGCTCTAATTCATTTTAAGCAACAGACTTTCCCAGGGTCACCCAGCTAGTAAATGTTTGAGGTCAAATTTGAACTCAGACTTTCCTGACTCCTGATTTGGTGTTCTATCCACTGTGCAACCCAGCTGCCATGTTCTAGATTAGCCATCAACAAATCAATGAGAAATTATTGTCAACCTTCCCTATTCTATCCATTCCTCCTCTTTTCTTGTCTCCTCTCTGCTTCTCTCTCCTCTCCTCTCCCGGTCTCTCTTGTCTTCTTTTCCTCTGTCAGAAAGCAGTGGGGTTTCTCAACTCCTGGCTTTCCTTCCCACCTCTCAGAACAAACATTAGTATTTGCCAAACACTGTACTAAGGACTAAAGATGTTCAGAAAGGCAAAACCAGTTTCTGTCCTCAAGGAACTCACAGTCTAAGGTGGGAAGATAATGTACCACAACTAAGTACAAAAAAGACATTTCCGGAATAAATTAGAGGTCATCTCAGAGGGAAAGCATTACCATTATAGGAGATTGAGAAGGGGTTGTTATGGATGAGATTTTAGCTGAGACTTGAAGGGAGCCAGGAAAGCTAGGAGGCAAAAATGAGGAGGGAGGGCTTTACAGTTATTGAAGTGGAATGTGGGCAGCCAGTGAAAATACAGAGTCAGGAGAGAGATGGAGTGTCTTGAGCACGGTGTATCATTACAAATGAGCAATGGCTTTCAAGCCATTGGAAGGTGGGGGTTAGGTGCAACTAGGTTGGTATTGAGGTATCTCCTTGGCATTGCTCACCTCTTCCTTCCTTCTACTCTCTCAAAATGGGCTCAACCAACAATACCCCGCTCCACACCCCAAAATGGATTGATTTGGAGGGGGTTACAAATTTGAATGGGAAAAATTTCATCTTTACCCTCACTAACTTCTAACTTAAAATTGTCATTTCCTTACATAGTGAATGTAGGTGGGGCAGCTAGATGACTCAGTGGAAAGAGAGACAGGCCTGGAGGCAGGAAGTCCTGGGTTCAGATTTGGCCTCAGATACTTCCTAGCTATGTGACTCTGGGCAAGTCACTTAACCCCAAGTGCCTGGCCCTTACAGTTCTTCAGACTTCGAACTGATATACTGATTCTAAGATAGAAGGTAAGTGTTTAAAACAAATTATGAATGTGGGCAATAAACCACAGTAGTACCAGCAGTGCCTGTTACTTTGTCACAAATAGAAATCATGGATATTTTCAAGTCATATAACAGTTGTTGCAGATAAAAGGAAATAATGTTTATATTTATCATCACTAAGTTAATAGAACTGTACAGCTTATAAGAACACAAGATTTGTAGGGGGACCAACCAATCTCATCAACTCTGCCAAATGTAAGAGGGCAGATCTGTACTGCACTGATTATGCCAGTTGTAGGGTGGCATACCCTCCACAGAATACTGACATACCAAAGAAAGGGAAGCTCATGCCAGTTTGGTTACTAATAAATGTAAGGTTATGAGGATTAATTAAGGAATTAAAAAAAACCTTTCCTTCAGTCTTAGTATCAATTCTAAGTCAGAAGAGACACAAGGGTTAGGCAATTGGGATTAAGTGGTTTGCCCAGGATCACACAGCTAGGAAGTGTCTGAGGTCAGATATGAACCCAGGACCTCCTTGACTCCAGGTCTGGCACTCTACCATCCAGCTTCCCCAATTGGGGGAATTTATTCACAAGAAGCCAGTCCTTGGTGGCAGCAGGAAAAAGTAATGTGGCGGATTCTTGTACCAACTTGTGGCCAGATCAACTATTTTATAGAAACAGAAAAAAGAAGGTATAATGCCAGAGATGGCCCCAGGGCCATGTGTAAGCTTTCCTATGAAATAGTTGGAGCTTCTTCTGTTGCTTACATTTACTCAAGGTGGTATACATTCTCTGTGGAGTTATAGTAATATTCTCACACTGGCTACCATAGTACATAGCAATATCATATATAACAGCACTTTTTTGTGCCTGTAGAATATATTTCAGTGTAATCCTTTGTATTTTATTTATTTTGCCATAGGACTCCCTAGACTTTAGAAGCACCCCCCAAAATGTAAGTATCCCTCTGCTGTATGTGGAAATGGAACTTTGTACACACAGAGACAGAGTCAGACAGAGTCAGACAGAGACAGACAGAGAATAGAAGTTTTCTCTTCCAGAAGAGCATTGCAGGATTGATAGAACTGGACTGAAACAACAGAAAGAACTGCCATTTTTCTTTTTTTCTTTCTTTCCCTTCCTTCCTTTCCTTCCCTTCTTTCCTTCCCTTCCTTTCTTCCTTCCCTCCTTCCTTCTCTTTCTTTCTTCCCTTTCTTCCTTCCTTCCTTCCTTCCTTCCTTCCTTCCTTCCTTCCTTCCTTCCTTCCTTCCTTCCTTCCTTCCTTCCTTCCTTC